>NC_138982.1:70792316-71319115 GCF_964341445.2 Mesoplodon mirus | reverse complement strand
CCTGGTAGAGAAGGGAGGGGAGAACACCTTGACAAATTTATGTCTTACTTTTAGGCAAATAGGGGAGGGCAGAGAGCTTTTCTTGTATCTGCTTCTTCTCAGTTGCCTTCAGCTGTAAATAATCCTTACATCAAAATGGCATATTTTGGGGTGTCATAGTCTGCTACCTTTCACTTAACAGAGGACAAATATCAGTCAGGAAAACAAAAGCACATTAAGCATTTCAACAGAGAAAATTTAACATAAGAAATTAGTTAGTCAGGTCTTGGAGAATTGAAAACGTAAAAAGGGAACACTGAGAGTTCACAGAGACGGCAACTTCAGGAAGCAACTACCACCTCTAGGTCTGAGCAAACCAAGTGAAGAGATTGGGGTTATCAGAATTTAGAAGCTGAATGAAGTACTGTGCAGAGATGGGACCCAGACCTTGGAGGAGGAGATAGGGCTGGCTGGTGCTGGTGTTTCTGAGGAAGGTAAGATGAAGCTGGTTCTTCTAGTGATGGAAACAACTGCTGTTGTCAGGATGAAAGGTCACTGCTGGGTGACTTTACAGGAACTGCAAGCAAATAGGAAGGAACTAGTCCCTTCAACTTCCTCAGGCCTTCTGGTCTCCCAGTCTTCCTTTAGTGCCCGCTATTGACAAAAACCAAAAGGAATTCTGCTGTCTAAAAAGCAAGCTGGTTTGCATAGCCCCAGCCCCAGAGAAATATGGGTTTGGCACTGACGGAAAATAGCTTAATCTCCAGTTTAGGAGTTTACCTTATAAAATGAGGAGGCAGAGCTTCCCTGGCGGCGCAGTGGTTGAGAGTCCGCCTGCCGATGCAGGGGACACGGGTTCGTGCCCCGGTCCGGGAAGATCCCACATGCCGCGGAGCGGCTGGGCCCGTGAGCCATGGCCGCTGAGCCTGCGTGTCCGGAGCCTGTGCTCCGCAATGGGAGGGGCCACGGCAGTGAGAGGCCCGCGTACCGCAAAAAAAAAAAATAAATAAATAAATAAATAAAATAAAATAAAATTAGGCAGACTTAAAAGGAGGGTATTTCAGGCAAAAGGAAATTGCACGTGCAAAGGCATGATGCCATCAAAGTGCTCTGTGCTCTTGGGAAGTACAAGTATGAAATCCGTTGTAGCTGGAATGCAAAATCCATTGGGAAAGTATAGAGCAGAGCAATTGGAATGACAGAAAGGGACCCTTTGGTCTGAAGGGCAGGGAATCCCATGCTAAGGAGCAGAGGAAAATATTATTTTTTAATATCTCTTGCACTTTTCAGTAGTTCAGGTTTTTTTCACCCTCATTGCCATTAAGAGTATACCTCGAATCTAAGGCCTAAGAAAGGAGTATTTGATACAGCATAGAACAAAGAGGTCATTGCCTAGATTTTTGAATTTCAAAATAGTTTTTTAATTACCTAGGGAAACAAAGTAGCCTGAGGGTAAGCCCTTTTGATTTGCAAAAATTTGGCTTTTTAAAATAGAAAAAGATTGACTCAAAAGTACAAAAGCCTTATGAAGATCCAATAAACCATAGTTTATTCTAGGGAGCCGCAGAGCAGGAATACACAGGATAGGATATAAGGCAAGTTCCTGTTCCACAGAATGAAAAAGACTTCTGCAGCTGAGAGGAAGAACCAACCACAGATTCAGATTCAGATTCCAGTGTTCTGTGTTCCCCCACTTACCCCACACCTCTGGGTCAGACCTGTGCAGGGTAGGGAGTGGATGGGTGTGTGTGTGTGTGTGTGTGTGTGTGTGTGTGTTTGTGTGTGAACTTCCTGGAGACATTCAGTGAGAAATCACAGAACAAAAAGTTTATTCCTCAATTCCTCAGCTGCAACCTGTTCAAACTGTCTGTTCCTCAGAGAAGCCCTGTGTTGATATGGGGCTGCAATGATACCTTAGGATGGGTCTTGGATAGTGTATCACCAAACAATATGATGTATGTTTTTTTGTTTTTGTTTTTGAGTGTTGCAAAAATGGTATCATACTCTATGTATGGAACTTGATTTTTCCATATTGTTTCATGTAGGTGCAGTTCATTCTTAAATGTAAGGCATTTACACTTAAATGTAATGCATTATGAGAATGTTCTATAATTTATTAATCCATTTTCTGGTCAATGGATGTTTGTGTTGTTTCTCATTTGTACTGTTATGAACAGTGAGGCAATGAACAAGGCATCCATTTCATTAGGGTATTATCAGGGACGGAATTGTTGGGCTATGTGATTATTCAATTTTATAAAATAATGCTAATAGTTTTTCAAGTTGGTTTTAACCCATTTGAATTCTCAGCAGTATTTTCTCTTTTTTTCAGCAGTATTTTTAAGAGTTTCTGTTGATTGTATCCTTTCCAATACCTGGTATTGCTTGACTTCTTAATTTTGTCAATCTATCAGATGTAAAATGTTATCTCATTATCATCTTAATTTCCATCTTTTTTAATTATTAAAAAGGCTGGACATCTTCCCATATGTCTATTTGCCATTAAGGATTTCCCTACTATGAAATTTCTTTGTATATTCTTTGCTTTTTCTGTAAAGTCACTTGTCTTTTGATATTGATTGGTAGGAGATCTTGAGATATCCTGGCTTCTAATCCTTTGTTGGTTGTAGTTGTTGCAAACATCTCCCATTCTACTATAGTTTGTGATTTGAGTTTTCACTTTCTAAATGGTGTCTTTTGAGAAGCAAATGTTCTTAATTTTAATGTAGTCAGATTTATCATTCTTTTTTTTAATGGTTAGAACTTTGTGTATCTTAATTTAAGAAATCCTTCTCTACCCTGAGGTTATAAAATTTCAAAAAAAATTCTCCTAAAAGTTAAAAAAAATGTTGACCTTCACTTTACATTCCCAATCCACCTGTAATTGATATATCAGGATGATGTGAGGTAGAGATTCAATTTTACTCTTTCCATATGGATAACCAGTCATTCCATTTACTGAATAATCTGCTATGCACTGCCATGCATGTCCATATATCAATGTTCCGTAACTATTTTAGATTTTTTTTTTTTTTTTTTTTGCGGTACACGGGCCTCTCACTGTTGTGGCCTCTCCCGTTGCGGAGCACAGGCTCCGGACGTGCAGGCTCAGCGGCCATGGCTCACGGGCCCAGCCGCTTCGCGGCATGTGGGATCCTCCCGGACCGGGGCACGAACCCGTGTCCCCTGCATTGGCAGGCGGACTCTCAACCACTGCGCCACCAGGGAAGCCCCTATTTTAGATTTTTAACAAGTCTTGACATCTGATATGAAAAATCTCCCATTGTTCTTTAAGAGTAATTTGGCTATTCTAGGCCCTTTGCTTTTCTGTATGCATTTTAGAATCAATTTGTCAATTTTAAAGAAATATTCTATTTGGATTTTTACTGGAATTGCATTAAATCCATTCAATCTCAACCCACTCCATTCTAGCATCAATCCCTACGACTTCACTAAAATTGATCTTGTCAAAATCACCAAAAATCTCCGTATTGCCAAATCAAATGGATTTTTCTTCATTCTCACTTTACTTGACCTGTTAACAGCATTCATAAGAACTCTCCTTTTTGACACAATTTATGCTCTGGACTTCAAGAAACATCACATTGTCCTGATTTTCTTCCTAAACCACTGAACTAGTCTCAATTTTTATAGCTGGCTCTTTCTTCTCTGCCTGAAATCTGAAAGTTAGACTGTTGAAGGGCCTAGTTTTCAATTCTCTCTCCTTAATTTTTTTCTGGTCCTATGGCTTTAAAGGTTACTATGTGCTGATGTCTCCCAGCTAGGTAACTGACCTAAGCTTCAGACTCATGTATCTAATTGCACAACTAACATTTCCAGTTGAATCCCAAATAGGTGATACAAACTAAACGTACATAAAAAAAAGAACTCTTCAACTCTGCCCTAAATATGTTTCTCTCTCAGTGTAAATAAATACCCCCATCGTATACCCAGTTGCTTAACCCAAAAAACTGAGATCTCAGTCATTCTAGATTCTTCCCTTTTCCTCATTCTCTGTATCTAATCCACTGACAAGTTTGTAGGTGCTACTTCCAAAATATATCTTGAATCCCTCTACTTTACCCTATTTCCACTGCCATCATCTGAGTCTAAGCCACCATCCTCTCTTGCTTTGACTACTGCAATAATCTGCTAATGGGTCTGTCTCCTGTTCTTGCCTCCCCATAATTCACTTTCCACTAAGCAAGCAGAGTAGCCTAAGAGTAAGGACAGAACATGTGCTGCCTCTGGTTAAAAGCTTCCAAAGCCTTCCTGTTGCACTTAGAATAAAATCTTAAACTCCTCACCACGGCCTACAGGCCCTATGAAGCTGACTCCTGCCTACCTCTTGGGTCTCTGCTCACTAATTCCGTTCCCATTGGCCTCCTTCTGCTTCCTCAAATATGCTAAGCTGTTTCCCATGTCAGGGCTTTTGCATGTGTTCCTCCAGATGCCTTCAGCTCATTGGATGGCTTATAACTCCTTATCATTCTTCTATCAGTTCAAATATCCTCAGAGGGGACTTCCCTGACCCCAAAAGGTCTGGAATTATTTTATTTATTTATTGGTTTACATATTTATTCCCAACTAGAATTAAGTTCTTAGAGGACTGGGGCCTTAGGCTGTCTTGTTCATCATTATATCCCAGCACCTGGAACAGTGCTTGGCACACAGGAAGTGTTCAATAAATATTTACTGAATGGATAAAAACTTCTCCCAGAGGGATAAGAAAAGAGGATAAGTAAAGAGGACAGATGACTGAGGCTTATTAAGCACCTTACTTTTTTTTCAACCACTATGCAAATAGACTTGATATAGAAAGAAACAAAGAAAAATTAAAACAACTGATGTGTTAGGGTATGAGTGTTAATGGTATTTCCTTCCTTCTAATATTGTTGTTATGCTATTTGGGTAATAAATTCAAATTAGTAGAGCAAATTAACTTCTTTGAATTTATATACTCTCATAATGAAATGGGCCACAGTCAGCTTAGGAAAACAATTTATATTTATGACTTTGGAAGAAGAAGTGAAACCTATAAGAGGGTGTTCACCTAGGTGTTCTTTTCACTTTGTCTGACAATCCAATTTAGGTCTAAAATACTGAACTTACACATTTGTTTTAAAATCTTAAATAGTACTTTATCACTAAGAGTTGGTTCTTTAACCCATATTTTTTGTGTCTAATCTATTTTAGAGAAGGAGAGGTTTAAACGACTCTCAATATGTTATTTTTCTCTCAACTTTAATTATTGTCTTAGTAAAATATTAGTTGGATGTGTAACTGAAAGTGTACTATGGCTAATACAACATTCTGTTTAAGAGATAGAATATGCTGGAATAGTCAGTAAATGATAACAAATAGGTACTTGTATTTTTTACTTATTTAACACATCCATACAAAATGCTTAGTATTAAGTGTTAGGCACTGTTCTAAGTACTTTAAAATATGAACATGTTTAATTCAATTCTTATAAAAACCCTACGATATAGGTACTATTATCATCCATATTTTATATGTGTGGAAAATGATACGCAGAGAGGTTAAGTAGCATTCCCAAAGCTCACATAACTAGTAAGAGATGCCAAAGCTGAGATTAAAATCCAAGCTATTCTTGGTACTGGATATTCACTACAACTGAATGTGATAGCGACTGAAAAGTTGGTTAAGTAAATGAAAATATGTTTTCTTTGTCAAATTGAAATAATCTTGTGACATGCTTGTTATTTTGAATAGTTGCTTGTTCTGAAATACAAGAAGAGCTAGTAAGACAAGCAGACTGCTGAAGTATCATTTACCACACATGGTATTCTGAAAGATATCACTAATATTTCTATGGGCACGGTCACTATGGACTATTTTGTGACTTGTGCAGTGTACAACTCCAGAGGGCACCACCCACATAGGTTCTATGTGAATGGCACCCCTTAGACTTGTTTAGGGTATAACCATCTGTAGTGGCCCTGCCAATGGCCTAAAGATTTATTGGCAGTCTCAGTGTATGACTTCCAAGCAGGAGACCCTTCTCTCTACATAATCCATTTTTAGTTTTACACCCATCAAAATTTATTACTATGAGAGTATATTAAATGTCACTTTGTGTACTGGATAATTGTCTAGTCTCTTCCATTTTAAGCTTACTAGAAAGAAAAAAATGCTTAAAGGTCTCCATAAATGGTGCACTATAGAAACCCTTTTTCTTTTTCTCTATGAAATATTATGATTTTAAATGCCTTTCTTGGTATTTTTAGAGATGGCAACAAATCTAAGCCAAGATTTCATGAAAGGCCAAATCCATTTCATATTCCACTTGCTTTTAGATAGTTCTGAGAACATCTTATTAAATTCTCAATTTAGCTGACAGGCAATCAGCTGGTTTGGTACTCCTGGCCCACTGAACTTAACTCCAAAAAGTGGGTGTTGTCGTTGCCAGAATGGGCAGAGCTAGAGAAGTCATGGTTACATGGGGCCTGAGTTGTCATCTGGCCTAATTTTTCCTTAGACAGATGAAGAACCTGAGGCCTGGGAAGTTGATAGCAGTCCAACTATACACAGCTGGTTGGTGGCAGGAGTGAGACTTGAATCTGAGATTCTAAACTCTTACTTTTCGGCCTTTTTCTGTTACACCTCATGATATTCTGTTCCCCTGTGGAAAACACAGACGTTATCTTGTGTAAATACTTCAAACCACTATGTCCCAACTTTGTTATTTGCCCTTGTCCACATTCACTGGTACAATCAGTACAGTCCTTTGAGCATTAAATGTGATCCACCCCATTTTTAAGGAAGGAAAAATCCATTACTAGCTCAGAAATATAGACTTGTGGTTTATTGGTCATCATTCAGGAGTCAGGGCTCCACCAGCAATTGTGTGAATTTAATTAAGTGGTCAGTTAACTTCTATGGGCTTTCCCCAATTATGAAATGGAGGGCTGGACAAGTGGCCTGTCATGTACTCTCCAGCTCTTGTATTTCATGTTTCTGTGAACTACCATTGTGATTCTCAATTATCTTGTCCTTAAGGTACATTTGGAACATATAACATTCTTTTTACGTCTTAATTAAATTAGATCATGTTTTTTAGTAGCCTAGTACTTTGCTGCCTTATTTTTCACATGTTGCTTTTGATACTTAGTACCCTAACCCTCTAATAGTCTGTTCTTTTCTTCCAAATTGCCACTATATATATGGTGACCTGTCATTCTGCTCTGGCTAGTCTAGTCTTACTTTTTTATTTTGTTTTGTTTGGGAAAGGATTGTTGCTAAAACGACCAGAGAAGGAAATCTTCCAGGTGGATTCTTCAGAGTCCCAGGGACCTGCCAAGGATTGCCATGCTTAGGAGCACATGACTGGTTAAACCAGGGGTTGTTGCCTGGTCCACAGGGAACTCATGGGGGGCCTGGATTGAGAACTTAGCCCAAAAGAGATGCTCAGAACTAGACAGTAACCAATGGACCCAAACAGATCCTCTCTTGGAGCCTTTGAATGGAGACAAAAAGTGGGCTATAAGCAGGAGAGAACAACAAAAACCTAGAGACATGCCATTCAAAGTCTCAAAACAGAAGCATTGAGGTAGTAGAATCCATGAGGTGGGGAAAAGTTAGTCAGAAAGAAAGGAAAATAAATGAAGATAGAGAATAGCTGAGTCACAGTAATTGAGTCTAGTGGACTCATTAGAGCAAGGATAAATAAGCCTGAGGCAATGACCAGATGACCAGAGCTCTCGTTTCATGAGGGTGTCAGAAGCTCTTGCTGCCTACTGTACTATGTTCTAGTTCTTTGTGAGCCAGCTAAAAGCTGCTTTTTATAGCTCTACAGTTCCCCATCTATCTTTCTAGTAGTTTCCATCTCCTGAAATATCCCAAATAGGCCTCTGTTCCTTGCCACTTGAAAAAGCCTAAATAACATGGTGTCTTAGTCGAATCCACACACCAGGCTCTTAGAGTGCCTGCACGCTGCATCGTGCCATCATATAAGAAGCTCTCAGTAGTGTTTGCCGAATGAAGCTTTGAGATGTACAGAACTACTTTGGGAGTAATCGAGTCCAAGTTGGGCTGGTGAAAGAGTAGTTCTGTACAAGGATGAAAGTGTATCCAAAGTTATCTGATAAGTCATGGGCTGGAGCAGAGTGGAGCCTTGTGAGTAGGTGAAGAAAAAGTGATTTATGTAGCAAGATTACCAGCAAGGGCACCTACCCCAAATATTCGGCCTCCAATTTGCCACACGGCCTGAAATTCATACTGAGAGATTGACTTCTTCAATGCAAGTCAAAATCTCCCCAACTGCCCACTTATAAAGTACTTATGTTCAGAGATAGGATTAACACTTAAAGTTGTTACCAGTATTTCACACCAAAGTGCGCATTCATTCAGCAAGCTCATTCCTTGCAGTTTGTTCTCTTAAGGGACTGAGGAAATAAGAGTTTTGATGGTGTCGGGTCATGGGAGGTAGAGAGGGGATACTTTCAGAGCGCAAAGCACTACTGAAGGAAATTATGGTGACCAAGTGGACAAAATAAACTCTGGCTAATGTCGGTGACGGCAAGAGCAAAGGAAACAGTAGGAATGAAGACAGATGCCAAATACCTCCAGGCATCATTCTAGATGACCCAATTAGCAAATATAATACAAAAAGGACAACCTTCAAGGATGATGTATGTTTAAGACGATCTGAGCTCTATGTCCACTCTCTACTGCTTGTTTATTATACATATAACTTGGACCTCAGTTTCTCCATCTATAAAATGGGACATAATAATAATATATAATTCTTCAGAGGGAGGTGGTAAGGACCAACTAAGAGGATGGAGGTCAAATGACGTTGAAATTGCAGACTGCATATGTTGCTAAGTAGTTTAATCCAGGAGCTGATGGAGAGGGCCTTACCCTCAGGGTAGAGCCTTTTTGCTGCTAAACCCTCACCTCCCCCAGCCTGGGCCCAGGGAGGGATACGTGGATTGACTTGTCTCCCACCCGACATTGCTATGGTGGCTACTCATCGTTGTGAGACATTTTTTCCTCAACCTGTTCTCAGTAGCAATCACTCTTCTTTTCTTTATTGGTCTTGCTCTTTTATACTTAGTTATGAAATTAACCTTAAAAGTAGCCCATTAGATTCTCTCTTTATCATTTTCCCTTTCTTTTATAAATATTTTCTAACAGATAGAAGCTTTGGTTGCAAATTACAGGAAAACTGAATCAAGCTAGTATAAACAACATGGGGGTTTAATGGTTTATATTGTTAAATGGTCTAGAGATAGATCTTCAGGTCAAGCTCACTCCAGCAGTAAAATGATGACATCTGGGACCCAGTTTAATTCAGTTTCTCTGTTCTGCCCTCCATTGTATTTGCTTTATTTCAAGGCTAGTCCCCATTTTGGCCCTAACATGACTGCCAATTGCTTCAGTGTTCTTGTCTACCAGGAAAAAGAGAATGACTTTTTTCCCAGAAAATGCCTCAAGATTCACTTTGATTGGATGAGCTTAGGTCACATGCCCCCTTTGAACAAATCTCTGTGACTGGGGGACAGAATGCATTGAATAGTTTAACCTGGGTCACATCCTCTATGGGGCTGGAAGAAGATTAAGTTTTTCCAGAGCCTCATGAATCCCCAGACATTTTCTGGGCTGATAAGGAAGTGAGTAGGGAGCAATGGATGCTGAGGAGGCCACTAACCAAGGACCACTGCAAAAGGTTAGAAAGAGACACTATCCCTACATGAAAAGCTGCAGTGAGTGGCCAAATGCTTAAAGTTTTTCCATTTGAAAACTAGAGCACACGCTGTTTAAACCAAATCTGATGTGTCTAATGTGATACAAATTGACTTTCATCAGCAGGCATGAAGAACAATCATTAACCTTTGAATTTTGTGATTTTATAAGGCATTGAATTCTATACTTCAGTGCTCTCATGAGGGAAGCTTTGTTGTTTATGCATTTTAGCCATTTTCAACATGCCCTAAATTGAAACAGAGAATGTGTGGGGTTTTTTTCCTTCTAGTGTAAAATCGAATAAGCAACAGCACACTGCAGGAAGTCAGTCTAGCCACAGCAAATCTGTACTTGTTTTTGTGAGAGAGGATGGGAGAATGAATATTTGCCCTGTGGCATCAATTTCCTGTTTAATGTTCTCCAAGAGGCATTTGGAAAATGCCCAGCAACACAGATGTACATAAATACCACACATAACTTGTTTTCGTGAGTGGAAAGAGGAGTCTGTAAAATTATGACAAGACTGATTTACCCTCATCGCCTGGTAGTTGGTGAGTCACTCTACCTTTCACTTAATAATTTGGAGGATGGATCATTCCAGAGTGTGGCATTGGAAGGACAAGAAGTATAGGAATAGCATGGCATTTGTCTTCTTAGCCCAAGTTCTTATTCATTTAGAGTCACTTACATTCCAAAGTTTGCTTGTGCCTGCTGGAAGCTGCCTTCAGACTGCCTGTAAGAGATATATATCTATATCTGTATACATACATACATATATATATATATATATATATATATATATATATATATATATATATAATGACAGTTTTCTAAAAAAACAAACAAAATAACACGCCCCAAACAGAAACCCATCTGTAAGATTTGCAGACACAAATTTGTTTGTTTTCAAACCACAGAAAAACGTATGCACATACCACATAGTATCTCTCAAGGTGTGGGAAGATGTGTTCTCAGTTCTGTACAGTCATATTACCCCAGAACACTCACACACCATTTTTGGACAACGTATTTGAAAGGTCATGGCTCGGTTGCAGAAACAAACTCTTAGTTTTGTTTCAGAAACTAACCTCTAGGGCTACTATATAACTTAAGAACTTGACATAGAAAGGAAGATTCAGACTTAAAGAATCCATCCTCTAACTTACTCTTTTGAGCCACTTCCTCACATAGGCAAGATGAAAAATAATAGCTATGATCTGTTAAGTATCTACTCGGGTGCTTAAGAAGGACTATGCAAGGAAGGCCTTTATATATCTCAATGTTAATCCTTCTCATACCCCACTATTTGTTTCAAGTCTCTCCATCTTATAGTTGAGGAAACTAGGACTTACAGAAGATAAATTACAGCCCAAGGTCAGCTCAATAACTAGTGGAACCAGTAGTCAAGCCCAGATCTGTCTGGCCCTGAAGCCCATGCTCTGTTCTCAAATTTAGAAATTATTAATTTAGGAATCATGGATGGGCTTCAGAAGATTCACAAGAGCCTAAAATTAAATGCACACACACACACACACACACACACATATATACATATATATATATATATATATATGCTTTTTTTTCTGGGGAGAAGGTCTAGAATTTTCCTCAGACTTATCAGCTGTAATTCCAGAGCCTGACATAGTCTTGAATACAGTAGGCACATGATAAATACTTGCTCAATGAACAATATGGGTCCATGACACAAAAAAGGATTAGTACCACTGCTTGTCCCATTATCTGACCTACAGCTTAATAGATTTGAATTTCCAGTACAACTGGCTTTGTTTTGGATACATAAATTCATTCCTTTAAAGAGTTAAAAATGCCAAATTTAGTTGATATTCCATTTGAAAATATTTGATATTTATATAAAAAGATTAAACGTTTTTAGAGGCTATTGTCTAAGGAGATTTTTTTTCTTAAATAGAGCTTGCTAAAGCAAAGGAATGGAAACTATTTAGACCACTATAGAATAGAAATATAATGTGAGCCAAAAAGGCAAGCCCCATTTGTAATTTTTAACTTTCTAGTAGCCACATTCAAAAATAGGAGAAAGAAACAGCTAAAGCTAATTTTAATCATGTTTTATTTAAGTCAATACGTCCAAATTATTCTCATTTCAACCTGAAAGCAATATGAAAAATTATTAATGAGATATTTTACTTTTTTTCATACTAAGTCTTGGAAATCCAGTGTGTATTTTACACTTACCTCAGACTGGCTTCATTACTTATGCTCAGTGGCCACGCTGGCTCGTGGCTGCTGTATTGGGCTGTGCACATGGAGGGAAGCGTGGTTGAAAGAAGTGGGCAGTGTTGATGAAGCACAGAGGAAAGCAGGAAGAGAATGAGGCAGGTTTGGGCACGTGGGGAGACACTCTGACAATCCAGGATACAGTGACGTTAGGTTAGGTTGCCAGCTCATATTGCTGAAATTGTAGCTCTGCAGGTGATTATTAAGACAGGTTCTAGAAAACAGTGTAAAATCCAGCATTTCAGCAGAAGTCTTTTCCTATTCCTGCAGTCACCTTCTTTCCTTGGTAACAGACGTGCAGATCCAGGGTGCACATTTAGGGGAAGATTTGATGCAGAGTGACTAAAGTTACGCCTAGTAATTATAATAATTTTGTTTTTTTAACCACCCCTAGAGCAAAGGATCTGAGTTTTATAGTGCACAGCTCAGGCTGTCTCCACGTCCTGGAGTTGCATTCCTCCATTTGACAGACCCAGGAAGGAGGCTGCAGAGCCCTGAGGTCATAGACTACAAGAACAGACAGAGCCATAAAAGAGCCCAGGAAATTTTGTTCTGCACCCTGCCCAAGCTTCACTCGTGTTCTTTTATGTGCTTTTTGAGGCTGTCCTAAGGCTTTTTCACAGGGTGTGGTCCTAGTCTACTCTTCTGTCTGCCTCTTCTAAGGCTGAGATTGAGCTCATTATAACACCTTTTGCTCCTAGGTGCACAGCTTGTGATCTAGAAACACATCTAGAAATACTTTGTTGATATAAAGTATCTTTTAGAGTTTCTTCTAAATAGTTCAGTTACTCAACATGACAAGCATAATATTGTATTTCTCTATAAAATACTTAGAATCCATTTGGGAGCTGACGGTCCGGTTAGCACGGGTACCACACCTAGAATTCCCAAGAATGGAGAAGTTACCTGAATCCATATGATGTGGATTCATTTTACCCCGGCCTTATGTTAAATGCATTTATTCTAGGCAAGTGGTAAAAAGATATTTTAAATTTTAAAGGAAAAAAATATAACCAAACATAGGAAGACCTATGCCACTTGAGGAAAATAGAGATACTGTATATTTGGGAACATTCAGTTTTAACATCATACGCTCCTGATAAGCTATGAAACACTGACAAGATAAGTTCAAATTTATCAAGGTAAAATGAAGTCCTACATCCATACAAATATTTGCTGGGTGAGGTGCCGATGTAGCTGAACAGATTCTTTCCACCATCACTGGTATTACCACCTGTTACCAACACCAACTCTACCACCAGCACCACCACCACTGTTACCACCACCACAAACATGCCTCTCCTTCCATTAACCTACTTCAAGTAGTCGGGGAAAAGAATCTAGGGAAACAATGCTTCATGGAGAGTCGCCTCTGTACTCAGGGCCATGTCCTCCAGCAGGTTACTGGGTCATGGAGTGGTATGAATCGGAAAATGCAGCATTTCTAAACCAGTCTGCAATCCAGACACTATCTTGTTCGTCTATAATGACGCAAAGTTATTTGCTGAGGTAGACATCAACTAGCATAATAGAAGAGTCTAAGAAAGCAATTAACTAGGAGGGTGAAAATACAAGTCAGAGATGACTGTGGCTGAAAACCCTTGGGGAGTAATGAGATAGGAATTTCTTAGGATTCAACTCATAATGGAGAGCGTCAGAGTGTGGAGGAGTGGATGGGTAGGTGATGATTCATATTGCCTGCACAGGGTACGACCTCAAAATACTGAGGTTGCTCCTACAAAGCGTATATGAAAACCAGTCTCAGAACTGCAGTCACTACTCACCGTTGACCATTGACTCTGTGCTGGTTAATTTCTAAGATTGCTTTTGTAGCAAAACAGTGCCTTGTTCACAGCTAGTTTACAAGCAGAAGCCCTTAGGAGGATGTTCTTCAACATGTGTGATCTGTTTCTTGATTCTCTGGGTCTCAGTGGCTTTATCTGCAAAGTGGGAATAATGCGGTATAAATTAGAAGATGCAAATAAAATAAAATTCAAAAAGAAGAAGATGCATAATTTATTACACAGGATCTTCAACATATACTAGGAATGATCATGATAACATGGACCTTATTTACGAAGAGAATGTTTGCCTTATCTCTATTAACCTCTTACTATCTCTAGGAAATAGATACTATTATCACCCCCATTTTATAAGCAAGGAAACTAAGGCTCAGCAAGGTTAAAATCACATAGCTTGCAGAAAGATTTCTTCTACTCTACTTTTCACTGTTGGTGCAACTAGATTTCTTTAATTTGCAATGGTTTAGACATCAGTGGAAGATGAAAATTATCCAAACCCAAATATAAATACATATAGAAAAACTCACTAATCTGGACCAACTGGGCCATTTTGAAGGAAATGCAGCTTTATTACTTTCAAGTACATACAGTAACCAGAAAAATGACTAACAAGTGCTGGCAGTTTAGACCTAGATTTAGTTAATAGATAAAAATGATTAGTGTATCCAAGAAGTCCTGGTCTTGCCTACACTTTGAGTAGAATGTTTTATAAGTAAAAGAAATCTCAAGTGTTAGAAGACAAATTATTGTCTTTGATAAGTAAATGCTTTCTTCAGATATTATTTATACTGTCATTTATTTACTAAGCCATTTTTTTCATAGATAGTGTAAAAGAACACACCAGCTCAGTCCCTGCCCACATGATAAAAAAGTTAGAGGTTAAAACTGTCCAAATTAAGTGCTGACATTTTTAATTAGCTTAACTTATTTGTCTTTTAATTCTTTAGAATATAATTTTCCAAATAAATGTAAATTTCTAAAATGTTTTTCAAATATTATGGTTATTCAAACTTTATAAAAAATATTTATTCTGGTATTAATATGAAAGGCATAGTATCAACTGTGTCCTTTGTTACCATAGACAGTTTTTGAGGAATGTAGTCTTTTCTCAAGTGAAATATTTATGTTATCTGTGAGTACTCTTTATAGTAGAAAATGGAAAAATGGAGAAGGAAGTGTTCAGACTATAGTCTCTGGTGCTAAATCTGCTCTCAGTTACAGACCTGAGACTTCCATTCACCTCAGTGTATCAAGTATGGCCCAATTTTGGTGTGGAATCTTTTAGCTGTTGCTGTTAATCCATGGAAAATGTTTTAGTGTGATGTGTTCCCATTAAAAGTTAACAGATTGTTGCAAAAAGAATAAAGGGATTTATTATATATGGTGGTCTTGTACCATACCAAAAATTTTGTGGTTTTGTGGGAACACAGCAAAGGTAATAATTGGCATTATGACAAATGAGGGTCTCAGCAAGTCCCAGCTGTTGAACACATGATTGTTACTTGGGAGGGCAAATAGCAATAGTTTTCCATCTCTTAAGTACAGTCTGCTCTTGATACGCCCACATAACTACAATGAACCATTAGTGGGAGTTACATACAGAGAAAGGAGACTGAGGGACTACATTTCTTTTCTTCTGCCTAAATGAAACTTCATCTGGTTGGTATCTGTCCAGAGTTAAATTTGCCATATCACATAAACTCTGTGTCAGTATTTTAATTGCATTTGATAGGATGTCTTTCTTTATAAAAGCCAAACAAACATTTGTAATAAATTTTTCATTAGGTAGTATCTGTTTTTTTATTGCATATTTGTGTATATAACTAAATTTAATGTTCAACAAACAACTTTTTTTTTTCTTTTTTTTCCCACACCACACAGCATGTGGGATCTTAGTTCCCCAACCATGGATCGAACCCATGGCCCCTGCACTGGGAGCATGGAGTCTTAACCACTTGACTGCCAGGGAAGTCTCAACAAACAACTTTTAGGCATCTGCTTTATGCCCAGCACTATAACCTGCATAAGCAAAGAAAAAGAACCAGGCACTGTCCTTCAAGAACTTTAAGTCTGGGTAGAGAGATAAGATATATTTATCCAGCATCATAGAGTTAGAAGGGACCCCAGAGGTGATACAGTCTTGGGGTTATATATTCAAACTCTAATGGAGAGTTAGCATAAACAAGTGAAGTGCCCAGGTCACTAAGGTACCATGTCACATCAGAGAGTTCCTGCCCTGTGTTAAGGGACAGTTACTTTGCTTCTCGATGGATTTGCTGCCATGCAGAAATATAGGCTTCTTGTTGCCTGATCTGTTGATTTTTTTTTCAGAGAGGGTAGAATTCCAAGCTTTCCAAAAATTTCCCAATTTTTAAACATTGCCAACTATTTTGAATTTTCCTAAGGCCAGATGAAACACATCTGTGGGCCTTATTCAACCTGTGGGCTGCCATTTTGCAACCTCTGGTCTAGATTAACTCTTCCATTTTACAGATGTGGGAAATGGTCTGTTCAAAGTCTGGAATTGTTCTCCAGGACTCCCAGTCCAAAACTTCCATCACCTAACTACACCTTCTCTCAGTAAGCAAATAATTTTAGATGACTTCAAAAAGAAAAAAAAATTATAGTTATAAAGCAACACTGATTTTTTTTTTTTTAAAGCACAAGATAATATCCTGAAAACGATTTGGTGAATCTGTGGGGGAGAAGTAATAGAATGCTCATGGCAGGAAGAATTTGAGAAGGGTTTTGCAAGATGCATTTGTGCTAAATCTTGAAGGAAGTGATTAATACAAATTCATAAGAAGGAACAGTAAGGCGAATTCAGTAGAGGGGAATAGAATAAAGAAAACACATGATTAATAATTTGTTAATGTACATGCAATACAGCACAGAGTATGGCTTGACTTAATCAGGGAGTAAAAATCATGTCCCTATCATTCACTCAAAAAATATTTCTTGAGCTCTAACTGTGTGCTAGGCACTTGTCTAGGCCCTGTAGATACAGCAGTAAACAAGAGAGCCAAGGTTTGGTTTCTTGTGGACTGTTTTTTCCAGTGGCACAGACAGGTAATAAACAAGTAAAAAATAATATAAAGTACTATGAATAAACTAAAACTAAGAGATGTGGCAGTAGCAGCTGTGAATGCACATTAGACAAAATGGTCAGGGAAGACTTCTCTGAGGAGATAGCAGTTGCACTGAGTCCCAAATGATGAGAAGAAGCCAGTCATGCAATGACCTGGGCAGAGAGCTTTCAAGTCAGAGGGAAAAGCTAGTGCAAAGGGCTTTGGGCAGGAAGGAACAGAAGAAACAAGTGAACTAAAGCGAGTGAGCTGTGGCAAGTGTGGTAGGAAACAAGGTCAGAAAGATAGGCAGACACTTATTAGGCCTTGGTAAGGAGTCTGGAGTGAAATGAGGTTTTCCACAGGGAAGCAACATAATTTGATTATAAATGCTCAGTTCCTAACAAGAAAGTAGCATAATTTGATAAGAAAATGAGGTAAATAATGGAAGTTCTTAAATGGAAGCTGATAAAATACAGTTAATTTTAGGGAATTGCTATAGATTCCAATGGGCAGAACAAAGATGAAAAGGATGGCTGAGAGTCTACTCTGCCTGCTGAATGCAGAATGGATTGGGGTCAGGAGCTCTGGGTGGAGGCTGTAGACAATCCAGGGATAAAGAGGATTAGGATTCAGTCAGCAGTGGTGGAAATGAAGGAAAGTAAGTATCACAAACAGAACAGAATGGATTGATGCAAATTAGAACAACCAGAGGAGAAAAACTCTTGTGAGGAACTCTCAAGTTTCAGAGTTGGAGGCCATTTTGGGAGTGGCCTTGATGACTAAGATGGGAGAAAATTCTATCAAGAGACTAACTCTTAGGGTATCATGAGACATATAAACAACTAGAAATATAAAATTAAAGAGGCTTTGGGGGTAACAGGGTAGGACAGGAGAGAGGTTTGGAACTACTTTATGTAACAATAGAAACTGAGGCTAATAGAGAAGCAGAACTCCCAGGAGGTAATGTATTTGTTTTGTTTGTTTGTTATTTGGCCACAGCATGCAGCTTGCGGGACTGAACCCGGGCCACAGCAGTGAAAGCCCAGAATCCTAATCACTAGGCCACCAGGGAATTCCCCAGGAGGTAATGTAAAGAAGAGAAACAGGTCAAAAAACTCAACCCTGATTATATCCATAGCAAGGCTGAGAGTACAGTGTAACTAGGTGTTTGTTCTTTTTTTTTTTTTTTAATTGATCTGTTCAATCAAGGAAAAAAGCACAAAGCCCATTTGTCAACTAGGGTCTGGGAAAAAATAGCTTGCTAGAAGCATGCAGCTATTCTACATCAATGTAATAAACACTAATATGTTTTACTATAAGAAAGTGTTATTTGAAGCAAAATTTAAAGGAATACAAAACTTAGATTTGGATGGTTTCTCTCTCATTTTCACTTACTATTGATGATTACTTAATATTTGAATGTAAACCTGAGTGTTTTCCTAGAATCTGCAGCCTCTCTGTAAAGTCTAGGAAGGCTGATAGTCCTGAACTTGAAAGCTCTGAGTTTGAAAACAAAACAAACCAAAAATTCAGGCAGACTTTTGAACTAGCTCTTTACTCTTAACATAGCAAAGCATTAATTTTATATTTTAAGAAAAAAATTTAAAAAATTTTATACCCACAAATATTTATTCAGTGCTTACGTGCAAGAATGAAGAAGATATGGTTGTAAGTGCCCATGGAGCTTACAATTTCATCAACAGCAAAAAAATTGTTCTTCACAGTAGAGGAATTACTTTTAGCAGAGCAGAGAGTGAGGGTTAATTTAAAGAATAAGAAGTTGACTGTTTTATAGGAAGACCCATGGCTATTGTCAGCTCTTTTTAAGAATAATCAAGCTCATAAAATGAGTGTAGAGGAAAAGATCAAGGACCTACTTTCCCATTCAAAATGCCAAATTGTGCCTTCCTCAGAAAAATTCTGAGGAAATTTGCTTGGTCAATTAGGAAAATTCTAAAAGATTTCCTTCAATTATTTTATTAATTTTAGTTTTTGGCCACACCGTGCAGCATGTGGGGTCTTAGCTCCTCGACCAGGGTTCAAACCTGCACCTCCTGCATTGGAAGGCAGAGTCTTAACCACTGGACTGCCGGGGAAGTCCCTCCTTCAATTATTTTTAAAATGTTTTCAAATTTTATTGTTTCGATTTTGAGGAAAATCACTACTGCTTTCATAAACATTAACATGTTCATCAATGCTTGTCATGAAGAATTCAAACAATGAACACAGTACAAATATGAACATGAAAAAAATCATCTCACTTCCCACTACTTCATAATGATATCATCATTATTATGAGCAGAAAAACATCATCTGGGTGCTTATACTCAGATAGAAGGATAGATTAGAAGGGTAAAAAAGGAGGAGGGAGATAGAGACATATTTTTATACAAATTAGGTTCTGTGTTGCTATTTTTAATAAAATATATTACATTTAATTGTATCTGAGCTTCTCTGGAAGAAAAGAAAAACAAAAAGGCAAAAATAGAAGGGAAAGAAATATGGAATAGAGTATGAGAAACACCAGAAGCCACTGAACTCTGGCTTCTAGTGCCATACTGCTCCGTACTAGGTGTACTAATCTGTGATTTAGTAGAGGTTTTTATTAGCTCTATTTATGTTATGTTAAGGTACATGTTTAACACTTCACTTTGATGTATTACCCTTATTATCCTTCCATGTTTAATCCAGTTCAGTTATAACATATGAGATAGCTTTCTATCATGAGCACATATTTTTCCATTAATATATGCTAAAAACTAACAAAGATGATGTAGAATAGGCAGTCCTCTACATGGTTCTGACATATGTGAGTTTCAGTACCACACTTTAATTACATAACACCAGGGCCCCAATAACACAGTTCATTTTAGTTAGCATGCTACGTGGTATATTAACTGTGAGTAACTGCATAAAGTACAAACTTCGCTCCTAGCGCTTCAGCACACAAATCACTATGTAAATAACAGATGCGCATCATGATCCATGACTAATCATATCACTTCCTCCAAAGTCTGTATGGTCACCTCTCATCTGTTATTCAGTTCACCCAGATCTGTTTGCTATCACACAGATAGCAAAGTGTGCAGTTGAACTGCTTCCTTGTCTCCCAGTGATAAACCTCTGTGACATTGTACAGAAATGGTCAATCAAAAGAATGAATTGACCAACAATGATGAAAGTACAGCAAAGTACAAAAAGAGATAAATCTGGAATTGAAATCCGAATGGGGATTGGGGTTATAGAAGAAATAGCTGACTGTGGCAATGCTGTCACTGCTCCAGTGTGAGTCCCTCTACGTATGCAGCAAGCAGCATTTAGTGAAGGCAAACTAATGACATTAAAGAGGAAAGTGGTTGTGATGAAAAGGATGATGATGTCCCAGAGGAAGTGAATCCAGTAAAATACTTCATATTAAGGAAGCTCTTGGAGACGTGTCACAACATTGAACATGCAAAGGATAAAATGTTGGAAGCTGATCCAGACTTAGAAAGAAATATGACAATTTTGCCAAAGCAAGGAAAAGATGTATTGTAAGTTGTACGATAAGACAGTAAGTACTGCTGAAACTACTCTTGGTATGTTTTTTACAAGGAAGTAAAATACTTTAATCCTCAATGTTTTTAATGCTTTAAATTATAGTTTACTGAATATCTGTGTTTACTACTTTTTCTTCTCCCTATACATTTATAACTGGCCTTAAGAGGAGTTTTAATGTTTTCACAAAAAATTTTAAAGGTCTTGGAATAATCATAATATTTCCTATTGATTATGAAGATCACTTGGCACGGCTTCAGCTCGCATAGTCATTTTTACGTCCTATACTCCCAAGCAAAGTGAGATCTGCCTTACTTAATTACACCATGCAAATTAGCACTTAAATATATTTTGTCCCCATTTTGTGTATCTTGACTCCTCAACTGGAGTTGAAACTGCTTAATTGAGAAATAAGGCAAACCCTCTTACTTCTACATTGCCTACTCTACCTAGCCTAGCATTGAATATTTGGTAACTGCTTAAATAGCACTTATTGGCTTACTAAATAGCTACTCTTATGGTGATCAATAGGGATTTTATAAAGTGTGAAGCCATAATAATAAATATTATTCCTTTCATGAGAGTGTAAGATTTACCCATTTTATTTTCCACAGTTAGGGCAACAAAGTATGGCTCCCAAGGTTGTATATTCCTAGCTCACAGGTACACTGTTCCTTTGGTTGATGAGGTAAATGGTGGCCTGTGGATTTGCTTTGTACACAATTTGTATAATCCCACAGGCAGCCTGACTCCTAAGCCTAGCACCTAGAACAATGCCTACCATACCAAAGGCACATGATAAATATTTATCAAATGAATGTAATTAGTAATAATTACTAGGACTGTGCACTGCACATTGTGCCAGATTTTTTATATATATTGTCTTATACTATCCTTACCACAATCCTATGGTCCCCATTTTATATATGAAAAAATCTTGCCTCGGAGAAATTATGTGACTCACCCAGCAAGGGCCTACTAGAACTGGAATTTGAATATAGGGCTGTTTGATACTAAGTCCACCACACTGCTAATAAACTGACATTAGTGACATCAAATGATGTGCAAGTGGATTAGAGAGAAAGAGATGATGCAATTAAAAATCTCTTCAAATTCATTTCCTCTTATTCCAGACCTATTCTGACAAGGGGAGAACTTCTCATCAGATTTATTTTTTTGCATAATTTTCCAGTTATAATTTCCCTTGTGACATTCCTTTTTTAAAAACCATTTTTTAGAAAGAATCACAAAAATGTATTTCCTATACTAGCTTAAAGCAGAAATGATTATTTAGAACAATCTCTATATTTACGACATTTTATGATGCTCTCAGTATATAAAAGAAGGTGTGTGTGTGTGTGTGTGTGTGTATGTAACATCTTTTATATTTTAAGAAGTTCATGTTTTAAAAAAATCAGTTCGTTTTCTGCTTTGGTATTTCCCTACACAAACACTTTATAGATACTTCTTGGCTAATAAACTAGTTATCACAGGAGGAGACATATCACTGTAGCATAATACACTACATAAATTTCTATTAATTTCTTATTCTAGTAGCAACACATCAGATCAGCCACAGCAGGCTCTTCATGCGAAGGGTCAGGAGGTACATGAAACCTGAAGAGGCCATCATGGGCCATCAGAGACTGTGATGTACCTGGGCAAACCCACTGTTTTTTGGAGGGCTGCTATCACTGTCAACTCAGCAAATGCCCTTGCTTCAAACTTGAGTTAGTTTGAATCCACTGTTGAACAGAACACGGTTTACTGTCTAATTTCTCTCTGTCTCCTCTCTGTGTCTGTCTCTCCCTGACTCTCTTTCCTGCTCTCTTTCCCTGGCCACATCCCCCCTGCTGCCCCATCCCTTTTCTCTTCCCAGGATTCTATGCTAAAACTGCTTTTTAAAATAAGGCTTTTGTTCTTTGATATTTGTTCTACTTTTAGATTCTTACTGTATGCCTTACAATGCTCTCTCCTGGCTGTTCACTTTGCCTCCCTTCAAATCTTCACAGTTGTCTTGCTTTCTCTCTTTTGTGTGTGTGTGTGTGTGTGTTTTCAAGTTCTAGACAGATGGGAGAGAAAAATATAAAAAACAAAACAGAGGTGGAAGCCCATCTAGGCCAAACTTAGTACATATTACAATTTTTATGACATTGGAGCTGGCAACATTCTGATTAAAGATCCATGACTTCTTCATTCAAAAGCAAATGCTAGCTTAGTATAATATGAAATAATATAATATGAAATAATGTAGTATGAAATAATATAGAATAGAATAGAATAGAATAGAAATACCATGATTCAAGGTGGAACTGTGAAAACCATACTTCCAAAAAATACTGTCTACTTTCCTCTCCATACAAGGTAGAATTTGGAGGGCAGGTGCTCCATGGTAAATGGCAGAATGAAGAGGAATAAGACAGCAGTGTAGTTGTCAGGATTAACTCCTCTCTGGGAAAGAAGCCACAAGAGAAAACACTGAAACTCTTTAAAAGCAGTAGATCTTTTCCAGTCTCTTGAGACATCTGTCAGCCTGCATGGCTCAAAAGAAAATTTTACTTGCACTCTTGTTTCCCTTTTCTGTTCTGTTCAGTGGTCTTTGATCCTAACTTCAAATCATGTACTACTTCTTATTTTAATTAAATGTGTCCTCAAAGTCAGGTATTTCAAAAGGATGCAACTTGGCTGTTCTTCTTGTCTGCCTAGAACTTCCTGGTGTAACCTCTCTCCTCTTTATTAAACTGGATGATATTTTCCCATGGGTCACTGAAAGGGTGCTAACTTTATTATTTTTTAATTTTGGTTTTCTCTATTCTTCTATTCAATATTCTGTCAAGTCCATGAGTGAAATTTTTATTTCACACATTATGCTTTCCTTTCTCTTTAAACTAAAAGATCTGTCGCCTGAGCATGTAGTCAATGCTCCATTAAGGTGGTAGCTTGGCTTGTGTTCAGGACCTGAAACAAAGAGTTCTATCAATGGAGGTCAGTTAGTGGGGTTTTTCCATCAATATTCTCTCTCAAATACGTCACTCTCCTTGGGACTTAAACTATATCCCCTCTGTACAAATTCAATTGTTCAACAAATATTTATTGAGCAATGACTATGTGCTAGGCCTATAGATATGGTGGTAAACAGAACAAATAATTTCTTACCTTCATTGAGCTTACATTTTAGGGGGGATGACATTAAACAAAACAGTAAATAAAAGGAAAAGCAATATAAATTTTGATAGGTAAGTGCTATCACAGGGGAGGAAAAACTTTTCCTCTACTTTCTTACAATCTGTCGCTAGGACCTGAAAATTAAGCTGACAAATGACAGATTAAACAGCAGAAATTATTAACATACACATTTTATCTGATGTTAATAATTTCACATGGCACAGGGGCTTCATAGGAAAGAGGTGAAAACCCTAAAGAAGCAGTTAGACTTGGGGGCCTATATACCATTTTAACAAAGGGTGATAAATTGTGGAGAAGTAACTAGAGAAAGGAAAGGGGTTTGGGCTTCTAGGCGTGGTAAATTGTGGGAAAATGACTAGGAAATATATGGGGGTAACTAACGGAAGAGATGGGTTATTTTAATAAGATTTGTTTGTGAAGATTCATCTTGGTATCAACTCCTCATCTCCAGATAAGAATGTTTTGTTCTTTCTGGTACAAGGATGGCATCTTTTTCACTGGAAATTTATGCCCTGCTTTTAGGTAGAAATGGGGAAGGGCAGAGAGCCCTTCTTGCATCTGCTGTTTTTCAATTGCCTTCAGCTCAGTATAATAAATATGGCCTAAGCAGTATATTTAGAGGTGCATGTTCTGATTCCCTCACTGTGAAATGGGTACTATGATGGGGTAGAGATGCACTGCTTTAAATAGGGTCATTAGGGAAGGTTTTTATTAGGAAATGACATTTGCTCTGAGAGCTAAAAGCTGATATCCTGGACAGTCAATTCAAGGTCCCAAGAAAGAAGTCTGCAGGTAGAGGGAACAGCATTGCTACCCTGTGGCAGCAATGAGCCCCAGAGGCTGTCCTGATGAAGAAAAGAAAGGCAGCCAGAGGGGCAGAGGAGAGGTGAGCAAGGGTGAGTGTGGAGGAGGTAAGGTCAGGGAATCATCAGGGGCTGGATCCTGTGGGGCCTTTGTGGGCCATGGGAAGGAATTTGGATTTTATTTTAAATGCCATGGGAAACCTCTGGAGGGCTTACACTTGAGGGTGACAAGAGCCAGTATACTTTTAAAAGCTTACTCAGAATATGTGTGGAAAACAGATTTTAGGAGGTGGGATGGTAAATACAGGAAGTCTAATTGGGAGGTGAATCAGTAGTCCAGGTGAGAGATGTTGATGGCTTGGACTAGGTGGTAACAGTAGTGATGGAAAAGTGTATAGATTTAAAATACATTTTGGAAGTAGAACTACCAGGATGTGCTGATGAGGTAGATAGATACGGGAGAAAGGGGAAAGGGAGGAGTGGAAAATGGCTCTTAAAATTTCGGCTTGACTACTATGGTGTATTTCCTGAGACAGGGAGGACCAGGGGAGGAAGAGTTTGGGGAAGAGGAATGAAGAGTTCTGTTTGTGCGTGTTCAACGTGAGGTGCCTATTAGACATCCCAGGAGCTGTGTAGAGCTTGGAGTTCAGGGGAGGTTGGCATCTCTTGCCCTTAAGTTTGGCGGAAACTTTACAGAGCGAATAGTGTAAGAGAAATAACAATACATCTATCTTGAAGTTAGAATTATATCTTCATTTATTAATGTTTGAGTCAACTGCCTCATTTTGGAAAGCAAATGACTGGTGACAGCAGGTTAATACCAGAGGAGGACACTTTTGACATTTGCTGTTAAATCAATGTAGTTAGTATTTTTCAGAGCAGGATTCTAAGTGTTCATCTGAGAATGTTCCAAACGATTTCCCAGTTAATTCTGATGTTTGACTGGATTTAAATCCCAATTCTATCCCTTACTAACCTTATGATTGTGGCAAGTTATTTAAGTTTCCACAGCACTGTTTTCTTGTGAGGAAATGGAGATAATATTGACCTCACAGGGTGGATTTCATCAGCGGCCTCTTTAGTCTTACGTGGACATTATGTGAAGGGAGACAAGAGATTAGTGAAAGTTATATTTGTCTATGGCTCCCAGAGATGACCTAGATTCAAGCTGGATCGGCCCAAGAGTGGCCAGCTAAGGTGCTCAATACAGCACTGCAAGGAGACCTGAACCCTATCCATCACCTCCTGCACTTTGAGATGCACTATGAAGATAGTGAGCCCTGCTGGCAACCTGGAGTGGATGATCATTTAATAAACTCAGAGGAGGGTGTGGAGTTGATCCCTGACTCTAAGCCTGGGGCTACTAAGACTTGCCTTGAGAAAGAGACACATGTTTGTTATTCAGACGGATGCCCCTAATGCAGTGGTTCTCAAATTTAAGTGTGCATCAGAATCCCCTGGAGGGCTTGTTAAAGCACAAATTGCTGGGCCCCACTCCCAGAGTCTTAAATTCAGTAGGTGTTGGATGAGGCCCAAGAATTTGCATTCCCACAAGTTTCCAGGTAATGCTGATGCTCTGAGAACCACACTTCGAGGGAACCATTGCCCTCCTGCAACCCAGAGACCTAGGCTGTATGTGTGACCGTGACCTCATACTCTGTACCTGGTACAGACAGGAGTTATCCATCTTGGCAACAATGTTAACAGTGCATACAACAATGATGATCTCATACAACAATCCTCAACCTATGGGGAAAAACTCATCTCTAAACACAACTTCTCTCAGCTCCACAGAGAAAATTAGAATCCTGGCTTTCAAGATCAATTGGATCCAAAACCCATATGAAATGAAGAATATAGAAAAGCAGAAAACTGCCTTAAAAAGCTATATACCAATCCAGGGCCTGGGACCCCTGCCGCCTCCACAGTTTGCATCTAACCATAGGAATTGGGCCCAGGCAGTAGGCTGGACCTGAGCTACTACAGCTCCCATGTCCTCTCTGAAATGGTACCCTGCCTCATGGAGATTGTGTGGGATACATTCAGAATACCACCTGGGGCTTTCAATCATACCACAGGCAGTCAAACTTGGCCCAGAGGAAAGAAAGGGCTTGAAGTTTCTCTTAGTCCTATCCCCAAAAGACTATTTCATTTCTACTCTACAGACAACTAAGGTACTTTTGCTCTTTTGTGCATTCTGAATTTTGTGTCCTTTTTCTCCCCTCCTGTCTCCTGAAGGAAAGTCATCGTGTAGGTTTGCTCCATTTGGCTCCTCTGATCCTGGATCTTCCTGTCAGAGCCTATATTGTTCCCGTTGGAGGTTTTCTTGATATCTGACTGGCACCTAAATTACCTGTCTCGTTGTGCCACAATCTACTTGACTTGCATTTCCCCTCCCACACATCCCTACCACTGCTCTCTCTGCCTTCTGGAATGAATGTCTTATCAGTCAGGTCAAGCTACATTATGGTGCAATAACACATGATCTTGATATTTTAGTGGTTTACAGCAACGAACGTTGTTTTCTGATTTAATTTCTCATTCATGTTCTGTTCCACGTCATCTTTATTTTGGGGCTTGGACTGAAGGAGTAATCCCTACCTGTGACACACTGGTCATTTTCCAGCAGAGAGAAGAGCAGTGGCAGAACCATGCAATAACTTTTAAAGCTCTGCTAGAAGTGTCACATGTCCCTTCTACTCACATTAGTCAAAGCAAGTCAGAGAGCCAACCCTAATATTGGTGTGTGGAAAACATAATCTTCTCTTAGTGTAATCCCTCCTGTAATATAATCCTCCCCTGCTGGGAGGGGCTGACAGGGTGGAGCTGGACTTGTGTTTGTTTTTACAAACTGATACAAATTAAATTCTCACTTTATGGACATCTAGGAGATTCAAGTTAGCAGTGACCTGCTCCACCCTTCTTCCCTTTTTACTTTTGCAGCCTCCCTGTTTTCACTGGCCATTCTACCCATTTTCCTTCTGTCATTCAAGCCATAATCAGCTTCTTTGGACTCTACAAATTGATCTTAAACTTTCTTTGGTTGAGAGGTTGAGAAAGGAAGAAAAGAAGTGAAACAGGGAGAAAGAGGAAAGGAAACTACTTTATTTAAGAATCTTAAACCAATGTACTTTCATAGATTTAAACAAAACTATGCTCCACAGGAAAATTTCATCTGTCCAGCGTGGTATAGACTAATGACATTACCAGTTGTCAGTGGCCATCTTTTAGTCACTGCCATGTTTGCTGTGATTGTGCCTATATATGGGGGTACTTTATGAACCCTCTTGACTCTGTTTTGTCCAGAAAGTACAAAGGCCATGGGACCGTTGGAAGAGCTGGTAAGAAGACACATATGGCTGTGATGGAAACCAAAGTGGAGAGAATAAACATTTTAAATGAGAAAATGATGAGAGTTGCATGTGTACAAGGGCTGAGTTGCTTCCCAGAAGGAATAGTTCTGAAGGACAAAGAGAATCAGGCAGCAATTGAAGAGCTGGGCTTTTGCAATCAAGACTAATCAGCAAGAGATGAGGCACAGTGATTAACAAAATGGAAAGCCTTGCCCACGGAGATAGAGGATCAGAATCAACACAGATGTCCTTTAGCCTGTGTTAATTCAGGAGAAGGCCAAGAGTTTGTTTGAGAACTTAAAGGCTAAATATGTTTGTGGTAGACCAAGGCCGGGCCTGCCTACAAAATAAGTGGAAAACTCCTACACCCTGCCGCCCAGGTGTAGATAAGGAGCAACTGCCCCAGGCTGGGCACAGCAAGCGTTTCAAGGTCTGGAATCTGGACATTAGCCTGAATGAAACAGCTTACTGAGTAACTACATTTTTGCCTTATATGGTAGCATAATTTTTTTCTGGTTGCTAATGTGTGTGGAGATATGTAAGATAGTGAGTCCACACTTCTGGGCTCCCCTGACCTCCCAGACATCTCACTCTCTTCAGGCTACCAAGACCACCAAATTTATGATGTCTCTGTGAAAAAAAAAGAGGCAATGGACATCTGCATCTGCCTTACTTCATGTCTATGCTTTTCACTGCCTACATGCTGCTTTGGAAATAAATCAAAATGCAGCATCTTTGTACTGAACTCAAAATGTCATTCTTGCCCGTTCTCTCATCTAGACCAGACTCCATGTTCTGACTCTACATGGGGTGAAAGTACTGCTGAGGAAGCTCCTGTTAAAAGCCACAAGTGATCCATTAGTTTAAGGCTGGGCCCCATCTGCACTGTCAAATGACTAGGTAAGTGCAGATATTATATCTGTGAAGGTCAAGGGATTACTGCCTCAAGAGGTTTTCAATGATCTATTCTGGTGGAGAAAATGCCCAATAGTACACATGTGTCAGTAGAAAGGGGACGAATGATTTAAAAGTTCTGAGAACCATCTAACTCAGGTAGAATGTGCTTAGTTATTATAAGCTTAAACTCTTAGTCACATTAGACAGTGGCAATGGGTCCCAAATCCCACCTGCTTGGTGTCTCCCTTTCCCTCTGAAAGTCTCTCCCCAGGCACCTTTACAAACCCCAGGGATCCTTACACCACAATATGAATAGCACTGCCCTACCTTATGCAATATTAGTAAGTTATAGTCCAAATTGGGACAGTTTTGAGCATGAAAGGGAGCACTGCTGGTAATGATGCCAGACCACAGACCTAACTTGGGACCATCCTGGGAAAACTGGGATTACAGTCACCCTATAGATGGCCTAATCCCAGTATCTGCCTGCTGAGGCTCCTTCTGAAGGACTCCTGCTCTGTCCATAACCCCTTTTGGAGAGGCAGCCCCGGGCTCATCAGGCTGACCCTGAGCCACAAGACTGAATTCTAGTTGAGCATGCGACCCAAGGCTGGTAAATAACCCTGGGCTAGTGACTCTGGGAGACCTTGAGGCTTGGCTGGACACAACAAGCCTGGTCAAGCGGATTCTCTCTCATAAATCAGAAATACTGACCAAAGTAGCTGGGGGGTATGATGATTCTATGTTTTCTGCCTCCACACTGTTGACATGGGGAACAAGCACTGCCATTGTCAGTAAGTAACATCTGTCATTATACTGCAACAATTCTCAACTGCTAGGGAGTGCAGCGGGGAAGTGGCAATGTAAAAATTTCCAGCAATGTCTGCTAAAATGTCTGCTAAAACAAATGTACACACCTTGACCAAGTAATTCCAAGCCTAGAAATTTATCTGACAGATATCCTTGCACATTTGCAAAATGATATAGGTAGATGTTGTTCATTGCAGTCATGTTTTACTAGCAAAAGACTGGCCCTCCAAAACACTTAAATGTTGATCAATAGGGAATTTATCAATATATTATATAGGACCATAAAATGTAAAAACTGAATGTACTAAATGGAATGACTTTCAAGATATATTAAGTGAAAAAAGCAAGTGTGAATAATATGCTACAGTTTGTGTACAAGGTAGGACAGAGGAAATGTTTGTGTGAGTGTGTGTTTTTGCTTGTATATGCAAAAAATAATAAGGATAATAAAGGTTGCCACCAGGGAGGGAAATTGGATGGCTGGGGAGTGAGTTGGAGAATTCTTCCTGTATACTTTTATACTTGTTGAATTTTGAACCATGTGAATTTATAACCTATTTTGAAAATGAGTAAATAAAATTAGAGACCTGGGATGTATGACAGCTCTTAGGTAGGAAGTATTAAAAGAATTTGTCTTAGAAATATTAACTATATCCTTGCCTACAGGGCTACCTAGGATTTCTTTGGGCACAGTGGACTCAGGAACAATGAGATTTGGGGATTGGCAGTTTGGGGATTGGGTGACAAAGTCCTGACATCCAGCAAATATGTGCTAGGCTCTATGGGGATTACAGATATTAATAAGATAATTTACAGGTGCACAACAAAGTAAGTATAGTTAACACTACTGAACTGTACATTTTAAAATGGTTAAGATGGTAAATTTTATGTTATGTGTTTTTAACCACAATTCAAAAAACAAGGTAGTAATAATATGAAACCAAACCAAAACAAAAATTTAGTCTTCTTAGAGCCTGGATATAATCCAGTATTTTACCCATAGATGATGCTCAACAAATGTTTGATAAATGGAATAGAACTGGCAGAAGAGAGAATTAAAATAATAAATTAAAACACAAAATGGAGTGAAATAATTGCAATGATAAAAGGATAAGCCAAGTGCTGAAAGAGGGGAGGAAGGGCCCATTAATTCTGATGAAGAGGATCAGGGGTATGCACATTGTGATGGAAAGGAACAAAATGAAGGTTTTTGGATCTTACAGTCCTGGGATTCATTCCTGGCTTGACTCTTTTTCTGGCTAGGTGACAATTTCTCATTGCTGCCTTGTATAAAGCAGTGATACTACCCACTTTTCAAGTCTACTGTCCCTTGTAAATGAGGTAGCTCAAATAAAGCACCTAGTAAGATGTGTACTTTACATATGTTGGACCCCCAGTGAGATTCAGTAAGAACCTTAAAGGATGAATAGAAATAGACAGTCTGGAAAAAATCTAGGAAAAAAGTATTTCAACTCAAAGGACTATTATAATTGGGTGAGTCAAGCAAGAGAAGCCTTGGGATTTTCATGAAAACCCTTCAGAGGACTTAAGTAACCTATGAATATGGCTAAATGCCAGTGCAAGACCTGGGTCTCCTCTTTCCTTTTCCTTTTTGCTTCTGCTAATTTTCTTCTTTTGATTTCTTACAGTCTTTTTTTTTTAATCCTTCTCCTCCTTTCCTTTCTCCTCCTTTTTCCCCCTTCTTTTTCCTTTTTTTTTTTTTTTGTCAGAAGGTAGATTCTCTTCTGAAGACCATTATTATTTTCCCAGGTAGTTTCAAGGAAACTACAAAACTTTTCTGAAACAGTGTAGTTTCATAGGAGTTAAGACCTGGGAGGAACATGCTTTCAAATGTAAAACAGGGAGGACAGAGTTATTTGCTCTACTGAGACATAATTTACAAAGGAACAATGCTAACATCTCCTGTGTACTGAGTACCTGTTAGGTGCTTCGCATGTGGTATTATTATTTCTCACAACTGCAAGGCAGATATTAGCCCCATTTTACAGATGAGAAAAATCAAACCTGGAGAAGTTAAGTGCTTAGACTTAGTGGAACCAGGATTTAGCCCAAGTCTCAGTTCAAAGATCAAGGTCTTTCTTGTGTACTATCTTCCCTCCCCAGACTCCTTAATTTTCTCTGGTCTCCTGTCTCTAGCCTTCTAGTAATGCTTGCTGTCCTTAGTTCTGGAAGACATAGTCAGGTTTAACAGAAAAGAGTGCTTGAGATAGGTCATCTATATAAACTAGAAAAATGACAATAGTATTGCTATCTTTTTGTTGGTTCTGAGAGTAGAATTGTATTTAATAGAAGCCTAAGTTATTAATAGTTTATTAAAGTACATGAAAGACACAGGAATGCCTTTGATTCCACCAGATTCTCATAATGATTGATACTGAATCAGTGAATCTCCCTTCCTAAACCATTTTGTTTTTAATGCCTGAAGTCATATAGCTGGCCTCTTTCTGTAATTCCTTTTGCTTAAACCTACTATGCAGTGAACAGAATTATCACCATGCAGAAAAACATGGTGAGTCTGTCCTTTATACTCAGGAGAAAAATGTATTGTTTTGAGGATTTAACAACCATTGTTCATATTTTATTCATTTGTTCTCTTAGTGACTATGTTTTTATGCTGGTGGCCTGCTTTAAATGCTGGTGTGTTTTCTTTAATATTCCAAGTAGTGTTTGTAAGGCTCAACAGTTTTTTAACTGGACTGTGATCATGTCTGAATACAAATATAATTGGAACAACTTCTTGGGAAGTTCCTTTGCTTACAAGAGAAATGGTTCAAGTATGATAGTGTACAATTGCTTAATTACTCTTTGTTTTTATTTTTTATGAAATGCTTTTCTCTGGCTTATGATGTTCTGATGTAACTTTACCATTGGTGTCCACACACACACACACAAACATACACATATCCCTACTTCTTATCACATTTCTAAGATAATTTTTCCCCTGGAGGAAGATAAGACTTAAATGTTGAAAGAGGAGGAAACTTATGGGCTCTTCGCTAGAATTATAGAATATTTGTTATAGAAATGGCTTTAGAGAATATTTGTCTAAAACTTTCATTTTACAGATAATGACAATGAGACCCCAGCAGGCAAAGTTACATACCCAACGTTACCCAGCTAGATGGTCATTGAGGCAGGATTGGAATCTATTTCTTCTGACTTCCAGGTTGAGATATGGTAGATTGATCAGAGGGAGCAAGCCTTAAAACAATTTGTGTTAAAGGTGCCACTTTGAAACCATGTTCCCTTTGCTCCTGGTGACCTTCTGCTCCCTCCTGTTTCCTTATCAGTACTTTTGTTTGAAATTTATAGCCTAGACTTTTCTGCGCCTTTCACCTGCCTGCAGCCTTTCTTTTATCCTTCCCAACTGTACTCCAATTTTTATGTGTACTGCTGCTTCTTCTTACTGGGCAAGTATTTTACAAACCTGCTCAAAATTCAAAGGGAGTCACTGAGAGAGGCATTATGTAATGCAAAAGACTAATGGTAAAAATTTAGACAGCAATGGAAGAGAGGTTTTTATTTGTTAATTACATTAATTAAGTACATAATGTTGGTTGGAAGAGGGGAGAGCTTAGTTGGAGAGTGGTTCTCAGCCTTTAAATAATAACCCTCTAGTCCACTATGAACCACCAAACCATACAAACACCTTTGTATAAGTTAAGCTTAAAATCCATAGCAAAAATGAGAACTATGATTTAAAAGATTACCCTTTAAGCCTGCAAAACAACTAACATTTTTTATAGTTTTTTACAGTTTACAAAGCACTTACATGTTCATTTTCCTCTTTGGGCCTCAAACAACCAAGTGAGCTCAGTAAGGCAATCTGTGTTGTCATCTAGAGGAAAAACAGAGGTTCAAAGTTAGAGAGACTTACCCAGCGTAGACTCAAATCTAAGTCTTCTAATTCTATAAATCCCAAGTTCCTATCATCTGGTCACTCTGTCTCCCAAAAAGCCCAACTGCAAACTCACAGTTTTAGAAATTGAGGAAATTGGACCAAATCTGTTTAGAAGGTATGATGGTTAATTTTTTGTACCAGCTGCAACAGGTCCAGGCTGCTGTGCAAGCTGCTCTGCTGCTTGGGCCACACGATCCCAGAAGGTTATATTGATATTATAAGACACTATTTCCTGGATGCTGTGGCAGGTGAGGTCAGAACATGAGGCACAGATATGCACAATGGAGAGAACTTGGCTGGTTTGGGATGGTTCAAATACAACAGTAAACACTTGCTTACTTTTATTTTTATGAAATGCTTCTCTCTTGCATACATACAGACAGAGATTTTATTGATGAGAAAGCTGATATCTGACAGTTGCTTTCCTCATTTAAAACCCCAGTATGAGACTTCTCTCCCCACTCACAAGACCTAAAAAGGCCTCCCTCTGCCCTGTTCATCATTGGGCCTGGAAGAGCAAAGAAGAACAAACATTCCCTTCAGGATAGCTCAGTCCTAAAGAAGAGAAGATGCTGGGCTACTCATGGGCTGTTACTCTTTCCAAACTCAGATGTCGAGAGAGGAGCCAGGATGATTACATTTATGGAGCTCCCTCCACACAGGAGGAGACGACAGGAGTGGGAAGACACATTCCACCCTACTATAAGTTAGTGAAGATTTCAAGAGTTAATGTAGGTGAAACACTTAGGGCCTGGTCCAGAGTCAGTACTTGATCAATGCAAGCTCTTTTAATTAGAAATCCACAGACTTATTTCTGGTTCCAGCTCCTCCATTAACTGTATGATTCAAGGCAAGAAACCACATCTGTTTGGTTCACTGCTGAATGCCCAGAAGCAAGACTGGTGCCTTGCATAGCACCTGTAATAATAATAATAATAATAATAATAACTATTATTATTATTATTATTAGTTTAAATAAATTATCCTCTCTGAATTTGTTTCCTCACCCATAAAATGAGGAATTTGGTGTCTTGATGCCATTTAGATTTCTTCTTTGCTCTATTGATCTACTTCTGTAATAGGGAGTTGCAACAAATCTCATACACAGTTTTTTTTGTTTGTTTTTTTTTTTAAAGATGAAAGAATTTTCTGCCAGCATTGGCATTTAGTCTTTGTATATTGAATTCCAATATTCTGAAAGGGCAATTCACTTAGAATAGCAACACATGTATAATTCTCTAATAATGTTCGGGTTAATTAATTTTGCTCTACCCCCCAAATATCCCAGTCAATAGTGCCAGCATTTTCTTTTATTCTTTATAATTTTTCAAAAAACTTTCATTTGGGGGTGATAAAAAGCATAACTCTATTAGTGAAGCGTCTAGAGCTACGCTACTATGAGTTCTTCTCACTTTAAAAGTTTAGGATTTTATGGAACAAATCCAATGTTGCCAAGCATTCAGAAAATTGTTTTAGAAAATAGTCTCTTCCTTGCCCTCTGAGCCAAAACCAAAACCATCCTCCAATTGGTACCATATTAGAGATGAGAAAATAGGCTTGGGTAGTAATATGACGGGGGCACAAAGCCAATAAATGGCTGCACTTTGTTCTGAGCTTTTTAAGGTGTCTTTGTATCTTATTACTATCTTATCAAGCAGTTGATACTTATAATCATGTGCCCCATCCTCCACTACACAGCTAGAGAGTTAACATGCTCCAGAAGAGAACATGCACAGAACATAGTAGAATTTCGAAATTTTCCATTAGAAAATATAAAACTCCTTATTTACATTTGCACAGATTTGCCAGCAAAGACAAATATCATGAATCTAAAGCGAACAGCCTCAAAAGGCACAGTGAAAAATGCCACAGTAGGTGAATGAATTCAGCAATTCCAAACACAAATGTTCTTCAAGACTCAGATCTCCTTTATGCCCTGCTGTTTCAGTTTGGAGTCTAAAAGACTATCTATCTACTTTGTGTCTGACTTATTTTCCTGTCAGACAGGAACTGCAATTTGAACTTTGCTCTCCAAAAGCCAAAGGCCAACTAATTTAGAAGGAGACTCTCAAAATCAGTGATGGTTTCTTCTAGTTTCATTAGTTCTGTCCAAAGTGATTAAAGGATTTGATTTCCAGATAACCATGATCCTTACTGCTATTTTTACAAATCACATTAATTTCTATACTTAATTCTGATCACTTGTGGCATTCCTGAGGCAAGTCTGGATTCATGCAGCATTCCAACTTTGAGTGCCTTTTCAAGTTTCCAACAGAATCCTGTGCTGCTGAGTGATGATACCTTTATTGTACTAGCCCCAAGGTGTGGAAGTTGTTTCCTGTGGCCTAGACTCAGCCCAACCCCTCCACTTGTTGAAACATCTGCAAATATTTTGTTCATTTCAGAGGCATCTGACCACAGCTAGCCTCCCATCCGCATTGCTTCCTTTTTCCTGATTGCTCACGGTAAGGCATCAATAATCTGGGAAGGCACTCAGCAAGAGAGAAACTGGGAGGGCCCAGGGATTAGAGTGAAGTGCTTGGAGGATAGTTCTTATGGGTTTTCTCTCATACTCATTCATTAATTGATTCATTCAATCATCACCATTTATTGGGTGGTACTAGGGCGATGCAAATATCAACAACAAGCAGTCTCTGTCATCAAACAGGAGACAATCTACTGTGTGCTACATTTATTGTCTCAAGTAGGGAATTATATTAATCAGCTTATAATAATAAACTATATTTACCAGGTGTCTTTCTATCTGTAAAGTTCCACAATTGCTTTAATTCTTATCTTTGGTAAGTATAATGTTTATAGAATCTTTCATCTGTTTCTCCATTTTGAAACTACATAAAACTGAAAGCAATACTCTCTAAAGGATTTTGTAGATAATAATCATTAATTAATTTAAGAAATACCATAGGAATCTTTACTTGATAAGTGAAACGATAAATTGTGTAGTGCTGAGTAAACACATTCCTTCATATGTTGCATTTGCTTTAGTCCTATATGTTAAACTACAAAACTATCTGCTTAACTATTATTAGAAAGGGACTATATTTTAAAAGATGCTAATGCAGTTGGATCATTTTTATGCTCTTATATGATATTAATTCCATGTTTAAAAAATATATCTATCTTGTGCACACATTTGCAGGTTTTAGTAAGTTTATTATAATCAAATCATACAAAGATCTAATTAACTCATCCCCCGAGTTGTTGAGCAATAATTATCCCTTCAGAGCACCAGGAGATTTAAGGTGCATACAGGGTGGGGCCCATCCACCCAGGATTTCAAAACCACATGGCTCTTCAGGTCCTGTTGGGGCTTATCTATTTGCACGTCTCCCCTGCAGGAGTTTGGACTAATCAGGTCACTACATCTTGACTGCAGTCTCTACCACTCATTGTTTGCAACATGAATTAACATCAACAAACCACAGAGAAGTTAGCAATGGGAAAAGGAAAAGGCTTTAATACCAAGGTTGTCCCCAGGGTTCAGCAGGACATATATCCTCTATCAAGTCATCTGACATCAAATCCTACAAATAAGCGCAACCAAAAGGTTGAGCCATGTTGTCTGATGGTATCATGTTCTCCGGTTGCAATGCAGTACTGAGCAACCTGTTGTGAGTTGACAGGTCTTCCAGTTTGCTAAAACGGAAAAGGCAGGTTGTTGCTCCAGCATTGTTTCACTTTTGCTACAGAACATGCACACAGCATCATGCCTTGGCTAGTCTTCATTGATCTAGATTTTTTAAAAAAATAAATTTATTTATTTTTGGCTGCATTGGGCCTTCGTTGCTGCGTGCGGGCTTTCTCTAGTTGCGGTGAGCGGGGGCTACTCTTCTTTGCGGTGCGTGGGTTTCTCATTGTGGTGGCTTCTCTTGTTGCGGAGCACGGACTCTAGATGCGCGGGCTTCAGTAGTTGTGGCGCTTGGGCTTAGTTGCTCCGCGGCATGTGGGATCTTCCCGGACCAGGGCTCGAACCTGTGTCCCCTGCATTGACAGGCGGATTCTTAACCACTGCGCCACCAGGGAAGTCCCCATTGATCTAGATATTAATTGGACATCCTGGAAACTGACAAGGGTTGGTTCATTTCTCCTTCAGCCTTGGCTTCTCCCCATCCCCCATTGCTCCCTGTCTTGCGACTCATAACAGAGCAGTGCTATTAAATACAGTATGAAAATACACGTCAAGGGGCAGATGGGAGCCAGGTGCCTGAGAGCTCTGAAGAACAAAGAGAGCCCCTGCGCCCTATGGTGTTTTGTTCAAATTTTAAAGAAGGCAGCCCTTCCTCAGGTGGATGGCATATATCTTAGGAGGTGAAGCTAGGGGCTGGTGTTCAAAGCCTCCCCACCTCCTCTGCCAGGCACCATTATGCAGTCAACAAACCACACAAGTGTATGGCGGCTGGGCAGAAAGGGTATGCAGAGCCTTACAATGATAGCAGAGGGCATTAAGAAAGATGTGGGCAACTTTGAAATGAAGAATAATGGAAAACAGGCAGTACTGAGTGATTTCATCTTATGATTTTCTAAATAGAAGAGGCTGATTAAGCATGGTATCTGCCTTCTGATTCAAGTTAAAACCACTTACCACTCTGTAGTGACTTCCTTTGCCTCTCAGGAGATCTCTTCTAAAAGCTGAGATGAGGAGCTAGTTTTACATTTACACAAAGATGTACGTACTGTATTACTATTCCTAAGGTGTTTTGCATTTAAATAGAGGCAAAAACATTTAAACATTAAGTAATCAATCAGTTTTGTCTGTTTACTGCTCTATCTCCAACATCTATAACAATGCCTGGCACACAGTAGGTCCCTTAATATGTTGATTAAGTAAATCTCTAATCCTAGACTTTCAGTCACTGAGCATCAGGAAAATACACCAAGATAGTCTCTTGCTTTCAAGATTCCACAGATCAAATTAGAAAGTCATCAAAAATAAGTTTTCTTCTAGGTACTTCATAGGCCAGAGGTCTCAGCTCTCTTATAAAATACCATCACCACAAATACTACTCAAATATCAATTATTTAAAACTTCCATTGCAGGGAATTCCCTGGTGGTCCAGTGATTAGGACTCTGTGCTTTCGCTGCTGAGGGCCCGGGTTCTATCCCTGGTCTGGGAACTAGGATCCCACAAGCTACTCGGTGCGGCCAAAAATAAATAAATAAACATAAAACTTCCAGTGCACATCATGAGCTATTTGTCAACTGACAATAAAACATCTATAAACCAAATACATTATGTAAGGCTGCAGCCTCCCACACTGTAGTTCAGTACTTGATAGACAAAGTACAAACAAAAATTGGTGGCACAGTTGTATTTAAACATTATTTTATACTTTTCTAATTTTATATATGGGCCGTCATAATTGCAGTGTATTATTTATAATATTTGAATGTATCACCTTCCTCCAAAGATCTCAAAGCACCTTTGGTGAGTAAGGAATAGTCCTCCCCACACCTCTGGTGAAGTAGGTATGCTGTAAGCATTATTTCCATCATACCAGGATCCCACATGAGTCAGTGGCAGGGCTGCATTACTCAAGACATTTTAGTTCACAGCTCTAACCATTAGAGGACTGCCTACACATTCATTCATTCACTCATTCTTTACTTCATTCAAAACGTTCATTTGATGCAGTTTGTTAGGTACTTAGGTTCAAGTCCCTATTTCCTTACTGAACTTGCATCATACGAACACTGCAATCTGTTAAAAAAATTTTCTCATAACAAATATTTAAAATTCAGAAGAGATTTTTCTGCATTTTGTGATTAATCCTATTTGTTTCATAGTGGCATACCTACCAGTGAGTCACATGTATACTAAGGAAATGACTGAAATACAAAAAATTTTAAAGATATACCTCTCTTATGTTATGGATGTCAATCATGTGTCTATAACATACAGCTTTTTTATTTTTATATTTTGTTTGCCTGGTGCAGCTAAATACTTGAGCTTTCTGTGTCTAATTATAAGTTTCTGCTGTGTGTTATAGCTGAGTTGGTACAAGATGTTCAAGACCATGAAAGGATGAATGTAATGGCTTCCTCGTGTCATGGTCAATTATTTTTTTCAGTTCATTTGTCCTTTTAAGTAATCATACTGTTTGTACCCTGACTCTCGTACTGAATTCACAATTATCCCTCTTGCCAAACCATGCCTCCAGACTTGACTGTGTAGATTGAATTCCATGCACGCATATGCAAACCCTGTGCACCGCCTGTCGAACGAAGTAATATAAGCAAATTAAAGGCACATTTTAACGACCTTTGAGCTCCGTGTTAGAGTGGTTTTTAGACAGTTACCTACTGGGCAAAGTATAAGACACTGATTCACAGAAATCATTATCAGTGTGCGCCTCGCAAACGGGTTTGCTCATGGAATCCACCCCCTAACTGTGCACATCGCATTTTCTAGCCCCTGGAAGGGGCTGATTCACCCCCAGCTCCCTCTGCCAGAGCCGGCGCGGCCAAACCGCCGGGTCAGGGCCGGCGCGCCGCAGAGGCCGGGGTGCGTGACAGGCTGCACTTCCCAGCCCTGACGCTGTGGTAACTGACTAAGTTCATCGCAGCTCGTCACGACACGCGCAGCCTCGGCGGCACGCGGCGTAGCGTGAGAGGCACCGGGGCCGCCGGCGCGCCCACCCCGAAGCTTTCGTGCAGACGCGCCTCGCCGCTCCTTGGATACCCAGCCTGCTTGTCATCACGCCGCCGTTCTCAGGCTGCAGAAAGACGGCCTCCGGACGTCAACAAATAACCTGACCTCCCAGGCGGTGGCCTTCGTTCTTTTCAGCCTCGGCCCTGTCCCTCACCGCCCCCTGACGCACAGCTGCCAACCCCCTCGGAGTGGGAAAGCGCCGGGTCAACGTGGTCAGTCGCCCGGCAACGCCACTCGCCTCACGTGCGCCCCGGGTTCCCGGCAGGCGGGGCTGCGGTGGGGCGCTGGGGGAGGGGGGCGCGCGACCCCCTTCCCGGGCGTCCCTATCCCGGGGCGCAACATCGGTGGGGCGAGAAGCTGCTGTGGCTCGCGACCGAGCTCCCGGGCAAGGCAGGCAGCGAACAAGCGCCGGGGCAGCTCAGGAAGCCGACAGGTGTCCTCGGGGCGAGACCGATTCCTCGCCCGCGTTCCCCTTCGCCCTCATCCCGCCGCCCGTGCTGTTTGCTTTAAAGCAGCGGAGCTGGGCACTTTTCGGCCTTAAAATGAGCGCACCAGCCGCTCGGGCTCAAGTCGGCGGCGGGGGCCGGGAGGAACCGGATTCTTCGCGGGCTTAGGCGGCCGGGTCGGCACGCGAGGCGGGCACTTGGCTGGCCAGGAAGCCCGGGTGAGCGCGGAAGCGGCGAGCGCAGCCGGCGGGGGCGGGGCCGCGGGGTTGCGTGACCCGCCGCCCGGCGGCTGCACGCACTTCGTGCCTCGGTCCGCCATCCTAGCCTCGCCGGCAGCCGCCGCCGCCATCGCGGGGCAGGAGCACAGGTGCAGGAGGGCGGCGCCCAGTTTCCACTTTTATAACCGCAGCGGGGAGAGGCGTCACGCTATATTTCTGGGACGGGGAGTGAGTTCATCGGAGAGGACACGGCGACTCTTTGTTATCGGAACCTGGGTGACATTCGGTAATAAAACCCGCTCAGACAGGATGTATTAAACGAACTGGGAACCAGAGCTGGTCTATCAATAAGCAGTCGTTCCGGGGAAACTTTCCAACGAAAGCTTTACATTAAGAGTCAGGGCACACAGGTGCGGTTCGTGTGACATGCTATCACAGGAAGGAATCAGAGCAAGGACGGTGGCTTTGGGACGCAAATTTTGTGCACTCTGCGCAAGAATTAGTAACAGAGTGATGCTGTGCAAGCTGTCATTCCTCCTAGAAGCGTTCTTGCCAGTGTTTTATTTTAAAAGAAGAGGTGCCTGATTTTAATGGCGTAGTAACTGGAGAGCCCTCTATTACATGTTGACTCAAGAGTCCCAAGGACATTTAAAAGAAAAAAAAGTGACTTCACAGGACGCCATAATCCAAGTTCCTTCTCAAGATCATGTGCGGGAAAAATGTTTTTTTTTCACTCAGATATCTGTTTATATAATTCAAATATTTGTTGACTTGTAGATAAGTTTGGAGAGAAAAACAAAAATATAAACACCAAGACAGTTTAACACACAAGACCACTCCAGTCGTCTAAGCTCTCAAAATTCCACATTAACTTATTTTATTTATGTAAAGTTTGATTTGGTGCATCTATGCTTTTATTTATTTCCCTATTATTACCCTTGGGCCTGTGGTGCCTAGTTACACACACACTTGTTACACAAGTAACACACCATTATATAAGAGGGGCTTCTCCGGGGTTAGGATACCTATCATAAACTCCCAGAAGGCTCTTTCAGAAGACGCATGTTCACCTCTCAATTTACCACATGTGGAAAGATAGCAAGATTCGCTGTTTAATTTTAAAATGTTCTCCCAGCTAACTCAGATTCTCACTTGTGTATGTAGGAACGTTTATTTTACCTGCCTAACACTCTTCCTGTCTTCTGGGACAGAACTGCCCCTTCTCGGATTCTGCTTCTGCCTTACTCTTCTAGACATGTAATTAGAAAGGGAGGTGTCATCATGTGTGGCCTTGCCTCCCTGGTCACCACAGTTGCTCAGGAGGCAGGTACCTGTCTCCTCCTGGCTTCAGTGATTTGGTCAAGGAATCGGTGTGTAACTCAAGGTGTGCTAAACAGTCATTTCCTGGCATTTTTCTACCTGGAGGTTGGGAATAGAAGCCCCTTTTCCTCTTGGTGTCAAAACTGGACTGTCAGCGACCACTGCCCTGCCACATGCAGACACTGTAAAAGAGAAAGGAACCAACTTTCAGTAAGGGGTAGATTCAAAGGGCTGAGACTTTCCATGACTTCTTAGAGTTCCAGAGTTCTCAAAGCAGTCCTGTTTCCTGCTTTCTTGAAGCTTGGTTATTTAGCTCTTCTGTTGATTCTGTGAGGTACCTTGATATTCTAACAGAATATACATTGATAGTAATAATTAACAAAATGTATATTTAGAATGCTATGTGGAATACGTTTTAAAAATTTATAACGCTATTTGTAACTTTTTTTTCATAGAAAAAAAGAATAGAATTCACTGGGACATTCATCACCAATAAACTACATCATAATTTTAAACAGCTGCACAATCTTCTTGTTTGATAAGTCAATTTATTTCATTTTTGTATTTCAGATTTTTAAACATTATAAACAAGACTGTGATGAACACTAAATATATGTGCTAATAACAAAGAACTCTCCCAGAAGCTTCCAGCAGCCTTCTCTTGGAGAATTGGGTCATAGGTCCATTCCTGATTTAAATAACTGGTAAAGGGGAAGTGGCCAGTAGAATTGATCTAACCTGAGCTCATTCCTGGAGTTGGGCTGATTCACGTGTGCTTAGGGGTGGGGGGAGGGGAGGGGAGGGTGATGAGGTCTGGATTCCTGAACAAAAGGAAGAAGGGGGAATCAGGTGTCCACTATAATAGTTTTGAATATTTCAAGGTGTTTAAAACATAATGTATTAAAACACATTAATTTTTTCACCCTAAAAGCAGTGTTTAAGAGTGCTAATTGCTCTACACCCTTGCAAACCAGGGCTACTATCATTACTTTAATCTTTTTTCACCTGTTTGATAGGGAATTCCCTGATGGTCCAGTGGTTAGGACTCTGCACTTCCACTGCACGGGGCACAGGTTCTGGGAACTAAGATCCTCCATGGTGCAGCCAAAAAAAAAAAAAATTCAGCCGTTGATAGGTCTGATAATAATGTTTGATTTTAGTTCGTAAGAAAATCTCTTTAAGATGATTCACAACTCCTTATTTAATGGTATTAAAATATTCTATTAATAGAGATATAACAAAATGACAGGAAAATTGCCCTAATTCGATTCTTATAAATTCCATAGCTACCTAAAATTATAGGCGCAGAATCATGAGCTTCATCTCTATAAAAGTAGAATGAAATCACTTCTGCCAATCACGTATCAAAACAAATGTTAGGCTCTTAGGTGCTTCATTAGAATCTTATGGAAATCTCAGAAACAAGTAATAATTTCATTTAACAAGTTCTTTAAAAAGTTGTTTTTTAAATGCATAAGGCAGTTGTCTTTGTTTGGTCTTTGAATTCATTAACATTTGTTATAGGCTAGATATTGGATGCTAAGGTTTAAAGACCTATCAGTGCCATATTTTTGAACATCAAATGCATTACAAGAGTTTTAAGTCACTACCTTAGAGCTTTATTCTTTTTGTGTTTTTAAATATATTCATGAAAATAAATAAGTTCTAGGGATGTAATGTTCAGCATCGTGACTGTATTGTGTATTTGAAAGATGCTAAGAGAGTAGATCTTAAAAGCTCTCATCACAAGAAAAAAAAATTTGTATCTATGTGTGGTGATGGATGTTAACTAGACTTGTGATTATTTTACAATATAAACAAACATTGAATCATTCTGTTGGATACCTGGAACTAATATGTTATATGTCAGTTATATCTCAATTAAAAATAAACATATTGGTTTGACAAATATTAAACTGTATTTGGCACACAGTACATTTTTGGGTAAAGCTCTTACCAATAGTGAACAGGCCACAAAAGAATACATTTATGATCATCAAAGGTTTCACTGTTGAGCTTGACTTTTAATATTTGAAAGTAGATGTTTTATTGCTTTAAGGCCTAACTTGTCTCATTGGAAATTTTGTTCAATAATCATATTCTCAGGGCTAAAAAGAGTTCAGTACACAATTTATTTCTGCACAGATGACAAAACATTTGAACTCCTAGAGAGAAGTGCTATTTAAACATTGTGACCTTCATTTTATTAGGTACTCTAGTTTACACTGCACATGTGATGGATTCAAAAATATAGAGTCTAAACCCACAAACAGTATTTTGTGTTCAAGCCACCTGTAGACCAGAGTTATTTGGGGTTCAAAATAGACAAAGCAGTTTTACAAAGGAGTCTAACTATTGATTAGCAGTTAAAAAAAAAAAACAAAAGAAAATCCTTTCCACATTTTGGTGGGAATAAAATGTGGTAAGTACAAAAAAGCAGGTGGTCACTTGTAGCTGACTTTTTTTTTTTTTTAATGAAGCTGTATGGGAAAAGTTATGAAAAAAGTAAGTATAACACAAAGTTACATTTCCAGAATTAAATACTTCTTGGGTATTTACATGTGACATCCATAGCAGGCTGAGGTCCCGTGGATACTGGCTGGCTGGCAGAGTCAGCTAACCCAATACAGGAGTCCCAGGTGCTTCTGCTTACACTCATATTCAGTCCAAGTACACTTTAGTGCTCAAGTGTTGGGTCATGCCCTTGGCCACTTCCATCATTTGAGTGAGAGTAAACAATAAATAGGATCTGACTGAGTTATGTTTGGAAGGATTCTCCATAAATGAGACACTGTGTATGAAATGCCAGGAAAGAGCCCAGTAAATGTTAGCTTTTAAAAAATTCTGCACTTGCATTGGATGGAACCCAGAAATAGCAGTGAAAGCCATTGTTGCTTCCAATCTGGGAAGCCCGTCTGCAACGACTTTTTTCAAACTCTTGAGGATCTCAGTGTTGTGTTGTACTGTGTTCTGATTCACAGGATAAAAATAAAGTTGGGCTAACTGTAATTTTGTCATGCTCCTTTTGTACAGTTTTGAGCTCACTTTAAAATAAGCAATCTTGGGTAGACTTCCTGGTCTTTGTATCAGACTTGCAGACAAAGTACCTATTCTCCCAAATGCTTTTCATGTGGGGACAGGGAGAGGAGAGGAGGGGGCATAATATTACTTACCAGAATGAATGGGATGAATGACAATGCCTTGCTGGATAAATATCTTAGGTAAATTCAAATTCATAACAGAAGCATAGACACTGTGTTCTCACAAATCTTAATGCTACAACACAAAGGTGTGCGGACCATGTGGAAAGCCCTAGTTTATCACTTTACAGAGACTCTACTTCCAAAACTAGGGAGGTTTTTTTTTTTCCCTCTCAGGGGTCATTGACCCACAGGAGAAAAAGAATAATAAACGGTCACAGAAGAGGTTAAAAGGAACTCAATTTGGTTCTCACTGATTATTTTTAAAAGTCACAATAAAAAGTGAAACTTACCTAGTTTAAAATTTAAGAAGAGGATAAAACAAAACTTTATTCAGTATGTCCAATGATGGAAATGCTTTAAATTCTACTTCAGTTCCAGTATGGCCAGTAATGGGGTGGGGAAAAGGACTGGAAAAACAAAAGGGACAAGGGAAAAAACCCTGGAGAGGTAAAGGGAGAGACTGAGACCAACCAAGAGTCAAGAAAAAACACACACCAACAATGGGAAGAGGCTTTTTGGATTACTTTTTTTTTTTTTAACTTTTTTAAAAACCTGTTTTGTAAAACCCTGTTACAACTCTTCATCTTTTTTTTTTTTTTCCTTCCAGGCAAGGCTTTACTGGGAATCCTGCTGCAGTACTAGGGAGCGAAAACAACAGGTTCTCTTGCTTGCTCCCTGCAGGGGTGGGATAGAGGGGGTGTGGGGGGCAAGCTGGTTCCTTATATGGAGTGAGGGTAGGGGTGGGTCTGTGGTGTTCAGGAATACAACTTTTCACTGCTACTCTTTTAACAAGGTCTATTCTTCACAATTTATTAACTCTGTTTATCCTGTAAATTCTTACTGGGTGTACCAGTGTTCAGCAGAACTTTCTTTGATGATGAAAATGTTCTATATATGTGCTGTCTCATGTGGTAGCAACATGTGCCTACCGAGGACTTGAAATGTGGCTAGTGCAATAAAGGAATGGAATTTGAAATTCTATTTCATTTTAACCAAATTAAGTAGTCACATGTGCCTATCTTATTGGACAGTGTGAAGGTCTAAGGGACGTTTACAGTGGAAGGAAAATCCGTCTCAATGTCACTGTAGAGATGAATAAGCACAGGTGAAATGAGACCACACAATGAATTACAGCCTTGCAGCTGGATCTCCCATCCTTAAAGTGTTTCCTTATCATATATACAAAGTACTCAATAAATATTATTAACGCTAATAATCATACAATAGCCAAACTAGCCTCAGAAGAGTGATCTTGCTTTAGGTGTGCAATTCCTGTTCCAGATAAAGCACTCCATGGATCTGGATGCTAAACCCCCTAACCTAAACCCCCATTGTTACAAAATGAGAACAATCCTACTTCACTGTCCCTCAAAGAAACATGCTGAGGATGAACAGCTCTGAAAGTTCTTTGCATTTCTCATAAACATGCTGTACTTGACCACTTCATTGGCTGTCCTCTGCTTCCCTTAACCCTCTCTTCCATCCTCTAATTATTGCTTATCTTTTCCAAATGAAGAAAGATGCTCTCTTTTAGGGAGTGGAAACAAAGTCACTGGTAGGCATTGGGGCAAAAATATCAATCAGGTTAAGTGTATTTTGTATTTTCTTTGTATTTACTCAACCTTATTTCATTCAATAGTAGTAAGTCTCTTACCCGGCTAGCAAGCTGCGAATGTTCTATTTCTTGGAAGAGCTGCATTTCGGACCTCATAAAATCCTCAAAGGAGAGATCTGGACTATGAACGAGTTCCCTGCATGGATTCAGTCATGAGCATCACCCCAGCCTGGTATGCAGTTGCTTATTACGTAGTAGGTCATCCATAAACACTTTCTTTTGAACGAAGAAAGGAAAGTAAGTCACGTGTAAGGGTGGGCAGCCTTCTATAAATTGTGGACTAGCGGGTCTCAAGATATCTTTTGAACTAACCCCTTCATCTTGACTACTTTTGGACTAGTATGAAAATTTTACTAACACCTTCCCAATTAACTTGCCCTCCCTGCAATGACTGAGACCAGAGCTTCCCTTTACACCCATGACCTCTACAGGCATCTCTTCCGCTCAAGAACAATAATTGCCCACTGCTGCGTCAGCCACCAGGACTCGGGGGCCTGACGTGAGATGTAGACGGGCTTTGGCCTTCACCTCAGCCAGCGTCTCTCCAACCCGCCGCACGGCTGGGATCGTCTCCCTCCATCCCAGCAGTCGCCCCCACGGCTCCAGCCCACCCTCCCCTGCCTCGCCCTTCTCACCCATTGCCTCCCTCTCACAGCCCCCAGCGTAAGCCCAGCCCTTCTTCCGAGCCCCGCCACGAGATCTCCCGCTTCCGCGCAGCACTTGGGACCCCGGGCGGCGCCCGGGAGTCCCGCTTCTGCGTTGGGGAGCGGCGTGGGCGTGACGTCATCGCGCCCTGACGTCAGGCCGACGTACAGCACAGTGTCCTGGGAGACCGGGAAAGCCGTTTCGCACCCGGCATAATTGAAATCTAGGTGAGAGACAATGGAAGGTTTCCTTGAGCCCTGGGATGACCCGGTTCCCGGGCGCAGTTCCGGAGCGGAGGCGTGCTGGCACCCGGGGAGAGGGCCGGAAAGCCGAGCCGTGGTCTCGCGCCCAGGGGATGGGCCCGGCGCCTAGCCTCTGACCCCAGCTGCAGCCCCTGTCGTGTCTCCGCAAGCCCGCCGGACCCGACGCCCCCTTCTCCCCGCGAGTGCGCGGCTCGGCCTCACCCCGCACCCTCCTCCTCCTCCTTCTCCTCTTCCTGCCACCGCAGGTCCCGATGGAACGGGGTTAGAAAGGGACAGATTTCAAAGCCCCTGCAGCCGTTTTGGCTGGACTTGCAGTTGGTTTCTGTTTGGAAAATCCCGCCGCTTTAGAAAAGTCTTAGGACGCGAACTTCCGCTTCACCTGACCCTGACCTACCCATCTGTGGGTGATTCACACCAAGTAAATAGTTCTTTAGGGAAGGGCCTGAGAGCTGAACGTGAGTTAATGGCCCAACGTGACACTGGTGTCAGGAAGGGAATCGGAAGTGAGCAATCGGGGACGTGTCTGTATTTTTGACGTCATCCTGTCAGAGAGGAGGTTCACAAATACCTACGCGGCTGCTGCCGGTTATCACCTCACCTCCTGTCTAAGGGCAGTCTACAAAGTGTGTAATGTGAGAGAATAAAAGGGTCTCTTTTGATAAAAAACGTAAAACAATGCAAGAGCAAATTAAAAAATTTCCCTCTTGCCTAAAGGGAAAGAGACCTCTCGCCTCCCTTTCTTGGGAAACCTCTTATTTGTGAGGGCTTCCTCTATTCCTTTAATATGTATGCACATATTTTAAAGACCCAGAATGTTCTTCTGGAGCACCTGGGAGCCATTTCTTTAAAATGTAAACATCAAGGAAGATAAGGCCCCTATCTCCATATTACCTTGAGAGTTTCGTACTTCTGGTAACCACCTGCTTTGTCATAGAGATATGTATTCCTTAGAACAAACGCTCTTAGCTAGCACAGGTGGCTACTTCAATTACCAGTTGAATTTAAAACAAACTATGAAAGAGAGTACAGCAAGCTGTGTTGAGGACAAGTTATCATTTATCTTGAGAACATTGTATGTAATGGAGTGTATCTGTTTGGCTGTATTAAAAAGAGTGGGATTTCCTTCTGTCTTTGTAATCTTATTAGCAGATTAGCTGTGCTGTGCATCACAGTCTAGTTAAATGCTTATTCAGTACTAAAATTGTTTTCTCTCTGCATCATGGAGAGATTTTCTGGATTGGCAGGATATTTTATTTTTAATTTTTCCTCAGTAATCAGACCTACCAATTTTTCCCACTTGGTATAGTAAGGCCACAAAATTGGAATAGATTTAGAATAATGATACTGTTCCACGATACCTTGTTTATAGTGTCTCTAGATCCATGCTCTCAAATGAATTTATGCGTGAAATTTAAAAATGAGATTTAGTTGGTAATTTTAGGAAAAATTCTGCTCCCAATAGAGTTTAATTAAGATGATGCCATCTTATTTTACCGATGGTGAGCCCATTGTAAAATGGCAGAAATGAGAATAATGAGCTTTCTGTGAGGAATGAGCTCTTGCCACATCACCATGACAGTCTGCCAAACATCAGATGATTATGTACTTGGCCATGTGGGCCTATGTTAACTACGTCAGTTAACTTTACCCCCCATCCCTGCACGCAGAAACACATTATGTTGATGTCAGAAGACAGCCCATTAGCTATTTGTTTTAAACAGCAGCTCATTAAAACGTGGAACTCTGTGCTACCACGGGGGATGGGAAATCCCCTCTTCCACCAATACTCGCACAATTAAAAAAAATACTGCCTCTACAGGAATTTTTGTCAACTACAATTTTCCTGGCACCTTGCTATGTTGCTGGGGTTACTGTCTCTGATAGAGTACTATGCCTCTTCAGTCTCTCTTTGTCAAAATCTTGTCCTGAGCAAAAGTAAACCACCTCAGGCAGCCTTCACTAATTCCCTACTCCCATGAGAAAGATAAGACATTTCTTTTCCTGAACTTCTAGATTGTTCCTTGTCTACAACTCCTGGCCCTCAAGCCTTCTTTCCTGCTATGGAATTGTGCCTGTATCATCTTACTCTGCTGTCCCCCTTCACTACCCCTCTGTCTCTCTCTGTCTCTCTTTCTATATATACGTATCTCGCACTCCTGAAACTGGACTGTCTATTCTTTCTCCACATTTGGGAAAGATTTAAAAAACAGAACCCAAAGTGCCCCTTCATTCATCTTGTGCGGTTTTATGAAAGTAGTGATAGAGTTTTGTATTGAATTGTTTTATTAGAAAATGAAAATCTACTAAAAGTAAAACATCTGCATAAAAATTATGTAAATGTCCATCTGTGGTAAAATTGGCACTTGGCTTCTCATGCTTTGATGACCCTTCTGTTCAGTGCCTGCATATCATACTTAACCTGATAACTCTAAATATCTTTTTCTGTACTTCATCATTTAAACCAGCATTCATGTCACAATTGCTTTTCTTATCTGCTGAACTAAAATACTCTATTTAGGTATTTTTTCTAGCAGCTTTTCAGAAAAAAAAAACTTTCTTTTAAATGAAATAAATCGATCTGTTTAAAATTTTGTTATCCTTATTCTGTATTTGCAAAGCAAATAACTAGTAGTAAACCACCACAGAAGTTACAATTAGACTATAAAGTTCCAAAGAGAGAAAGTATTATTTCTAATTCAGTAGTCTCTCTCGAGGTCTCTCCTGTTCTATTGGCCTCATAACTAACTGAAAAAAACCCATTTGTACCTTTTTTTTTTTTTTTTTTTTTTCTTTTTGCGATATGCGGGCCTCTCACCGTTGTGGCCTCTCCCGTTGCGGAGCACAGGCTCCGGACGCGCAGGCCCAGCGGCCATGGCTCACGGGCCCAGCCGCTCCGCGGCATATGGGATCCTCCCAGACCGGGGCACGAACCCGCATCCCCTGCATCGGCAGGCGGACTCTCAACCACTGCGCCACCAGGGAGGCCCTGTACCTTTTAACATTGAGTTGATGAAACAAACATCTGTTGAAACAGTTATCACCATTGATCCCCAAATACTCCTAGGAATTTATTTCTTTTAATTTGAATTTTCTTCACATTGTTTTAATTCTGACTCTCACCATCAATGTTTCTGGATTATTTTACTTCAGAGCTCCCTCAGTATATCTTGAGAAATTATGGATCGTCACATTCCCATGCATGCGTTACCTGAAGAAATCCAAAAGGTATGATATTATGTTATTACGGCACAACATTAGGAGCATTTTAACAGATAATTCTAAAACATGGGAGAATGAATTCAAATGTTTTATATTTATTTTAGTCAGAAGATCTGCAGTGAATTGGTGGGGTAAGGAAGGGAATAATTGTAATGGTCAAAACTGTAGAATTCAATTCTGTGCAAAGAATGTTCGGCCTGTGAAAGAAGACAGGTATATAATTCTGGCATGGTATTTGACCAGGTGTTTGTGGAGCTCTTGTGAAAAGAGGGCTCCAGCAATGGCCAAATGCTATATTTAGATATTTTTCTAGCAGCCTTTCAGAAAACAAACAAACAAAAACTAATTTAAAAAAAACCAACTGACATAAATGGCTCTGTTTAAAATTTTAAGTGATATTTATTCTATATTTGCAAAACAAATAATTAGTAGTAAACCACTACAGAAATTATAATAAGTTTGTAACTTTTTATGATGCAAAAATTTTAAGTGTGTCTCTCTATAAGGGTCTATTTCAGTTTCACCTTAATTCTTATTTTACCGTGTTTTAAGGCCTTACATAGATATCAACTCATTTAATCTGGTTAACAATCAATTCTTTTTCACCATTGCTATGCTACTTTCCTCCCTGTTAATTTATAGCTGTCCTCAGGCAAAAGCATTTCTCCCATGTTTAGTTTGGCAATGCATACATTGCTAACAGCATAATTGAAAATATATCTCTTTGAAACTGATTGGCAAATCATGAATTAAAACCTCAAACCTTAACTGTCATTAATCATTCAGTTTTTAAAGTAAATCTGTAGTCAGCTCTTAATTAATCACCAGTCGTTAGTTTTTAATTAAAAATTGCAGTCAGCTCTCAGATATGCTTTTATCCTTTGTGCATGTTGTTTTGGGCTGCCTGTTAACGTTAATCATGCCATTGATTTAACTTGATGCTTACTTCTACTGCATGTTCTTTAGATTTATGTAAATGGCAATCTAGCAGGAACTGGAAGGGAAGTCCAGTTACCAGAAAAGACCTTTTAAACCATTGCATTTAATTTGCTTTACCTTTTAAGTATGAGAGTGTAAGCACAGAGGGAACTCAGCTCTGCTATGCTTACCTGAGAAATGGTGCCTAGATGTGTTTGAAGACATGGAGTGTCCTATCTCTCCCTCAACTGAGTTACTTCTGTGTACTAGCCTGGTGTGGTAGAGATGAAAAGAAACAAAACAAAACAATCTGTAAGAAACAATACCCATACTCAGATACCAATCATCTGTCAGGAAGCAGATATATAATGACATGAAAAAAAAAAAAAACCCTGTAAAAGATAGTGTTTGATTTAAATGTCACATAAGATAGTATCTTCTCTGAAAATGGAGAAGGTGGGGAGAGGAATCCCTGAGTATTAGGATAGTCAAGGGAGGATCTTTATGCAGGAGATAGAACTGGAATTGGCCCTTGAAAGCTAAATATTTCTAGAGACAGACAGGGAATAGGGCATTCTGGGCCTAGAGAACAAAAGCTTACTGGTGAGAAGAAACTGGCCAGGTTACAGAATGTTTAACAATATAAGTGTTTCAAATGCGTGAAAGAGTATGTATTTATTTTAACAGTTTTTATGACTTGAAGAATGTGTTTTTTTTAATGTTTAAGTAAGTTGTTTAAAAACACTAAAACCAAGCATTTTATAAATATGGTTATATTCTTAAAGCTTGAATGGCAGGCAGCTGTCCATATAGTGCAGAGAGGTGAGGAGGCCAGGAGCAGCTTAGTTGCCTAAGGTCCTGGACAAGTGAGGTGATAGTAGCCCTTGGCCTGCTAAATGTTTAGAGTATAAAGTGCAGCTTTGCACTTTTTCAGACCTAAGTTAGATACATTTGTACAACAAGTATTTATCAAGTGCCTATAATGTGCCAAGACACTGTTTTGGGTACTTGATGATAAAGCAACCAAAAATATGTACATGCATCCCACAGCCTATTAAAGCTTGGTCTGAGCAAGTAAGTTACCTGTTTTCCATAACTTCTTACCTATATTTGATTCCTCTAGATTGCCCGTAATGTAACTGGTTAAATTGTTTAGTGATCAGCCAGTATATCTATTTAGTCAGCTTGCGTACATCATTCTATACACAATCATGTTAGATAGATATATAGCTTATAATAGTAATAGGAGTACTTCAGATTACAACCATTTCATTATTAAGATAAAACAAATCTTTGTGTTTCATAATGGCTTGGAAATTGTGCTACAGTTCTTTATTGGATCGAAAAAGACATGAGGTGGGTGGATCAATGTACAGTGACAGAGAGGTCTTTCAAAGGCTTTTTTTTTTTCTTGTTCTTTTGTTAACTTTTTATGTTAGTTTTTATGCTGGCTATTCTTTCTAGAGAAGGCCCTGCTGTGTTTCCTTTTTTTCTGTGTGTAGTCAAGGAAGGTTAGTGTAGAAATCAAGGAAGGGAAGGGAAGGGGAGTCTTTCCCCTTTATTTCTTTCTGTACTTTTGCTGTATGATATGGAAATGGGATGGTTGATGAAATACATGAAAGTTATGTGATAAAGGAAATGAAAATGGCTGTACTACATTGTACTACTAATAGTAAAATAGGTAGCAGTAGAAAGAGTTGCAAGAAAAAGTAAATGTGTGTGTGTGGGGCGGGGGGACATGGCCACCAAAGGAAAAGCGTGGAGAAGAATGCTGATGATAATAAGCTCTAGTTAGAGAGTCCATTGCCTGATTAGAAAACGAAGACTGTTAAATCATGCCCCCCACCCCTGCCCAGTCTCATCTTAGGGAATCTTAGGGAAGAAAGAATAAGATAATCTTTTGACTATCACTCCCTAATCTTTTTGCTTTTTATCACAATTTCTGATTGAGCATAAAACATGTTTCAGGTTCCCATTTCCCCAACTGGCAGAAAATGTAAAACAGGCCCATGGGCTGGACGGCAAGACCATACTTATCCCCTTTGCTGCTAGACTCCACAGCTTACTTCTATATGTACTTAGATCATATCTGTAAATCTACTCTCTAGACTGAGCTGACTCCTACCTGTCTCTGACCTCCGATAAGCAGTAGCTTTGCTAGAATTTTCATCTAGCATTCTGAAAGCAGAATGTACCTGTAATGATAGTATAGTTCTGTGTTTGGGATTTTATTGCCACAGTTTAAAACTAAAACAACATTTATAGGTCAGCAAAGTAATAATTCTATATCTCTTCTGCCCTTGAATGTCCACCTATCTCAGAGACATATGGACTCCTCTTGTTAGAAAAAAAGCAATGAATAACTTTCTTTTTTGCTGTTTTTGCTAGAAGACATACACAGAAGTCAGAACAACCTCAACAAATCAGTGGAAAAATCACTTATTTTGCAAAAGTAGAACTGATCTCTTGTTTTTATAAATGGTGACAAAATAAGCACTTGTAATAGGATTTTAGCTTCAGGAGATATTTATTACCACAGGACACAAAGTAAAATAAAGAGACGGGAGTTATTTATTTTACAAAACAGAAGTGGCAGTGCAAGGGCTGGAGAGCACACTGTTCTTTCTGGGATAACAATCCCTTTCCCTACCAGTAACAGCTCATTTTGTCCTGTTTCAGTAAAGTAATTTTAGTACTTTGGAACTTTGAAATTTATTCAGAATAACAGTTTTATATTTCCAAGCACAGATTGTCATTGCCAGAAAAAATAAACTTAATTTTCCAGGTCATTTTGGGCCACTGTGGCTAGGGTCAGATTTTGTGTTCAGTTAAAGTAGAGAAAAAAGAGGAAATTGTCTTAGAAACATTAGCGCTAGCATCCTGGAAAAGTAGTGATGTGTGTATGTGTGTGCGGGTATATGTGTTGTCTTTTTAAGCAATTGTGCTTTTGAAACTAATGACAAAAGAAACATAGGTGTGTCATGTATAATTTGTGTATGAAAACATTTCATAAAATTGCTCAATAAAATTTCTTTATGGATTAATCTCTGGTATTTTAGTCCCAGATTTACATATGTATATATAGCCTTAAACCATTATCTTTATTGTCAACATTATTTTTTTTCAGTGATACATATACATGTATCTATTCTTTTTCAAATTCTTTTCCCATTTAGGTTGTTACATAATACTGAGCAGAGTTCCCTGTGTTATACAGTAAGTCCTTGTTGTTATCCATTTAAAATATATCAGTGTGTACATGTCAATCCCACACTCCCTAACTATCCCTTCCCCCTAACCTTCCCCACTGGTAACCAAAAGTTCTTCTCTAAGTCTGTGAGTCTGTGTCTGTTTTGTAAATAAGTTCGTTTGTATCATTTCTTTTTAGATTCTGCATATAACCGATATAAGATATCTTGCTTTCTCTGCCTGACTTACTTTACTCAGTATGACAATCTCTAGGTCCATCCATGTTGCTGCAAAGGGAATTATTTCATTCTTTTTAATGGCTGAATAATATTTCATTGTATATATGTACCATATCTTCTTTATCCATTCCTCTGTCAATGGACATTTAGGTTGCTTCCATGTCTTGGCTATTGTAAACAGTGCTTCAATGAACACTGGGGTGCGTGTATCCTTTAGAACCATGTTTTTCTCCAGATATTTGCCCAGGAGTGGGATTGCAGGATCATATGGTAGCTCTATTTTTAGTTAGGTTTTTTTTTTTATTTTTTTTTTTGTGGTACACGGGCCTCTTACTGTTGTGGTCTCTCCCGTTGTGGAGCACAGGCTCCGGATGCGCAGGCTCAGCGGCCATGGCTCATGGGCCTAGCTGCTCTGTGGCATGTGGGATCTTCCTGGACTGGGGCACGAACCTGTGTCCCCTGCATCGGCAGGCAGACTCTCAACCACTGCGCCACCAGGGAAGCCCTATTTTTAGTTTTTTAAGGAAACTCCATACTGTTCTCCATAGTGGTTGTACCAATTTACATTCCCACCAACAGTGTAGGAGGGTTCCCTTTTCTCCACACCCTCTCCAGCATTTGTTGTTTGTGAATTTTTTGAAGATAGCCATTTTGACTGATGTGAGGGGATATCTTGTAGTTTTGATTTGCATTCCTCTAATAATTGGTGATGTTGAACATCTTTTCATGTGCTTCTTGGCCATCTGTATGTCTTCTTCGGAGAAATGTCTATTTAGGTCTTCTGCCCATTTTTTGATTGGGTTGTCTGTTTTGATGATATTAAGTTGCATGAACTGTTTGTAAATTTTGAATACTAATCCCTTGTCAGTCACATCATTTGCAAATACTTTCTCCCGTTCTGTAGGTTTTCTTTTTGTTTTGTTTATGATTTCCTTTGCTGTACAAAAGCTTTTGAGTTTCATTAGGTCCCGTTTGTTTATTTTTATTTTTATTTCCATTATTCTGGGAGATGGATTAAAAAAGATATTCCTGCGATTTATGTCAGAGAGTGTTCTGCCTATGTTCTCCTCTAAGAGTTTTATAATCTCCAGTCTCACATTTAGGTCTTTAAGCCATTTAGAGTTTATTTATGTGTATGGCGTTAAAGAATGTTCTAGTTTCATTTTTTTACATGTGGCTGTCCAGTTTTCCCAGCACCATTTATTGAAGAGACTGTCTTTCCTCCATTGTATAGTCTTGCCTCCTTTGTTGTAGATTAATTGACCATAGGTTCAGGGGTTTGTTTCTTAGTGTTCTGTCCTGTTCCACTAGTCTATATTTCTATTTTTGTGCCAGTACCATACTGTTTTGATGACTGTAGCTTTGTAGTATAGTCTGAAGTTAGGGAGCCTGATTCCTCCAGCTCCATTTTTCTTTCTCAAGATTGCTTTGGCTATTTGGGGTCTTTCATTTCTCCATACAAATTTTAAGATTTTTTGTTCTAGTTCTGTGAAAAATGCCATTGGTAATTTGGTAGGGATTGCATTGAATCTGTAGATTGCCTTGGGTAGTATAGTCATTTTGACAGTATTGATTCTTCCAATCCAAGAACATGGTATATCTTTCCTTCTGTTTGTGTCATCTTCGATTTCTTTCATCAGCATCTTATATTGTTATAGTTTTCTGAATACAGGTCTTTTGTCTCCCTTAGGTAGCTTTATTCCTTGGTATTTATTCTTTTTGATATGATGGTAAATGGGATTGTTTCTTGAGTTTCTCTTTCTGATCTTTCGTTGTTAGTGTATAGGAATGCAACATTTCTGTGTATTAATTTTGTAACCTGCAACTTTACCAGATTCATTGATGAGCTCTAGTAGTTTTCTGGTAGCATCTTTAGGATTTTCTATGTATAGTATCATGTCATCTGCAAATAGTGACAGTTTAACTTCTTTTCCAATTTGGATTCCTTTTATTTCTTTTTCTTCTCTGTTTGCCATGGCTAGGACTTCCAAAACTGTTGAGTAATAGTGACAAGAGTGGACATCCTTGTCTTGTTCCTGATCTTAGAGGAAATGTTTTCAGCTTTTCACCATTGACTATGATGTTAGCTGTAGGTTTGTCATATATGGCCTTTATTATGTTAAGGTATGTTCCCTTTATGCTCACTTTCTGGAGAGTTTTTATCATAAATGGGTGTTAAATTTTGTCAGGAGCCTTTTCTGCATCAATTGAGATGATCATATGGTTTTTATTCTTCAATTTGTTACAGTGGTGTATCACACTGATTGATTTGCAGATATTGAAAAATCCTTCCATCCCTGGGATAAATCCCACTTGATCATGGTGTATGATCTTTTTTTTTGCAGTACGCGGGCCTCTCACTGCTGTGGCCTCCCCCGTTGCGGAGCACAGGCTCTGGACGCGCAGGCTCAGTGGCCATAGTTCATGGGCGCAGCTGCTCCGCGGCATGTGGGAACTTCCTGGACTGGGGCACAAACCCGTGTCCCCTGCATCGGCAGGCGGACTCTCAACCACTGCGCCACCAGGGAAGCCCATGTATGATCTTTTTAATGTATTGTTGGATTCAGATTGCTAGTATCTTGTTGAGGATTTTTGCATCTATGTTCATCAGTGATATTGGCCTGTAATTTCTTTTTTTGTGGTATCTTTGTCTGGTTTTGTAATCAGGGTGATGGTGGCCTCATAGAATGAGTATGGGAGTGTTCCTTCTTCTACAATTTTTTGGAACAGTTTCAGAAGGCTAGTTGTTAGCTCGTCTCTAAATATTTGATAGAATTCACCTGTGAAGCTATCAGGTCCTGGACTTTTGTTTGTTGGGAGTTTTTTAATCACAGTTGCAATTTCATTACTTGTGATTGGTCTCTTCATATTTTCTATTTCTTCCTGGTTCAGTCTTGGGAGCTTGTACCTTTCTAAGAATTTGTCCATTTCTTCCAGGTTGTCCATTTTATTTGCATACAGTTGCTTGTAGTTTCTTATGATACTTTTTATTTCTGTGGTGTCGGTTGTAACTTCTCCTTTTTCATTTCTAATTTTACTGATTTGAGTCCTCTCCCTTTTTTTTCTTGATGAGTCTTGCTAAAGGTTTATCATTTTGTTTATCTTTTCAAAGAACCAGCTTTTAGTTTCATTGATCTTTGTTGTTGTTTTCTTTGTCTCTATTTCATTTATTTCTGCTCTGATCTTTATGATTTCTTTCCTTCTACTAACTTTAGGTTTTGTTTCTTCTTCTTTCTCTCATTGCTTCAGGGGTAAGGTTAGGTCGTTTATTTGAGATTTTTCTTGTTTCCTGAGGTAAGATTTTATTGCTATAAACTTCCCTCTTAGAACTGCTTTTGCTGTATCCCATAGGTTTTGGATCATTGTGCTTTCATTTTCATTTGTCTCTAGGTATTTTTCTATTTCCTCTTTGATTTCTTCAGTGATCCATTGGTTGTTTAGCAGCATATTGTTTAGCCTCCATGTGTCTGTGTTTTTTACAGTGTTTTTTTTCTTGTAGTTTATTCCTAATCTCATAGTGTTGTGGTTGGAAGAGGTGCTTGATATGATTTCAGTTTTCTTAAATTTACCAAGGCCTGCTTTGTGGCCCAGCATGTGGTCCGTCTTGGAGAATGTTCTGTGTGCACTTGAGAAGAATGTGTATTCTGGCTGCTTTTGGATAGAATGCTCTATAAATATCAATTAAGGCCATCTGGTCTAATGTATCATTTAAGGCCTGTGTTTCCTTGTTGATTCTCTGGATGATCTATCCTTTGATGAAAAGTGGGGTGTTAAAGTCTCCTACAATATTTTATTATTTTTCAATCAAACTTTTTATTTTGAGATCATTGTAGACTCACAAGCAGTTGTGAGAAATGATACCAAGAGATCTCATGTACCCTTTCCCCAGCTTCCTCCAGTGGTAACACCTGGCAAAACTATACTACAGTATCACAACCAAGATATCGACATTTACACAGTTAAGGATTCTGTCACAGCAAAGATTCCTCATGTTACCCTTTTATAGCTGCATTCACCTCAGCCTCCCCTTTTACACACCTCCACTCTCCCTCTTCCAGTACATGACCCCTGGGAACCATTGATATGGTCTCCAATAATTTTGTCATTTCAAGAATGTTATAAAAATGGAATCATGCAGTATGTAGTCTTTGAGATTACTTTTTTTCTCTCAGCTGTAATTCTCTGGAGTTCTATACATGTTGTTGTTGTGTTTATCTGTAGTTTATTCCTTTTTATTACTGAGTAGCATTCCATGGTATGAATGTAGTACAATTTGCTTAACCCGTTGAAGAACATCTGAGTTTTTTCCAGTTTTTGGCTGTTATGCATAAAGCTGCTATAAATATTCGTGTATAGGTTTTTATGTGAACATATGTTTTATTTTCCTGTGATAAATGCCCAAGTACAGTTGCTAGGTTGTTTGGTAGTTCCATGTTTAGTTTTCTAAAACACTGCCAAACTTTTCCAGAGGGCTGTAACATTTTACATCCTCACCAGCAGTGTATGAGTGATCCAGTTTCTCTTCATCTTTAGCATTGGTGTTGTCATTAGTTAAAAAAAAAATTTTTTTTATTGAGGTATAGTCAATGTACAAAATTATATAATTTCAGGTGTACAACAGATTCACAATTTTTAGAGGTTATACTCCATTTACAGTTACTGTGAAATATTGGCTTTATTCCCTGTGCTGTATAATATATCCTTGTGGCTTATTTATTTTATACATAGTAGTTTGTACCTCTTAATCCCCTACTGCTATCTTGCCTGTCTTCCATTCCCTCTACCCACTGGTAACCACTGGATTGTTCTCTTTATCTGTGATTATTTTTCCTTTTTGGTACATTCACTAGTTTGTTGTATTTTTTAGATTCCTCATATAAGTGATATCATACAATATTTGTCTTTGTCTGACTTATTTCACTTAGCATAATACCTGCCAAGTCCATCCATGTCGTCGCAGATGGCGAAATTTCATTCTTTTTAAAGGCTGAGTAGTATTCCATTCACATCTTCTTTATCCATTCATCTGTTGATGGACACTTAAGTTGTTTCCATATCTTGTGACTATTGTAAGTAATGCTGCTATGAACATTGGGGTGCATGTATCTTTTTGAATTAGTGTTTTCATTTTTTTTGGATATGCACCCAGGAGTGGAATTGCTAGATCATATGGTAGTTCTATTTTTAGTTTTTTTGAGAAACTTCCATACCGTTTGCCACAGTGGCTGCACCAACTTACATTCCCACCAACAGTGTATGAGGGTTTTTTCTTCTCTGCATCCTCACCCACATTGTTTGAGTTCTTTTTGATGACAGCCATTCTGACAGGTGTGAGATGATATCTCCTTGTGGTTTTTCATTTGCATTTCTCTAATGGTTAACAATGTTGAGCATCTTTTTATGTGCCTGTTGTCCATGGGAAAAGGTTTATTCAAGTCTTATGTCCATTTTTAAATTGAGTTATTTGGGGTTTTTTTTGATATTGAGTTGTGTGAGCTGTTTATATTTTGATTATTAACCCCTTATCAATATTATCATTTGCAAATATTTTTCCCATTCAGTAGATTGTCTTTTTGTTTTGTCAAAGGTTTCCTTTGCTGTGCAAAAGGTTTGATTATGTCCCATTTGCTTAATTTTGCTTTTATTTCCTTTGCTTCAGGAGAAAGGTCAAAAAAATATTGTAATGTATGTCAAAGAGAGTTCCTCCTGTTTTCTTCTAGGAGTTTTATGATTTCCGGTCTTACATTTAGGTCTTTAATCCATTTTGAGTTTATTTTTGTATATGATGTTAGAAAATGTTCTAGTTTCATTCTTTTACATGTAGCTGTCCAGTTTTCCCAGCACCACTTATTGAAGAGGCTATCTTTTCTCCATTATATATTGTTGTCTCCTATGACGTAGATTAATTGACCATAGGTGTGTTAGTTTATTTCTGGCTCTGTGTTCTGCTCCAACGATCTGTGTGTCTGTTTTTTCTGTTTTTGTGCCAGCATCATACTGTTTTGATTACTGTAGCTTTGTATTATAGTCTGAAGTCAGGGAGCATGATACTTCCAGCTCTGTTCTTTCTCAACATTGTTCTGGCTATTGGGGGTCTTTTGTATTTCCATACAAATTTTAAAATTATTTGTTCTAGTTCTGTGAAAAATGCCATTGGTATTTTAATAGGGATTACATTGAATCTGCAGATTACCTTTGGTAGTATGGTCATTTTAACAGTATTAGTTCTTCCAGTCCGTGAACACAGTATATCTTTCCATCTGTTTGTGTCATTGTCAGTTTCTTTTATCAGTGTTTTATAGTTTTCCTTACCTCTTTGGGTAGGTTTATTCCTAGGTATTTTATTCTTTTTGATGTGACTGTTTCCTTAATTTCTCTTTCTGATAGTTTATTGTTAGTGTATAGAAATGCAACAGATTTCTGCGCATTCATTTTGTATCCTTAAATTTTACCAGATTCATTGATGAGCTCTAGTAATTTTTTGGTGGCATCCTTAGGATTTTCTATGTATAGTATCGTGTCATCTGCAAGCCATGACAGTTTTACTTCTTCCATTCCAATTAGAATTCCTTTTATTTCTTTTTCTTATCTAATAGCCGTGGCTAAGACTTCCAATACTATGTTGAACAAAAATGGTGAGAGTGAGCATCTTTGTCTTGTTCCTGATCTTAGAGGAAATGCTTTCCTCTTTTCACCATTGAGTATGATGTTAGCTGTAGGTTTGTCGTATATGGCCTTTATTATGTTGAGGTATGTTCCTTCTATGCCCACTTTCTGGAGAGTTTTTACCATAAATCGGTGTTGGATTTTGTCAAAAGCTTTTTCTGCATCTATTGAGATGATCATATGGTTCTTATTCTTCAGTTTGTTAATGTGGTGTATTACATTGATTGATTTGCAGATATTGAAAAATCCTTGCAACCCTGGGATAAATCCCACTTGATCATGGTATATGATCCTTTTAATGTATTGTTTGATTCAGTTTGCTAATATTTGGTTGAGCATTTTTGCACCTATGTTCATTAATGTTATTAACCTGTAGTTTCTTTTTTTGTTTGTGATATTTGTCTTGGTTTAGTATCAGGGTTATGCTGGGCTCATAGAATGAATTTGGAAGCATTTGTTCCTCTGCAATTTTTTGGAATAGTTTGAGAAGGATAGGTGTTAACTCTTCTCTAAATGTTTGGTAGAATTCACCTGTGAAGCTATCTGGTCCTGGACTTTTGTTTTTTGAGAGTTTTAAAAAACTGATTCACTCTCATTACTGGTAGTTGGTCTGTTCATATTTTTTATTTTTTCCTGGTTCATTCTTTGGAGATTGTACATTTCTAGGAATTTGTCCCTTTCTTCTAGGTTGTCCACTGTATTGGCATACAGTTGTTCTTAGTAGTCTCTGATGATCCTTTGTATTTCTATGGTGTCTGTTGTAACTTCTCCTTTTTCATTTCTGATTTTATTGATTTGGGTCCTTTGTCTTTTTTTCTTGGTGAGTCTGGCTGAAGGTTTATCAATTTTGTTTATCTTGTCAAAGAACCAGCTCTCAGTTTTATTGATCTTTTCTATTGTTTTTTAAAGTCTCTATCTAATTTGTTTCTGCTCTGATCTTTATGATTTCTTTCCTTCCACTAACTTCGGATTTTGTTTGTTTTGTCTTTTTCTAGTTCCCTTAGGTGTAATGTTAGATTGTTTATTTGAGGTTTTTCTTGTTTCCTGAGGTAAACTTGTATCGCTATAAACTTCCCTCTTAGAACTGCTTTTTTACTGCATCCTGTAGATTTTGGATTGTTGTGTTTTCATTTTCTTTTGTCTCCATGTATTTTTTAATTTCTTCTTTGATTTCTTCAGTGAACCATTGCTTCTTTAGTAGCATATTGTTTAGCCTCCACATGTTTGTGTTTTTTACAGTTTATTTTTCTTGTAGTTGATTTCTAGTCTCATAGCATTGTGGTTGGAAAAGATGCTTGATATGATTTCAGTTTTCTTAAATTTACCAAGGCTTGTTTTGTGGCCTTGTACATGAACTATCCTGGAGAATATTCCATGTGCATTTGAAAAGAATGTGTATTCTGCTGCTTTTTGATGGAATGTTCTATGTATATCTATTAAGTTCATCTGGTCTAGTGTGTCATTAAGGCCAGTGTTTCCTTATTAATTTTCTGTTTGGATGATCTGTCCATTGATGTAAATGGGGTGTTAAAGTCCCCTGCTATTATTGTATTACTGTCAACTTCTCCCTTATATCTGTTAGTATTTGCTTTATGTATTTAGATGCTCCTATGTTAAGTGCTTATATATTTGCGATTGTTACATCTTCTTGGATTAAGCCCTTGATCATTATGTAATGTCCTTTTTTGCCTCTTGTAACAATCTTTGTTTTAAAGTCTATTTGTCTGATGCAAGTATTTCTACCCTGGCTTTCTTTTGATTTCCATTTGCAATGAATACCTTTTTCCATCCCTTCATTTTCTGTCTATGTGTGTCTTGAGATCTGAAGTGAGTCTCTTGTAGGCAGCATATATACGGGTCTTGTTTTTGTTTCCATTCAGCCACTCCGTGTCTTTTGATTGGAGCATCTAGTCTATTACATTTAAAGTAATTATTGATATGTATGTTCTTATTGCCATTTTGTTAATTTTTTAAGGTCTTTTTTGTTCCTTTCTTCCTTTGTTCTTTCCTCTTGTGATTTGATGACTGTCTTTAGTGCTATGTTTGGATTCCTTTTTCTTTTTTTTCTGTGTATCTATTATAGATTTTTGGTTTGTGGTTACCATGAGATTTATATATAGCAATATATATATATATATATATATATATATATATTTGATTGTTTTAAGTTGTTGATCTCTTAATTTCAAATGTATTTTAACAACCTTGCATTTGTACTCTCCTCCCCTCAAGATTATTCTTTTTGACATAGTATTTTACATCTGATTGTTTTGTTTATCCCTTAACTGCTTATTGTGGGTATAGATGATTTTATTATTTTTGTCTTTTAACCTTCCTACTAGCTTTGTGCCTGGTTGATTTCCTATATTTACTATGTGTTTGCCTGAGCTTTTTCCTATTGTAATTTTCATATTTCTAGTTGTGGCCTTTTTTTTTGCTTATGGAAATCCTGTTAACATTTCTTGTAAAGCTGGTTTGGTAGTGCTGAACTCTTTTAGCTTTTGCTTGTCTGTAAAGCTTTTGATCTCTCCATGAAACCTGAATGAGAGTCTTGCTAGGTAGAGTATTCTTCGTTGTAGGTTTTTCCCTTTTATAACTTTAAATATATTGTACCATTGTCATTAGTTTTTATTATAACCTTGCTGATAGGTGTGAAGTGATAGCTCATTAAAGTTTTAATTTGTATTTTCCAAATGGCTAATGATATTGAATATCTTTTCATGTGCTTATGTGGCATCTGTGTATCTTTTTAAAAAAATTTTTAATTAAAAATTAAAAAAATATTTTTGGCTGCATTGGGGTTTCGTTGCTGCGCGTGGGCTTTTCTCTAGTTGCCATGCATGGGCTTCTCACTGCAGTGGCTTCTTTTGTTGTGGAGCCTGGGCTCTAGGCACAGGGGCTTCAGTAGTTGTGGCACATGAGCTCAGTATTTGTGGCTCACGGGCTCTAGAGCTCAGGCTCAGTAGTTGTGGTGCATGGGCTTAGTTGCTCTGTGGCATGTGGGGTCTTCCCAGACCAGGGATTGAACCCATGTCCCCTGCATTGGCAGGTGGATTCTTAACCACTGTATCACCAGGGAAGTCCCGTCATCTGTGTATACTTTTAGGTGAGATGTCTCGTCATGTCTTTTGACCATTTTCTGATTGGATTTTTTTTAAACTGTTGAGTTTTGAGAATTCTTTATATAATCTAGATACTAGTCCTTTGTCAGATATGTGGCTTGCAAATATTTTTTCCCAGTCTGTAGCTTGTCAGTTCATCCTCTTTACAGGGCAAAAGTTTTAAATTTTGGTGCAATTCAGGTTATCAATTTTTCCTTTTATGGTTCATGCTTTTGGTATCAAGTGTAAAAACTGTTTCCCTAGTTTAGATCCTGAGGATTTCCTCCTAAGCTTTTTGCTTCTGAAATCAAATTTTTATGTTTTACATTTTAGTCCATGACCCACTGTAAGTTAATTTTTGTATGGGGTGTGAGGTTTAGGTTGAGGTCCTTTTTTTTTTTTTTTTTTTTTTTTAAACCTATGGATATCTAATTGTTCCAGGACCATTTGCTGAGAAGGCTATTTTTCCTTTACTGAATTGCTTTTACACCTCTGCCAAAAATCAGTTTGGCATATTTATATAGATCTGTTTCTGGGCTCTCTATTCTATTCCATTGATCTATGCATCTGTCCTTTGACAAATACCACACAGTGTTGATTAGTGTATAATAGTATGGCTTGAAATCAGGTAAAATGCTTATCCCATTTTATCCTTCTTTTTCAAGACAGTTTTAGCTTTTCTACTTCCTTTGCCTTTTCATATAAATTTGAGAAGAATACTGTCTGTGTCTAAAAAAACCCATATTGCTGGGAATATAGGTTTAGGGGATTTGGGTAGATGGTCTTTACCAAACTGATTTTTAAATTGGTGGTGCAGCCAGTTGACTTATTGAAAGGAAGGGTCTTGATGGCCTTATGAAATTGTCAGGTGGTCTGTGTTGCTAATGACTCAGAAGGTCCACTGTCCTGTCTCAAAAGGTTTCTCCCAATCTGAATGAAATTCACTAGCTAAACACTCATTGTTTTGAGTAAAGGCATATTTTTTTTAATGTAAAACTTCTTAGAAAGGTTAACATTTTATACTGCTGTCATTTTTACAGCAGTGGAATAGTTGCTCTGTTTCTTTCCTCCTTACACAAGCACGAAAAGCATGGGATGGGTGGGGAAAGGAAGGAAGAACAATTTTTGGATCAGAGAATGCTTCGCTTGCCCAGCAGGAGGTTACTGAGCGCTTTTTCCACTTGAAGCACAGACAGGAGTTTTGAAAAGGATCTGAAGCCTAATTTAACCTTTTAAAAATTTTGCATCATTTTTATATTAAATAACTATAATTTTAAAAGTACAGATACTACATTTGAGAAGTTTATTTTACAATTTATTTTTAAATGGCTCTGCATTTGTTTAATATACTGCATTTGTTGATGCCTCCTCCAAAGTGCATCTTGTAAAAAGCAAAAGCATCCTGCTAATGATAGCTCTTTTCTCAAGAATGACAGCATGTTCTTATTTTACTTACACAACGAGATGATATAACACCAAGTTATAAGAATGAAGCACACATTATATTTCACAAAAAACATCTAAGTTTTATTTACCTCATCTGGGAAGATAATTTTAGTATTTCATATCTTCTCAAGTTTCACAGAAACATCCTAAGTAATTAGCCTATGTAGACACAAAGAATTTGAAAGCATTATTATATTTTCCTGTTGCAGTTTTACTTACAGAAAACTGTTTACAATTTAATAGCATTGAAAACTTTTGTTCAATATATTTGTTTTACACAGTGATTCAGGTTGTACTAAGTGAAGTATAGAGTCTACTCTTATGGACCTATTACTTTATAATTTGTCTTGTTTCCTATATCATAATGAGTATCATGTTTTGGCTTCCTTTCCTGAACTTCTAGAAGACTTGTTCTACAAAATGTATATTTCACTTATTTTCAGCTTTCCCCACCATGATTGCTATGGTGTAATAACATTTTGATAGCTTTCACAATTGTGAAGTTTATACTGTTTGTATTTTGTACATCAGACTGCACATAAGCTCCATCCAGCAAGAGTTTTATTTAGAATAAGGATATGGCACTTTCCCAGGAGCAGGGAAAGAACTGTGATTAATAGGTTAAGGATGAAATTTCTTTAGAGTAAGAATATAATTTTCAAATTGATGAGAAGGAACCAAAACTCATGATGGGCAAAGGGATTGTAAGAAAATACCCATATTCTCTGCATTAGTTCAGGGCTCTTGACCTGGATGAATTATATTCCTGGGGACTGATAGTACCTTTCAGTGGGATTGCAAAGCCACTCTTGATGATCTTTGAGAATGTGTAGAGAGTAAGAGGATAGTGTACAAATACCATTCCATGTATAGAATGACCATAAATTACAACCAGTGAGCTCCCAGACAGGATTCTAGAATATAATATTAAGGGGTGATTTGTGGGCTTCCCTGGTGGTTCAGTGGTTGAGAATCCACCTGCCAATGCAGGGGACACAGGTTTGAGCCCTGATCCAGGAAGATCCCACATGCCATGGAGCAACTAAGCCCGTGTGCCACAACTACTGAGCCTGTGCTCTGGAGCCTGCGAGCCACAACTATTGAGCCTGTGTGCTGCAACTACTGAAGCCTGCATGCCTAGAAGCCATGCTCCACAACAAGAGAAGCCGCCGCAATGAGAAGCCCACGCACCGCAACGAAGAGTAGCCCCCACTCGCCACAATTAGAGAAAGCCCGTGTGCAGCAATGAAGACCCAACACAGCCAAAAATAAATAAATAAAATAAATATATTTATAAAAAGAAAAAAGGTGATTTGTGAGGAGATATTAGAGAAAATAATAACCCTTGAGCCAATTTTATGTTCTTGAAGAGAACCAGCATGTAGGCCTTGCCATTCCATTTTGTGTAAAGTCACTAGATCCAGGAACTGTAGTTGACATAGAATATATGGACTTTATGAAGGCATTTGACAAAGTTTGTCTTAATATTCCTAAAGACAATATGAATAAATACAAACTGGTTACACAAATAATTGTGTAGTTTAATAACCAGCTGAAGCGCTGTGTCTGTAATGTGCAGAGTAGTGGATTAGTATCAACCAAGCAGATATGACATGCCATAGCCTCAATTTTGTCATATTCAACATTTTTTATCAATAAATTAGATGGATAAGATAACTTGCAAGGATCAATTTTGCAGAAGATACAAAGCTTAGAATTTTCTGGGTACTGAAGTCACTGAAGTCTGAGTTTAAAACATAATATGTATGTGTATATATACATAAAAAATATATTTTATTTATTTATATTTGCAGTTATATTTCTTGTTGTGCACTTGCATCTGAAAAGCCAAATGCTCACATAATAGAATGAGAGTTATTGGTTGTAAGGAATAGGTAGCTTTAGGGGAAAAAGAGAGAATAGTGGAGGAAGATTGGACATGGATCCCGAAGGGCAGGTAGGGCAACTAGGTCTCATCAGGGACTGAAGTAAGGAATTGGAAGTTCACTGGGTATGAGACACTGACTCGTTCCATATTTTCCTCTCTTACCCTGGATCCACAATGTCTTTTTCTCATCTTCTCTCTATGTGTCTGCTCATTCTTCTCTCTCATCCCAATAATGTGGTTTACTCTGTACATTGCACGTGACCCTTCTTTATTATGGCCACCCTAAAGGTGTCCAAATTGCCTGGTCTTCAACACTTACACACCTAGCTGGCTCATCCCAGCTCAGGGCTTGGTTCTTCTAGGTCTTATGTCTAACCCTCATCCACCACTCAGCCATGGTAGGATGGATGGGTGGAGGGGGTTTTAGTCATATAACCACACAGAGCAGCCAGGAATGTGGAAGGTGGATTCTCTACAAAAGGGGAAATAAGTGGGAAGGAATGGATTGGTATATTCAGTATAATGAGACATGGTTTTACAGTGCAGTGTGTTTTTAAATAGGGGCTTTATTTAACATAAAAGCCAGTTATAGTATATAATAGCAACATATAATTGCCCAAAATACAAAAGACCATTGTGATCTAAGGTTGCGTAAGATGATGTTACTAATGGTATTATTAATGAGGTATTATAATGAGGGAAGTTTGAGTCCTCTCTTATTCTGCTTTAGTGAGACCAGCTGAAGTATTCAATTCTGGGCACCATACCTTGAAACAGAGAACACTGGAACAAGTTCAGAGAAAATTATCTAGAATGAGGAAGAAATTCAAAACCATGTTATATGGGAAACAGCTGAAGGAATTGGAAGTGTTGACCTGGAGAATTAGAAGATACAGAGTGTTCCTAATAGCTGTCTTTAAATATTAGAATAAGGCCTGGATTATTCCTCATGGTTGCCAGGTGGTCTAGGACCTGTGGATGCTGCAGGGAGGAAGATTTGGGGTCAGCAAGAGAAAGAATTTCCTCATAGACAAAACCATCAGAGGATGGAACAGGCTGCTTTACAAAGTAGTTTCTCATCACTTGGGATGCTGAAATAGAGTCCGGATAACAACTTATCTAGCTTGGAATAGTCTCAATGAACCCATCCAGAGCTTGAACCAGGTTATATTTATGATTTCTTTCAAACTTGTTTTATAACTCTGTAAATTTGGTGTCAGTGGCAGTTAGGTGATTGATGTAGTCATTCATCAGTATCCCAAAGTATTATATCATGGTTTTTAATTTGAATTTTTTTATTATTTAAGTTTAAATGAGAAAAACGTTAATGTATAAAAATTTTTTTTATTGAATTTTATTTTATTTTTTTATAGAGCAGGTTCTTATTAGTTATCCATTTTATACATATGTCAGTCCCAATCTCCCAATTCATCACACCACCCCCCTACCACTTTCCCCCCTTGGTGTCCATACGTTTGTTCTCTACATCTGTGTCTCTATTTCTGCCCTGCAAACTGGTTCATCGTTCATCTGTACCATTTTTCTAGGTTCCACATATATGCGTTAATATACGATATTTGTTTTTCTCTTGCTGACTTACTCTGTATGACAGTCTCCAGATCCATCCATGTCCCTAAAAATGACCCAATTTCGTTCCTTTTTATGGCTGAGTAATATTCCATTATATATATGTACCACATCTTCTTTATCCATTTGTCTGTCGATGGGCATTTAGGTTGCTTCCATGACCTGGATATTGTAAATAGTGCTGCAGTGAACAATGGGGTGCATGTATCTTTTTGAATTATGGTTTTCTCTGGGTATATGCCCAGTAGTGGAATTGCTGGGTCATATGATAATTCTATTTTTAGTTTTTAAGGGAACCTCCATACTGTCCTCCATAGTGGCTATATCAATTTATATTCCCACCAACAGTGCAAGAGGATTCCCTTTTCTCCACACCTTCTCCAGCATTTGTTGTCTGTAGATTTTCTGATCATGCCCATTCTAACTGGTGTCAGGTGATACCTCATTGTAGTTTTGATTTGCATTTCTCTAATAATTAGTGATGTTGAGCAGCTTTTCATGTGGTTCTTGGCCGTCTGTATGTCTTCTTTGGAGAAATGTCTCTTTAGGTCTTCTGTCCATTTTTGGATTGGGTTGTTTGTTTTTTTAATATTGAGCTGCATGGGCGGTTTATATATTTTGGAGATTAATCCTTTGTCCGTTGATTCATTTGCAAATATTTTCTCCCATTCTGAGGGTTATCTTTTCGTCTTGTTTGTAGTTTCCTTTGCTTTGCAAAAGGTTTTAAGTTTCATTAGGTCCCATTTGTTTATTTTTGTTTTTATTTCCATTACTCTAGGAGGTGGATCAAAAAAGATCTTGCTGTGATTTATGTCAGAACGTTCTTCCTATGTTTTCCTCTATGAGTTTTATAGTGTCCCATCTTACATTTAGGTCTCTAATCCATTTTGAGTTTATTTTTGTGTATGGTGTTAGGGAGTGTTCTAATTTCATTCCTTTACATGTAGCTATCCAGTTTTCCTAGCACCACTTACTGAAGAGACTGTCCTTTCTCCATTGTATATCTTTTCCTCCTTTGTCATAGATTAGGTGACCATAGGTGCGTGGGTTTATCTCTGGGCTTTCTATCCTGTTCCATTGACCTATATTTCTGTTTTTGTGCCAGTACCATACTGTCTTGATTACTGTAGCTTTGTAGTATAGTCTGAAGTCCGGGAGCATGATTCCTCCTGCTCTGTTTTTTTCCCATCTATTTGGGGTCTTCTGTGTCTACATACAAATTTTAAGATTTTTTTGTTCTAGCTCTGTAAAAAAAATGCCATTGGTAATTTGATAGGGATTGCATTGAATCTGTAGATTGCTTTGGGTAGTATAGACATTTTGACAATATTGATCCTCCCAATCCAAGAACATGGTATATATCTCCATTTGTTTGTATCGTCTTTAATTTCTTTCATCAGTGTATTATAGTTTTCTGCATACAAGACTTTTGTCTCCCTAGGTAGGTTTATTCCTAGGTATTTTATTCTTTTTGTTGCAGTGGTAAATGGGAGTGTTTCCTTAATTTCTCTTTCAGATTTTTCATCATTAGCGTATAGGAATGCAAGAGATTTCTGTGCATTAATTTTGTATCCTGCTATTTACCAAATTCATTGATTAGCTCTAGTAGTTTTCTGGTGGCATCATTAGGATTCTCTATGTATAGTATCATGTCATCTGCAAACAGTGACAGTTTTACTTCTTCTTTTCAAATTTGTATTCCTTTTATTTCTTTTTCTTCTCTGATTGCTGTGGCTAGGACTTCCAAAACTATGTTGAATAATAGTGGCAAGAGTGGACATCCTTGTCTTCTTCCTGATCTTAGAGGAAATGCTTTCAGTTTTTCCACCATTGAGAATGATGTTTGCTGTGGGTTTGTAATATATGGCCTTTAATATGTTGAGGTAGGTTCCCTCTATGCCTGCTTTCTGGAGAGTGTTTATCATAAATGGGTGTTGAATTTTGTCAAAAGCTTTTTCTGCATCTATTGAGATGATCATATGGTTTTTCTTCTTCAATTTGTTAACTTGGTATATCACATTGATTGATTTGCATATATTGAAGAAGCCTTGCATCCCTGGGATAAATCCCACTTGATCATGGTGTATCATCCTTTTAATGTGTTGTTGGATTCTGTTTGCTAGTATTCTGTTGAGGATTTTTGCATCTATATTCATCAGTGATATTGGTCTGTAATTTTCTTTTTTTGTAGTATCTTTTTCTGGTTTTGGTATCAGGGCGATGGTGGCCTCTTGAATGAGCTTGGGAGTGTTCCTTCCTCTGCAATTTTTAAGAAGAGTTTGAGAAGAATGGGTCTTAGCTTTTATCTAAATGTTTGATAGAATTCACCTGTGAAGCCATCAATCCTGGACTTTTGTTTGTTGGAAGATTTTTTTTTCTTTTTTTTTGTTGGTAGATTTTTAATCACAGTTTCAATTTCATTACTTGTGATTGATGTGTTCATATTTTATATTTCTTCCTGGCTCTGTCTTGGAAGGTTATACCTTCCTAAGAATTTGTCCATTTCTTCCAGGTTATACATTTTACTGGCATAGACTTGCTTGTAGTTGTCTCTTATGATGCTTTGTATTTCTGCGGTGTCTGTTGTAACTTCTCCTTTTTCTTTTCTAGGTTTATTGATTTGAGTCTTCTCCCTCTTTTTCTTGATGAGTCTGGCTAAAGGTTTATCAATTTTGTTTATCTTCTCAAAGAACCAGCTTTTAGTTTTATTGATCTTTACTATTGTTTTCTTTGTTTCTATTTCATTTATTTCTGCTCTGATCTTTATGATTTCTTTCCTTCTACTAACTTTGGGTTTTGTTTGTTCTTCTTTCTCTAGTTCCTTTAGGTGTAAGGTTAGATTGTTTATTTGAGATTTTTCTTGTTCCTTGAGGTAGGCTTGTATTGCTATCAACTTCCCTCTTAGAGCTGCTTTTGCTGCATCCCATAGGTTTTGGGTCATCATGTTTTCATTGTCATTTGTCTGTAGGTATTTTTTGATTTCCTCTTTGATTTTTTCAGTGATCTCTTGGTTATTTCGTACCATATTGTTTAGCCTTCATGTGTCTGTGTTTTTTATGTTTTTTTCCCTGTAATTGATTTCTAATCTCATAGCGTTGTTGTCACAAAAGATGCTTGATATGATTTCAGTTTTCTTAAATTTACTGAGGCTTGATTTGTGACCAAGATGTGATCTATCCTGGAGAATGTTCTGTGTGCACTTCAGAAGAAAGTGTAATCTGCTGATTTTGGATGGAATGTCCTATAAATATCAATTAAATCTATCTGGTCTGTTGTGTATTTAAAGCTTATGTTTCCTTCTTAATTTTCTGTTTGGATGATCTGTCCATTGGTGTAAGTGAGGTGTTAAAGTCCCCCACTATTATTGTGGAACTGTCGATTTCCTCTTTTTTAGCTGTTAGCAGTTGCCTTATGTATTGAGGTGCTCCTATGTTGGGTGCATATATATTTATAATTGTTATATCTTCTTCTTGGATTGATCCCTTGATTATTATGTAGTGTCCTTCCTTGTCTCTTATAACATTCTTTATTTTAAAGTCTATTTTACCTGTTGAGTATTGCTGCTCTAGCTTTCTTTTGATTTCCATTTGCATGAAATGTCTTTTTCCATCCCCTCACTTTCAGTCTGTATGTGTCCCTAGGTCTGAAGTGGGTCTCTTGTAGACAGCATTTATATGGATCTTGTTTTTGTATCCATTCAGCAAGCCTGTGTCTTTTTTTTTTTTTTTTTTTTTTTGTGGTACGTGGGCCTCTCACTTTTGTGGCCTCTCCCATTGCGGAGCACAGGCTCCGGATACCCAGGCTCAGCGGCCATGGCTCACGGGCCTAGCTGCTCTGCGGCATGTGGGATCCTCCCAGACCGGGGCATGAAGCCGTGTTCCCTGCCTTGGCAGGCAGACTCTCAACCACTGCACCACCAGGGAAGCCCAGGCCTGTGTCTTTTTATTGGAGCATTTAATCCATTTACATTTAAGGTAATTATCGGTATGTATGTTCCTATTACCATTTTCTTAATTGTTTTGGGTTTGTTTTTGTAGGTCCTTTTCTTCTCTTGTGTTTCCCGGTTAGAGAAGTTCTCTTAGCATTTGTTGTAGAGCTGGTTTGTTGGTGCTGAATTCTCTTAGCTTTTAGTTGTCTGTAAAGCTTTTGATTTCTCTGTAGAATCTGAATGAGATCCTTGCTGGGTAGTGTAACCTTGGTTGTAGGTTCTTCCCTTTCATCACTTTAAATATATCATGCCACTCCCTTCTGGCTTGTAGAGTTTCTGCTGAGAAATCAGCTGTTAACCTTATTGGAGTTCCCTTGTATGTTATTTGTCATTTTTCCTTTGTTGCTTTCAATAATTTTTCTTTGTGTTTAATTTTTGTCAGTTTGATCACTATGTGTCTCAGCATGTTTCTCCTTGGGTTTATCCTGCCTGGGACTCTCTGCGCTAACTGGACTTCGGTGGCTATTTCCTTTCCCATGTTAGGGAAGTTTTAGACTATAATCTCATAAAATATTCTCTCGGGTCCTTTCTCCCTCTCTTCTCCGTCTGGGACCCCTATAATGTGAATGTTGTTACGTTTACTGTTGTCACAGAGGTCTGTTAGGCTGTCTTTATTTCTTTTCATTCTTTTTTCTTTATTCTGTTCCGCGGCAGTGAATTCCACCATTCTGTCTTCCAGGTCACTTATCTGTGCTTATGCCTCAGTTATTCTGCTATTGATTCCTTCTCGTGTATTTTCATTTCAGTTATTGTATTGTTTATCTTTGTTTCTTTGTTCTTTAATTCTTCTAGGTGTTTGTTCTTTAATTCTTCTAGCTCTTTCCTCAACATTTCTTGCACATTCTTGATCTTTGCCTCCACTCTTTTTCCGAGGTTTTTTTTATCATTTTCACTATCATTATTCTGAATTCTTTTTCTGGAAGGTTGCCTATCTCCACTTCATTTAGTTGTTTACTGGGGGTTTATTTTGTTCCTTCATGTGGTACATATCCCTCTGCCTTTCCATCTTGTCTTTCTGTGAATGTGGTTTTTGTTCCACAGGTTGCAGGATTGTACTTCTTCTTGCTTCCGCTGTCTGCCCTCTCAAAAATTATCATTAGTTTGTTTCAACCATCTCTTGTATAATGGCATGGATAGGCGCAGATGGTGGATGGCATTGATAGGCAGATATGGTGGCATCACTCAGTTATAGGAGCAGTTTCTACAGTCCTAAGGGAGGTTGCATTAAGAGTAAGCATTCCTTGTATAATCTAAGAGTTTTAGTGCCCTGGAGCAAATATTTAACAAAGCTTTGTCCTATCGTTGTGAATAGTGAGACAAGTAGAGGCTACTTGAAGAATATTTATATACTTGAGACAGAAAAAAGAATTACCTCTCTCTTGACTTTGCTAAAATTCCATTTTTCACTGCCCCTATCTGGCCAAAGATATATAAGCATTTTATCTGAAGGAAGTAAGAGGAGTTAGCTGACATTCACATGGTAGATAAATATGATACAAATGGTTACAGGCATAAGTGCTGATTTTAAAATAGACTTGGTTTTAATGCCGAGTGCTCTACTTAGCAGCTGGTTATCTAACTTCAGTAGTCCCCATTTCCTTAAGTGTAAAATAGGTATAATCATACCTACCTGAGGGGAAAAGTACTATCTGATTTAGGCAGAAGAGATTAGGTTCAAAGTGTTTCTCCTATTTCTGGTTTTATGACAGAATGTTAAATTCTATAAAAATCTCAAAATGTTAAAAAACTGAACAGGAACTTAGAGTTCATTTGGCCCAATGCCATACTTTTATAAATTAGGGAAATGAGATCTGAAGAAGCTAAGAAGCATCTCCAGGATCACAGTGCAGTTGGCAGTGAAAGGCCAGTGATTTATTCCCACATCGTGGAAAAGTCATCTTAAAATAAGACTTGTGAAGATGTTTACATCATTTTTAGTTTTATTTTATGGAGAATATTTCAAGAGTAAATCTTTCTTAGAGATACCATGGAGAAATTATTACTCTGAACAACCCTATCCTAATTCCAAGATTTTGTGTCAGTTGGTATCATGCCAGTTTTTAAAATTTTATCCAGATGTATGCAGTGTTGCAATTATTACTCCATAGCATAGCACAGTATACATTTACTTCATTTAACCAACATGGTTACAATAACATCTTCAGTTGAACGTTATGTTTTAGAATTAAAAAAATATCATTTCAGTAAATGTCTGTTCTATTTTCTAGATGTCTCCTGAAGAAAAAGTTTGTAAGTACTGTGGAGTCAGCTATCTAATTCTTCATGAGTTTAAGGCTATGGAAGAAAAAGTGAAAGCGATGGAAAAAGAGATGAAATTTTATCAAGGAAGTGTAGAACGTGAAAAGAGCCTTCAAGAAACGCTACAGTCTCTTAGCCAAGATTTTGCACAGTACAAAATTGACAATGAATCCAAAATGGAAAGGTTAGAATATGTTATTCTTTTCTGTCATTTATTTAGTTTGGAAGAAAAGTACAGAATATAGACTTGACTTTGTTTTTCTAGAATTTCTCTGCATCAAGTATAATTTACACCTTAATACATTTGAGTTTGTTTATTAATTATTACTGATTACTAAATATACTTCTTAAATATATTTGAGCATTCCTTTGAGGTGTATATTTCTATCAATAATTAGAAACCAATTGATTCAGTAACTATAAGTTGTGATGGGTTGATTTAACTTTTCCCCAGATATATATCTTAATTTTATCATTAGGAAGGTTTGTCTATCAAAAATCAGGTGAATTTTGGTAGTTTTGATATCTAACATTTGTTTTTAAATGTGCTTGAATATTTAGATTTATAAAATAAGGCTTTCATATTATGAAAAGGAGGCCAAAACATTAAAATTGGCACATGATTCTAAATCACTGAAACTGGAATAAAATTAAAGATTGGTTTCCTAATGCTGTTGAGTCTAATCAGCAAGTTAGTCTGCCTAAAGACACCTCACTGAGCTTATACAAACACTTCTACAAAAGGGTTTTTGCAGTTGTTTCATGGCTTTTCCTTTGAATAAATATGTCTCCATTTAAAATATTGACAGTTGATGTTAGTAAACTATGAACTAATGAATATAATGAAATCGTGTCCTTATAAAGTAGAAACTTTCTTAAATCTCTTAGGATTAAGTACTCCTATTAAATTTTATTACAAATTTGAATAATTACATTAAATGCCAATTCTTAGTCCTTTGCTAAGAAAATTTTGTTATATTTTCTTGAATTTCAAGTCTGAATAGTAAAGTATTAAATAATGTTTGAGTGGAAAAATTAAAAATTTAAAATATTTAGTTTAAAATTTTAAATTTGGAGGGTTTTTGCCTGTCAGATTCTTTTGTTTGGTGTTACTCCCACTTTCTTGAATAATATATTATATTATATAAATAATACATAAACATACGAAATAAAAGAAGTATTGATATATAGAAGAAAAGGCAAGAAAGTTCTTTTATATCCTTCTGATTGCTTTCTTCATACTGGAGATAAAAAAATAAAAAAACACTTTTAATGGTTTGGTATATATCTTTCTAGATCCTCATTTTGCCTTAAACTTTATTATAGATATATCCTTTAAATGTATGTAATGTTTATATATACCATGTAGTTTTAAAACTATTTTTTAATAGACTCATTTTTAATGTAAGTAATATAATAAATATATTGGTCTGTGACTTTTGCCACTTAATTTTATATACTGGAAATTGTTCCATGTTAATGCATATAGATCTATCTTGTTCTTAACTGCTGCAAAGTCTTCCTTACTAAGAATATGCTATAATTTACTTAACCATTTCTCTTTTCAACATTTAGATTATTCCAGTATTTATGATTACACATAGTAGTTTTATTTATATTCTTGTGTACATATGTTTTCCATAGGATAAATTCCTAGAAGTGGAATTGCTGAAAAGAAAGTAAATACCAATTTAAAATTTTGATGGACATTATACCAAATTGTCCTTTGAGAAGATAGGGTTAATTTATATTTGGCCAATAGTTTATAAAGTGGTCATTTCCTTACATCTTGTTAATACTGGAGTCTTCTTAATTTTTCTCAAATTTTCACTTTTTTCTTCAGCAGAAAAAATGTTACTTCATTGTTATTTAATTTGTTTCTTCATTGCTAGTGAGGTTGAACTTTTTTCATATGATTATTAGATATTTATATTTCATCAATGAATTACTTGTTCATATATATTGTCCAATTTTCTACAGTATTATTTGTATTTTTTGTTTATATATAGGAGTTTTTAATATAATATGGACTCATACTTTGCTTACATATTGCTAATATTTTCTCATGGTTGCTTATCTTATTGTTTATTGTATTTTTTTCTGTATCAGTTTTTTAAAAATATGCCAAATTCTGGTAAGGGTTCTGTGTCAAGTCCTTTTGGTTGCAAACAACAGACACTTACTCTGGCTTTTGCTAACCTAGATTCAAGTAAGTTGAAAAACAACATAAGTTTAAAACTTTTATAGTGTTGTTGTTTTGGTAAGGCTTTTAATCTTATAATTTCATGGGGGTTTTTTTGTTGTTTTATAAATATTTATTTATTTATTTATTTATTGTCCCAATATCATTCTTTAAATTCTTCATCCTTTCTCACTTGATTTGAAATGCTACCTCTTATAGTCTTATTCTGGACTCTGTTTTATGCTATTGATCTATTATCTATCCCCGGGTGTCTTAGTCCATTTAGGCTGCTATAACAAAGTAGTAGACTGGGTGACTTGTAATAATATTATTTATTTCTCACAGTTCTGGAGGCTGGGAAGCCTAGGATCAAAGTTCTAGCATATTTGTTAACTGGTGAGAGCCCCTTCCTGGTTCATAGACAGCTGTCTTCTTGCTGTGTCCTCATATGGCAGAGAAGGCAAGGGAGCTCTCTGGAGTATCTTTTATAAGGATTCTAATCCCATTCATGAGAGCTTCATCCTTAGGACCTAATCACCTCCCAAAGGCCCCACCTCCAAATATCATCACATTGGGCAATAGATTTCAACTTAAGAGTTTTGGGGGGACACAAATATCCAGTGTATAGGAGTGGGTCAGCAACACACTTTTAACTACTTCTGCTTTATATGTTTTGATATTTTGTAGGGCAACTGTTTGTTTTGCTTTTCATGTTATCCTGGCTTTTCTAACATATTTTCTAGACGAATTAGAATCAGGTTATCAGATTCCATAAAACATTCTATATTATGATTTAGATTGGAGTTGCATTTGCTTTCTAGAGCAATTTGACATGTTAAGAATTGACATCTTTATAATCTTCAGTCTTTTTATCCTGGAACATGGTATTTTCCCCCCATTTATTCAGGCTTTGTTTAAATGCCTCAATAAAATTTTAGAATTTTCTTGCACATTCCATATTAGTTTAATTCCTGGACATGTAACTTTTGCTATTGAGGATGGGATCTTTTTGTTCATTAGATTTTTAAATTTTTCTGAATGCTATTGATTTTCATATATTGACTTTGTAACTAGCTCACTTACTGAATTCTTTTATTACTTGTATTTGTTTTTCAGTTGATTTTCTTGAGTATATTACATATATTCATTTTATATATACACAAGTACACATATATAAGACAATCACATTATATGCAAATAGTAACTGTCTTACCTTTAAATTTCTAATAGTTCCCCACTCCCTGTCCTTTTTGTCTTGTTAACTTGGATTAGACCCTTAGAACAGCATTGAACAGTAAACTTGTAGAGTGCCTCTTTGTCTTATTTCTGATTTAATGTGAACCCATCTAGTGTGTTTCTATGTTAAATTGGGTGTTGGCTATAGGTTTCTTAAAGATGACTTTTATCAAAGGAATTTCCCTTTTTTTCTAGATCCTTAAGCTTAATATTTTAATCAGGAATTGAATTTTAACAAATGCTTTTCTATCTTCTTTGTTGTAAATTAATCGTCCCTATATGCATGCATTTATTTCTGGGCTCTCAATTCTGTTCCATTGGTCTATGTATCTTTTTCTGTCAATACCATGCTATTTTGATTACTATGGCTTTGAAATATTGTTTGAAATCAGGGAGTGTGATACCTCCAGCTTTATTCTTTTTTCCTCAGGATTGCTTTGGCTATTTAGGGTCTTTTGTGCCTCCATATACATTTTAAAATTTTTTGTTTTACTTCTGTGAACAATGTCTTTGGGACTTTGATGGGGATTGCGTTGAATCGGTAGATTGCTTTAGGTAATATGGACGTTTTAACAATGTTAATTCTTTCAGTCCATGAGCATGGAATATCTTTCCATTTATTTGTGTCTTCTTCAGTTTCTTTCAACAATGTCTTAGAGTTTTCAGGTCTTTCACCTCCTTGGTTAAATTTATTTCTGGGTGCTTTATTCTTTTTGATGCAGTTGTAAATAGAATTTTCTTAATTTCTCTTTCTGCTAACTCATTATTAGTATATAGAAACCCAACCAATTTTTTTTTTTTTTTTTTCTTTTTGCGGTATGCGGGCCTCTCACTGTTGTGGCCTCTCCCGTTGCGGAGCACAGGCTCCGGATGCGCAGGCCCAGCGGCCATGGCTCACGGGCCCAGCCGCTCCACGGCATATGGGATCCTCCCAGACCGGGGCACGAACCCGTATCCCCTGCATCGGCAGGCGGACTCTCAACCACTGCGCCACCAGGGAGGCCCCCCAACCAATTTTTGTATGTTGATTTTGTACCCTGGAACTTTACTCATTTATTATTTCTAATAGTTTTTTTGTGGAGTCTTTAGGGTTTTCTATATCTAAAATCATATCATCTGCAAACAGTGACAATTTTACTTCTTCCTTTTCAATTTGGATGATTTTTACTTATTTTTCTTGCACGATTGCTCTGGTTAAAACTTCCAGTATTATGTTGAATAAGAGTGGTGAGAGTGCATATCCTTGTCTTGTTCATGATTTTAGGGGGATAGCTTTCAGTTTTTCACCATTGGGTATGATGTTAGCTGTGGGTTTGTCATATATGGCCTTTATTATGTTGAGGTACATTCCTTCTATACTAACTTTATTGAGAGTTTCTATCATAAATGGGTGTTGAATCTTGTCAAATGCTTTTTCTGCATCTATGAGATGAGATCATGGTTTTTATCCTTCACTTTGCTATAGTGATGTATCACATTGATTGATTTGTGGAAGTTGAAGCATCCCTGGAATAAATTCCACTTGATCAAGGTTATTATACTTTTAATCTATTGTTTTATTAATCTAATATTTTGTTGAGAATTTTTGCATCTATGTTCATCAGAGATATTGGCCTGTAATTTGTGTGTGTGTGTGTGTGTGTGTGGTCATTGTCTGGTTTTTGTATCACAGTGATGTTGGCCTCATAAAAATGAGTTAGGAAGTCTTCCTTCCTCTTCAAGTTTTTTGGAGTAGTTTGAGAGGGATAGATATTAAATCTTCTTTGAATATTTAGTAGAATTTACCTGTGAGGCCCTCTGATCTTCTGGTGGACTTTTGTTTCATGGGAACTTTTGGATTACTGTTTCCATCTCTGTACTAGTGATTGGTCTATTCAGATTTTCTATTTCTTCATGACTCAGTCTTGGAAAGTTGTATGATTCTAAGAATTTGTCCATTTCTAGGTTGTCCAAATTTTGGCATATAGCTGTTCATTATATTTTATTATAATCCTTTGTATTTTTGTGGTATCCATTGTTATTTCTTCTCTTTTGTTTCTGATTTTATTGATTTTATTAACAGAGCCTCCTCGCTCTCTTTTTTCTTAGTTAGTCTAGCTAAAGGTTTGTCAATTTTGTTTATCTTTGCAAAGAACCAGATCTTAGTTTCACTGATCTTTTCTATTGTGTTTTTAGTCTCTATTTCATTTATTTCCTCTCTGATCTTTATTATTTTCTTCCTTCTACTGACTTCGGACTTTATTTGTTCTTCTTTTTCTAGTTCCTTTACACGTATGGCTAGATTGTTTAATATTGTTCTTGTTTCATTGAGACTTTTCTTGTTTCTTGACGTAAGCCTGTATTGCTATAAACTTCTCTCTTAGAACTGCTTTTGTTGTATTCCATAGATTTTGGTATTTTGTATTCTTATTTTCATTTGTCTTCAGGTAATTTTTAATTTCTTCTTTCATTTCTTCATTGAACCAATAGTTGTTAATTACCATGTTGTTCAGCCTCACATATTTGTGACTTTTCCAGCTTTCTTCTTGCAGTTGATTTCTGTTTTCATACCATAGTGATTGGGAAGGATGATTCATATGATTTCAGTCTTTAAATTTATTGAGACTTGTTTTATGTCCCAAAATATAGTCTATTCTTCAGAAAGTTTCGTGCACACTTGAAAGAAAATGTGTATTCTACTGCATTGGAATGGAATTTTCTGTACAAATCTATCACATCCATCTGGTCTAATGTTTCACATAAGGCCAGACTTTCTTTGTTGACTTTCTGTCTAGATGATCTATTTATTGATGTAAGTGGAGTGTTAAAGTTCCCTACTATTACTGGGTTGCTATCAGTTTCTCCCTCTAGGTCTGCTAATAAGTGTTTTATATATTTTGGTGCTCCTAGATCAGGTGCATATATATTAATAACTGTTATGTCTTCTTGATGAATTATCCCTTTATCATTATATACTGTCCATTATTGTCTCATGTTAACTTTTTTGGCTTGAAGTCTGTTTTGTCTGATGTGAGTATGTCTATACCCACTTTCTTTTGGCTGCCATTTGCTTGGAGTATCATCTTCTATTCTTTCACTCTGAGCCCATGTTTGTCTTTAGAGCTGAGGTGAGTTTCTTGGAGGCAGCATACAGTTGGGTCTTGCTTTTTTTTTTGCGGTATGCGGGCCTCTCACTGTTGTGGCCTCTACCATTGCGGAGCACAGGCTCTGTACGCGCAGGCTCAGCGACCATGGCTCACAGGCCGAGCCACTATGCGGCATGTGGGATCTTCCCAGACTGGGGCACGAATCCATGTCCCCTGCACTGGCAGGCGGATTCTCAACCACTGCGCCACCAGGGAAGCCTAGGTCTTGCTTTTTAATCAGTCCAGCCACTCTGTGTCTTTTGATTAGTGAATTCAATCCATTTACATTTAGGGTGATTATTGATAGATGAAGACTTAGTACTGCCATTTTATCTTGTTTTCTGGTTGCTCTATTTCTCCATGTTTTCTTTTTCCTTGTGATTCTGCCTGCCATTTTGGTTTAGTGGTTTTCTATGTTGTTTTTCTCAGTTACCTCTTTTTTTATATTTCATGTCTCTGCTCTAGATTTATGTTTTATGGTTACCATGAAGTTTGTATAAAATGTCTCATAAATAAAATAGTCCTTTTTTAGGTAACACCTTATCTTCACTTACCTATATATTCACTCTACCATGTTGTTGACATCACTTTCTCCTAATATATTTTTTAATATTAAGCTATACTTATATTTTTGGTATAAAGCCATTTGGATTATGGTGGGTATTTCAGAGTTCCCTAAATTTTATGCATTTGCTTACAGCTATGAGCACTCTGTACCATTTTTCCATAAATGCTCCATTTAATATATATGTTTAAAGGAAATTTTCTGTAAGAAAAGTAAGTGGGAAAACATTATCACTTGCCGTAAATAGAAGGTTAAAAATAAAGATATAATTATTAAAATAAAATGTCTTTGTACCACTAAAATAATTATCCATATTACTAGTTATGTGTGATAAATTTTATGAAAATTATTTATATTTAATATGGTGCTGGATTAATTTGCTAATGTTTTACATAGAGTTTTGCATCCGTATTCACAGGTGAGGTCTTGTTTTATAGTATAAATACTGGCTTAAACTAGCCTCTTGAAAAACGTTAAGAAGCCTTTCACCTTTTGTGTATACCAGACATGTTGAATAACACATGAGCTGCCTGTTCCTTGCAGCTTTGGCAGATATCCTTCATAAAGAGTGTGCCTGTATCTTTTTTGGGAAGTAGAATTTTGATGACTCATTGTGTCCTCTGTACTTATTGGTTTATTTGTGGATTTTACCTCTTCCTGAGTCAATTTTAGAAATTGATATTTTCCTAGAAAAATAAGTATTTCACTTACATTTCAAGTTTCTTGTTAGTTAGTAATATGTGGTATCCTTTTATTTAAAAAATTTCCTCTGTATCTGTTATGACCCCCTTTATCTTTTCTTGGGATGATTATTTGTGGTTGATTAAGAGAGAGACAGGATAAAGAGAGGGGAGAGGAAACTTTTTTTCCCTAAGAAAAGAAACAGATCTGTCTATTTTATTGACCTTTTCAAAGAACCAGATTTTAGCTTAATTGATCAAATCTGTGTCTTTACTATTTCATTAATTTACACTCTTATTTTTATGTATTTATTATCCTTTAAAAATTTTCTAGTTTTCTTACTAGTTACCTCACCAAAGCCTTGGCTAATTTTTCAGTTTCTTTTCCTAGTAGTTACATTTAAAGTTAAGTGTCCTTGTGGTAATAAGTTTTGACAACAAAGTTTTGCTAATAGTGTTTTATTTTTATTTACTTTTAAATAAGATGGGAGTTCAGTTTTTATTTCCTTTTTAATCTAAGACTCTTGGAAGAACATTTTTTAAGTTTTCTAAGTGGATACCTTTTTTATTTTGCTATCTTTTTATTTATGTCTATTTTTTATTCCACCATGGACAGAGAATGTGACTTATTTAGGGGAACTTACTGAGAGTTTAAAAAACAGTGAGTTTTTGGAACTACTCCATAACTACTTGAAAATGAGGCATGTTCTCAACTAGGTCCAAGATGGCAGAAGACTCGATTTCCAGTGAACCTTGAGCCTCATTATATGCTCTTTGTAATACCTTAGCATGCTAAATAACATACCCACCAGTGCCATGACAGTTCTAAGGCTAACCATAAAAGGCCAAAAAGTGGGCAGTGGCCCAATTCCTGGAAATTCCCTCCCCTTCCCCAAAATAGTTGGAATAATCCTTACACTCATTAGCCTATGAAATTACCCAGTCCCTAAAAACTAACCACCCCGTGTTTCGGGGCCTCTCACCTTCTGAGATGGTCCACACTGTCTATGGAGTGTCTATCTCTCTAAATAAATCCACTTCTTACCTATTTTGATAAGGTAAAAAAAAAAAAGAAAAAAAAGAAAATGAGGCATGTTCTTTGTATTAGGGATATAACTTTTTAATAGATCCATTAAAGTGCACCAGTTAACTGTGCTATTCACAATCTGTATGTCTTTGCTTATTCTTGCCTATTTCACTTGGCAAATCATAGGGGAATATTAAAATCTTCCACAATGAATGTGGGTTTGTCCATTTCTATCTATTTCAAGGTTAGGTTGATGGAATTTTTAAGACCTCCCTTTTTGGATTACATATGTTTTAGTATAGAATATTTTTCTTGACCTACTTTAACTTTTCTAACACTTGATTTTAAAAAATTTTTTATTTATTTTTATACAGCAGGTTCTTATTAGTTATCTATTTTATACATATTAGTGTATATATGTCAATCCCAATCTCCCAATTCATCCCACCCACACTCGCCCCCTGCTTTCCCCCTTTGGTGTCCATACGTTTGTTCTCTACATCTGTGTCTCTATGTCTACCTTGCAAACTGGTTCATCTCTACCATTTTTCTAGATTCCACATATATGCATTAATATACGATACTTGTTTTCCTCTTTCTGACTTAACTTCACTCTGTATGACAGTCTCTAGGTTCATCCACGTCTCTACAAGTGACCCAATTTTGCTCCTTTTTATGGCGAGTAATATTCCATTGTATATATGTACCACATCTTCTTTATCCATTCGTCTGGTGATGGGCATTTAGGTTGCTTCCATGACCTGGCTATTGTAAATAGTGCTGCAGTGAACATTGGGGTGCATGTGTCTTTTTGAATTATGTTTTTCTCTGGGTATTTGCTCAGGAGTGGGATTGCTGGGTCATATGGTAGTTCTATTTTTTGTTTTTTAAGGAACCTCCATACTGTTCTCCACAGTGGCTGTATCAGTTTACATTCCCACCAACAGTGCAAGAGGGTTCCCTTTTTTCCACACCCTTTCTAGCATTTGCTGTTTGTAGATTTTCTAATGATGCCCGTTTCTAACACTTGATTTTTAAAATTATATTTTGTAACCTTACACTTCAAAAATGTTTTATACTGGCTTTTTAATTGAAGTATAGTTGATTTATAATATTATATTAATTTCAGATGTACAGCATAGTGATTCAGTATTTTTACGGGTTATACTCCATTCAAAGTTATTACAAGATAATGGCTATAATTCCCTGTGCTGTATTCTTTGTTGCTTATCTATTTTATACATAGTAGTTTGTATCTCTTAATCCCATAACTGTAATTTGCCCCTCTCCCTCCCCTCTTCCCTTTGGTAACTGACTTAAAAATTCAATAAACTTTAATTTTTAGAGCAGTTTAGGTTCACAGCAAAATCTAGTGGAATGTACAGAGAGTTCCCATATACCTGCTGCCCCTACACACCTACAACTCCCCCCACTGTATACATCCCACATCACAGTGAAACATTTGTTATAGTCAATGAACCTACCTTGGCACATCATTATCACCCCAAATCCATAGCTTACATTTGGGTTCACTCTTGGCGCTGTACATTCTATGGGTTTTGACAAATGTGTAATGCCATGTATCTACCATTGTAGTATTATACAGTATAGATACGCTGCCCTAGAAATCCTCTGTGTTCTGTTCTGCCTGTTTGTCCCTCCCTCCCCTCTAAGGATGGACAATCAATGTTCTATTTGTTGTCTCCATAGTTTTGCCTTTTCCAGAATGTCATATGGTTGGAATCATATAGTGTGTAGCTTTTTCAGATTAGCTTCTTTCAGTTAGTAATATGCATTTAAATTTACTCCACGTCTTTTCATGGCTTGATAGCTCGTTTGTTTTTAGCACTGAATAATATCCCATTCTGTGGATGAACCTCAGTTTATTTATCTACTCACCAACTGAAGGACACCTGGGTTGCTTCCCAGTTTTGGCAGTTATGAATAAAGCTGCTGTAAATATCCATGTGCAAGTTTTTGTGTGAACACATATTTTCAGCTCCTTTGGGTAAATACCAAAGAGTGTGATTGCTGAATCATATAGTAGAAGTATGTATAATTTGTGAGAATCTACCAAATTGTCTTCCAAAGTGGCTCCCTCATTTTGTGCTCCCTGCAGCAATGATAGAGAGTTCCTGTTACCAAATTCTCACCACGCTTTGGTGTTGTTGGTGTTTTGGATTTTGGCCATTCTAATAGGTGTGTAGTAGTATCTCGTTTTAATTTACATTTCCTTGATGACATATAAGGTTGAACATCTTTTAATATGCTTGTTATCTGTATATCTTCCTTGCTGAGGTGTTCGTTCAGGTCTTTTGTCCATTTTAAATCAGATAGTTTGTTTTCTTACTGTTGAGTTTTAGAAGTTCTTTGTATATTTTGAATAATAGTCTTTTATCAGATGTCTTTTGCAAACATTTTCTCCCAGTATGTGGCTTGTCTTCCATTTCTCTTGACATTCTCTTTTGTAGAGCAGAAGTTTTAAAATTTAATGAAGTCCTGCTAATTGTTTCTTTCATGAATCTTGCCTTTGGTGTTGTATCTAAAAAGTCACTGCTGTCCCCAAGGTCATCTAGGTTTTCTCCTATGTTATCTTAAAGGAGTTTTACAGTTTTGTATTTTACATTAGGTCTATGATTCCTCTGAGTTAATTTTTGTGAAGTGTGTATGACCTATGTCTAGATGCTTTTTTTTTTCTTTGCATGTAGATGTTGTCTAGTTGTTTCCATCTCCACATGTCTTTGCTCCATTGCATTGCCTTTGCTCCTTTGTCAAAGATCAGTTGACCATATTTATTTGGTTTTATTTCTGGACTCTGTTCTGTTCCATTAATCTATATGTCTTCCACCAAAATCACAGTATTTTGAATATTGTAGCCTTATAGTAAGTCTTGAAGCCAGGCAGTATCAGTCCTTCAACTTTGTTCTTTTCCTTCAATATTGAGTTGTCTATTCTGGGTCTTTTGCCTCTACATATAAACTTCAGAATTTGTTTGTCCATATCCACAAAATAACTTATTGAGATTTTTGTTTGGGATTGAATTAAATCTATAGATCAAGTTGGGAAGAATTGATGTCTTGACAATATTGAATCTTAACTATGCACAAACATGGAATATCTCTTCATTTATTTAGTTCTTCTTTGTTTTTGTCCATATGAATTTTATAGTTTTTCTCATATAGTTCTTATACATATTTCATTAGAGTTTGTACCTTTGTACCTACATTTTTGGGAGGCACTAATGTAAATGGTAATGAGTTTTAATTTCAAATTCCATACGTTCATGGTATATAGGAAAGTTACTGACTTTTGTATAATTAACCTTCTATCTTGCAACCTTGCTATAAGCACTTGTTAGTTCCAAGTTTCTTTGTTGATTCTTTATTTCTTTGTTGATTCTTTCAGGTTTTCTGTATAGGTGATCATGTCATCAGTGAACAAAGACAGTTTTATTTCTTCTTTCCCAATCTGTATACCTTTATTTTTTTTCTTGTCTTATTACATTAGTTAGGACTCCAGATACAATGTTAAATAGCAGTGGTGAGAGGGGACATCCTTGTTTTATTCTTGATCATAGCAGGAAACCTTCAAGTTTTTCACTGTTAAATATGATATGAACTGTAGATTTTTTCCAAATGTCTTTTATTTATTTTTTTGCCACTCTGTGTGGCATGTGGGATTGTAGTTCCCTGACCAGGGATTGAACCCGTTCCCCCTGCAGTGGCAGCACAGAGTCCTAACCACTGGACCTCCAGGGAATTCCCTAAATGTTCTTTATAAAACTAAGGAAGTTTCTCTCTATTCCTAGTTTGCTGACAGATTTTTTTTTTTCTTCAGTATTTATTTATTTTATTTATTTGGCTGCATTGGGTCTTAGTTGCAGCATGTGGGTTCTTTCACTGCAGTGCATGGGCTTCTCTCTAGTTGTGGTGCGCAGCCTCTAGAGCACGGGGGCTTAGTTGCCCCATGGCATGTGGGATCTTAGTTCCCCCACCAGGGATTGAACCCACATCCCCTGCATTGGAAGGCGGATTCTTAACCACTGGACTGCCAGGGAAGTCCCTGCTGACAGTTTTTAACATGAATGAATGTTGGATTTTGTCAAATTTTTTTTCTTCATCTATTGATATGATCATGTGACTTTTCTTTTTTAGCCTGTTGATGTGATGGATTACATTAATCGATTTTTGAATGTTGAACCAGGTTTGATACCTGGAATAAATCCCATTTGGTTGTGGTGCATAATTTTTTTAATATATTTTAAAATTTGATTCACTAATATTTTGTTGAGAAGTTTTACATCTATGTTCATGAGAGATATTGATCTATAATTTTCTTTTCTTGAATTTTTGTCTGGTGTTTGGTATTAGGGTAATGCTGGCCTCATTGAATGAGTTGGGAAATACTCTCTTCGCTTCAATCTTTTGGAAGAGAGAATTGGTATAATTTTTTCCTTAAAAAATGGTAGAATTTTTTAAGGAAATTAAAAAATTTGGTAGAATTTATCAGTGAATCCATCTGGACCTGGTGCTTTCTGTTTTGGAAGTTTATTAGTTGTTGATGATATTTCTTTTACAGATACAGTTATGTTCCGATTGTCTATTTATTCTTGTGTGAGTTTTAGCATTTCTTTTAAGGAGTTGATTCATTTTATCTTGGTGATCAAATTTATGGGCCTAGAGTTATTCATAGTATTTCTTAAAAAAATTTTTTTATACTTTTTTTCTGTTGAAGTATAGTTGATGTATAATATTATATGTTACAGGTGTACAACATAGTGGTTCTAAATTTTTAAAGCTTACACTCCATTTATAGTTATTATAAAATATTGGCTGTATTCCCTGTGTTGTACAGTATATCCTTGTAGTTTATTTTATACATAATAATTTGTACCTCTGAGTCCCCTACTCTTGTATTGCTCCTTCCTCCTTTTTTCTCCCCACTGGTAACTACTAGTTTATCTCTGTATCTATAAGTCTGTTTTCATTTTGTTGTATTCATTAATTTGTTTTATTTTTCCACATATAAGTGATAGCATACAGTGTTCATCTTTCTGTCTAACTTATGTCATTTAGCATAATGCCCTCCAAGTCCATCCATGTTGTTACAAATGGAATGATTTCATTCTTTTTTTATGGCTGAGTAGTATTCCATTGTATATATATACACCACATCTTCTTTATCATTCATCTCTTGATGGACACTTAGGTTGCTTTCATATTTTGGCTATTGTAAATAATGCTGCTATGAACATTGGGGTGTATATATCTTTTGAGTTAATGTTTTTGTTTTCTTTGGATATATACCCAGGAGTGGAATTGCTGGATCATATGGTAATTTTGTTTTTAGTTTTTTGAGGGATCTCTAGTGATGACTCCTCTTAATTTCTGATACTAGCAATTTGTATCTTCTCTCTTATTCTTTGTTTGCCTTACCTGAAGATTATCAATTTTATTGACCTTTTTAAAGAACCAGCTTTTGGTTTTATTGATTTTTCTCTATTGATTTCCTATTTCAGTTTCATTGATTTCTGCTCTAATTATTATTATTTCTTTTCTTCTGCTTACTTTGTATTTAATTTGCTCTTCTTTTTTTAGTTTCCTAAGGTGGAAGCTTAAGTTATTGATTTTAGATCTTTCCTCTTTTCAAATAAATGTTTTCAATGCCATAAATTTCCCTGTAAGCACTACTTTGCTGCATCCCACAAATTTCAGTATGTTGTATTTTCACTTTCATTTATTTCAAAGTATTTTAAAATTTCTCTGTGATTTCTTCTTTGATACCCTTGTTAATCAGAAGTGTGTTGTTTAATCTCCAAGTATTTGGGGATTTCCCAGCTCTTTCTCTTTAACTTCTAGTTTAATTTCATTGCTGTCTAAATGCATACATTGTGTGACTTTTATTCCTTTAAATATGTTAGGATGTGTTTTATGGTCCAGAATGTGGTCTATCTTGGTAAATGTTTCATGTGAACTTGAGAAGAATGTATTACACTGCTGTTGTTGGGTGAAGTCACCCATAGATGTCAGTTATATCAGTTGATTGATGATGCTGTTGAATTCAACTATGTCCTCACTGATTTTCTGCCTCCTGGATCTGTCCATTTTTGATAAAAGGGTGTTAAAGTCTCCAACTGTAATAGTGAATTAATCTGTTTCTTCTTGCAGCTGTATCAGCTTTTGCCTTACATATTTTGATGCTCTATTGTTAGGCTGACTTCTTAAGGATTATTATCTCTTTTTAGAGCATTGACCCCTTTATCATTATATAATACCCCTCTTTATTTTTTTTTTAAGCAATGCATTCTTTTTTTAAAATTAATTAATTAATTAATTAATTTTTGGCTGTGTTGGGTCTTCGTTTCTGTGCGAGGGCTTTCTCTAGTTGAGGTGAGCTGGGGCCACTCTTCATCGCGGTGCACGGGTCTTTCACTGTCACGGCCTCTCTTGTTGAGGAGCACAAGCTCCAGATGCACAGGCTCAGTAGTTGTGGCTCACGGGCCTAGTTGCTCTGCGGCATGTGGGATCTTCCCAGACCAGGGCTTGAACCTGTGTCCCCTGCATTGGCAGGTAAATTCTCAACCACTGCGCCACCAGGGAAGCCCACCCTCTTTATTTCTGATAAGTTTCCTTGCTTTGAAGTCTTCTCTGTCTGAAACTATTATACTCTCATTTTCTTTTGATTAGTGTTAACATGTTATATCTTTCTCCACCCCTTTATTTTTAGTCTGTATGTGTCTTTATATTTAAAGTGTGTTTCTTGAAGATAGCATTATAGTTGGGTCTTGCTTTTTGATCTACTCTGACAGTCTCTGTTTTTTAATTGGTGTCTTTAGACCATTGATATTCAAAATAATGACTGATATAATTGGATCAACATCTACCATTTTTTGGTTATTGTTTCCTGTTTGCTGCCCTTTTTCTTTGTTCTTATTTTTGTCTTCCACACTTTTTTTCTGCCTTTTGTGGATTTGACAGCATTTAATACAACAATTCCATTTCTCCTTCTTAGAAAATCAGTTATACTTCTTTTTCTCACTTTTTTAAGGTGTTGCCTTAGAGTTTGCAATATATATATATATATATTTTTTTAATTTTTATTTATTTATTTATTTTTGGCTGTGTTAGGTCTTCGTTTCTGTGCAAGGGCTTTCTCTAGTTGCGGCAAGCAGGGTCCACTCTTCATCGCGGTGCGCGGGCCTCTCACTATCGCGGCCTTTCTTCTTGGGACCACAGGCTCCAGACGCACAGGCTCAGTAGTCGTGGCTCATGGGCCTAGTTGCTCCACGGCATGTGGGATCTTCCTAGACCAGGGCTCGAACCCGTGTCCCCTGCATTGGCAGGCAGGTTCTCAACCACTGCGCCACCAGGGAAGCCCTGCAATATATTTTTATAACTAATCCAAGTCTACTTGTAAATAGCACTTCACTGCTTCATGGGTAGTACAAGTGCCTTATAATAACAAAATATTCCTAATTCTTCCCTCCTATCCTTTGTATCACTGCTGCCATGCATTTTACTTATAAGTAAGCACACATAAATATCTATATCTATATAGATATAGATATAGATATCTCATAGGTAACCAAATACATTGTTGCTCCTATTAGTTTGAATAAACTGTTACCTAGTAGACCAATTAAGAATAAGGAAAAGTTTTTATTTTGCCTTCACTTATTCCTTCTCTTATTCTCTTTTTCTTTATGTTGACCTGAATTTCTGTCCTATATTGTTTTCCTTCTTACTGAAGAACTTCTTTTAAAATTTCCTTCAAAGCAGATCTACAGGCAGCAAATTTCTTCAATTTTTGTTTGCCTGAGAAAGTCTTAATTCTCCTTTACCTTGGAAGGATAATTTCTCAGGGTACAGAATTCTAGGTTGATGGTTGTTTTCTCTCTCAAACTTTAAATATTTTACTCCACTATTTTTTGCTTTCATGGTTTCTGTGGAGAAGTTGGATATGTTTCATCTTTGTTCCTCCATAGGTAAAGTGGTTTTATCCTTTCATTTCTTTCTGGAGTTTATCCTTGATTTTCTGTAGTTTGGAGATGTTAAGTCTTAGTTGGCATTTATCCTGCTTGGTGTTCTCTGAAGTTCCTGGATCTGTTGTTTGGTGTCTGACATTAATTTGGAGGAAATTGTCAATCATTGTTTCAAATATTTCTTCTTTTCCTTTCTCTATTTCTTCTCCTTCTGGTATTCCTATTATGTATATGTTATACTTTTTATAGTTGTCCCAAAGTTCTTGGATATTCTATTATTTTTTAAAATTTTTTCTTTGCTTTTCAGTTTCAGCAGCTTTTCAGTTCTATTGTCATATCCTCCAGCATAGAGATTCTTTCCTCAGTGATGTCTAGTCTACTAATCAGCCAATCAAAGGCATTATTCATTTCTGTTACAGTGTTTTTTTATCTCTAGCATTTTTTGGTTCTTTCTTTGAAGTTCCATGTCTGTGCTTACATTATCCATCTGTTCTTGCATGTTATCTGCCTTTTCTATTAAATCCCTTTTCATGTTAATCATAATTTTTTTTTTTTTTTTTTTTTTTTGCATTACGTGGGCCTCTCACTGTTGTGGCCTCTCCCATTGCGGAGCACAGGCTCTGGACGTGCAGGCTCAGCAGCCATGGCTCACGGGCCTAGCTGCTCTGTGGCATGTGGGATCTTCCCGGACTGGGGCATGAACCCATGTCCCCTGCATTGGCAGGCGGACTCTCAACCACTGCGCCACCAGGGAAGCCCCATATTAATCATAATTTAAAAAAAATTCTGGACTGATAATTCCAACATCCCTGCCATATCTCACTCTGGTTTTGATGCTTGTTTAGTCTCTTCAAACTGTTTTTTTGCCTTTTAGTATATACCGTAAGTTTTTGTTGATAGGTGGATATGAAATACTGGTAAAAGGAACTGCAGTATATAGGCCTTTAGTAATGTGGTGGTAGTGTCGAGGGAAGAGAACTGTTCTACAGTCCTATGATTATGTCTCAGTCTTGTAGTGAGCCTTTGCCTGTGGACTGTGAACACAGATATTTCTCAGTTGCCATATCTTCCATCCCCACCCCCATGGCCTTAGGTGGGGCAGGATTTCTAGAGCTGGGTGAGGGCTGGGTTTTTCCCTTTGCCAGGTTAGTTAGGCTCTGATAATATCCCAGCAGGTTAAGTTCTGGTAAAATAGTTTCTCCTGAGGGCAGGTCTTGTTAAACATAATAGAAAGCTCTGGCATATTTAAAATATTTGCTTTTCCCCTTCCCCTGACAGAAGCCCAAGTAGATTTTTCTTTGGATATTAGAAAATTTCACTCATAAATTTACTCTCTTCACTGCTTTAGTTATGCTGCACATATTCTGATATGTTGTATTTTCATTTTCATTCAGTTCTGTGTGTTTGTGTATAATTCTTAACATTTCCTTTGAGAGTTTTCCTTTGACATACAGATTATTTAGAAATGTGCTGTTTAGTTTCCAAGTGTTTGTAGACTTTCCTGTCATCTTTCTGTTAATGATTTCTAGTTTGATTCCATTATGGTCAGGGAACATACTCTGTATGATTTCAACTTTTAAATTTTTGTTGAAACTTGTTTTATGGCCAAAGATAGGTGCTTGCTTTGGTGACTGTTCCATGGGTACTTGGGAAAAAAATGTGTACACTGCTGTTGTTGGGTGAAGTTTTCTAAATATGGCAATTAAAACCTGGTGGTTGATGGTTTTGAGTTCTTTCATTTCCTTGCTGATCTTCTGTCCAATGATTCTGTCAATTGCTAAGAGTGGAGTATTGGAAGTTTCCAACTCTAGTTGTGGATTGTCTGTTTCTCTTTGAGTAATATAATTTTTGCTTCACGTATTTTGTAGCTGTTTTGTTTGGTGTGAACATATTTAGGATTGTTATGTCTTCCTGGTGGATTGATCCTTTTATCATTATGTAATATTCTGCTTTGTCTCTAGTAAAATTTTTTACTCTGAAGTCTACTTTGTCTGATGTTAATATAGCGACTCCTGCTTTTTTTTAAAAAAAAAAACTGTTTAGGGCTTCCCTGGTGGTGCAGTGGTTGAGAGTTCACCTGCCGATGCAGGGGACATGGGTTCGTGCCCCGGTCTGGGAAGATCCCACATGCCGTGGAGTGGCTAGGCCCATGAGCCATGGCCACTGAGCCTGTGCATCTGGAGCCTGTGCTTCACAATGGGAGAGGCCACAATAGTGAGAGGCCCACGTACCGCAAAACAAAAAAAACAAAAAAAAACTGTTTACATGGTATATTTTTCCATTTTACTCTCAACCTACTGATGTCATTGAATTTGAAGTGGGTCTTATAGATAGCGTATTGTTAAAGTATGTTTTTTTTTAATCCACTCTGCCTGTCTCTTTTTTTTTTTTTTTTTTTTTTTTTTTTTTTGCGGTATGCGGGCCTCTCACTGTTGTGGCCTCTCCCGTTGCGGAGCACAGGCTCCGGACGCGCAGGCCCAGCGGCCATGGCTAACGGGCCCAGCCGCTCCGCGGCATATGGGATCCTCCCAGACCGGGGCACGAACCCGTATCCCCTGCATCGGCAGGCGGACTCTCAACCACTGCGCCACCAGGGAGGCCCGCCTGTCTCTTAATTGGTGTATTTAGATTTACATATATATTTAGGTAATTGTTGATATGTTAGGGTTTACATATGCCATTTTATTTGTGTTCAGTTTGTTTCTTCTGGTTCTCTTCTGTTTCTCTTTTTTACCTTCAGATTGGTTTGTTGACCATTTTTAGGATTATATCTTGACTTATAGTGTTTTAAGTATATTGCTTTGTATAGATTTCTTAGTGGTTGCTCTAGTTATTGCAATATAGATGCATAATTTATCATAATTCAATTATGATCTGTCTTAAGGTGGATTTCTTTGGGTTTATTCTATTAGGATAGAATGGGATCTTCCCTACAGCTTGTTGAATCTGTAGGTTTATATCTCTTGCTATGATTACAAGTTTTCAACCATTATTTCTTTGAATATTATTTAATCCTACTTCCTCTCTCCTCTCCTTCTCAGACTCTGATCATATGAATGCTAGCTTTTTTGTTATTGTCACACAGGTCTCTGAGACTCTGTTAATTATTTTTTCTGTCTATTTTCATTCTTGTTCAGATTGGTGAATTCTATTGATCTATCCTAACATTCACTGATTCTGTCTTCTGTCCTTAAACTCTGCTGTTGAGCCCGTACGGTGAGTTTTTTTTCTTTTTTTCTTTCAGTTATTATATCTTTCAGTTCTATCATTTCTGTTTGGTGTTTTGTAACTTCTATTTCTTTGTTGAGATTTTCTTTTGTTTCAAGAGAATTTTTAATTGCTTTTCAAAGAATTTTTATGATGGCTGCTTTATAATCCTTGTTGGATAATTCCAACATCTGACTCATCTCAGTGTTGGGTCTGTTGATTATCTTTTCTCATGAACATTATGATTTTCCTGGTTCTGTGATGAGTGATTTTCCATTGAGCCTTGATTATTTTGGAGGTTATACTGTGAGACTGTGGATCCTATTCAGTCTTTTTTTTTTTTTTTTTTTTTTAGCACACATTCCTCTTGTTGAGATAAAGCGTGAAAGCCAAATGGGCATGTTTGTTCAGCTTCCTGCTAGGTCCAGTGACACTACTTTAGCAAAAGTTGGGTTTTGACTCACACTGCCTTGTATTAGACTGGTGAAGTTGAAGTTAACATATTGCCCTTGGCTCCATTCACACCTTTCTGGCAAAAGTAGGTCACCAACTTGCACAGCCTTGTGTCTCTGCATGGGGATATAAGATCAGTTCCCCCCTGAACTCACTGTCATCAGGGAGGGGGTAACCAGAGAGCTGTCTCACACTGCTATTTTGCAGCAGGGTGGGGGCAGAAGCTTGGTTTCTCTCTGTACCCCTCTGACACCAAAGGATGGGAGAAGTAGGGTGCCAACCAGCCCTGATTCTGCCTCGTTGATGCCAGCTAGGAGTAGAGGCTCAACTCCCTGCATGTCCCACTGGCATCAGAGGAAGGGAAGCAGGGTGTTGACTACTCTGTCTCACTACCTTTTTCTACCTCACTGATACTGGGTGTGGCTGGAGGCTTCTGACTGAGACCCTTTGACACAGGATATGGGTAGGGAGTCAGAATAAGAGTGCCACCAGTCCTGTTTTTCACTGCTTCCTTTGGTCTCTTTGCTGCCAGTTGGGTTTAGTTCCACACTGGGCCTCACTGACACAAGGAGTGTAAGGAAAGTGAGTGCTTACTACTAACAACTTGTACTGCTTTGTTCACATTCATTGGTGCAGGGTTGGGGTCGAGGCTCAGCTCCCCGTTGGCCCCACTGACATTACTGTATGGGGGAATGGGAGCATATCTTGCTTCTACAGAGGGGAACGGAAGATCGGCTCTCAGCTTACCCCACTGATACTATACCGGCCAGGTGACCTGGAGTGCACCACCTGCATCTATGGGGCAGGGCTGTGGTGGTGTGGAAGATCAACTCTCTGCTTAGTTGTGTCTGCCCTTAAACCGTGAGGTGGGCGGGGGTGGGTACAGTTTTACAGTTGATATTTGGTGAGAGAAGGCAGCTATTACCAAGATTGTTTTCTATTGCTTAGTCAGGCTTTCGCTGATGAGCTAAGTAGATCAGACTTTTCTTAGTTTTTTGTTTTTTTTTTTGTCTGTGGCTGTTGGTGGTTCTGGATTGGAAACTTCTGTAGCACTCTGTGGGATGTATGGGAGACAATAAGCAAACTCAGGGATCTCATTGCCTTGGCGTTTCTCAAGTCCTGAAGCAGTGCTACTCCATCTTGGTTGTGACCTTGTGTTGAGTTTTTAGTCAACTTAAATATTGCTTTGAGTAACTAAGAACATTTTTTTAAAGTAATGGCTTAAATTCTCACAATGTTAATAGGTAGCTCACAAAAGTTAGTAGTTAGATATATGCATCTCTACATGCCTGCTAAATATTTCCTTTTTGATTTCTCTTTTGCTTATGCCAAATTAAGATGGTGCATGGAAATTTAAGCAATGGAAGGATAGGCCTGTCCATGAGGAACTAGACTTAAGAGTTCTCTTGATCATAATTGGCCATTCTCACAAATCAGGTGAGCTGTAGAAGTCAAATCTAGACCAGTCAGCCCAAGGAAGGGGCATAGGTACATACCAAGAGTTCAGAGAGCCAGATTGAGTCCACAGTTTGGGATCAAATTAACAGAGAGTCTACAAGTTCATAAATTAAGACAATTGAGGAAATAGATGTACCTGGATGGAGTAGAGGATAATGGGGCGAACAAGGCAGATTTTGTAAGTCATTATCTTCCTCTGCCAAAACTACCTCCCTCATAGACCAGTTATGTCAGTTAGGAATGCATTCTGGAGCAAGTGGCTCAAATGGACAAGGTTTTATTTGTTTCTTGAATCAAAAATAAGGGGTGTAGGCAGCTCAGAATGTCACCAGGGATCCAGCCCCTTTCCATCTCTCATTCTGTCTTTCTCAGTGAGTAGGCCTTCAGTCTTATGCCGATCTCCTCATGATCTCAAGATGGCTTCTACACTGTCAAAAGTATATTTCTAGGCAGAAATATGAAGGGGGAAGCAGTCAGGGGAAATGCCAGTGACAGGAGGCCAGAAGCTTTCCCACAGCTGCAGAGGAGTCTGGGGAACTGACTTCAGGGAGTTGGCTCATTGCTTCCTGAAATAACAGGGCCTGTTGTATGGAAGAAGACACTAGCAGGGCCTGCCTCTCTGGACATTACATTTCCCTCCAGAAAATAACACATGGCTGCTTACTTTAGTTCCTTAAGAGGGGGAAAAAATAGTTATCTCAAGAAAAGAAACCTATCAAGGGCTCCCTTTTTTAAAAGTCTTGTCTTTTGCACATGTCTTATTCAGGCTCAGCTTTTTTACTTGTACAGTACTCTCTGTTGTCTATGGAAGTAGTGTAAGAGGCATACATGTTAAAAATGTTTGGGACAACTGAATTTTGAATAATCAAGATTTTATAGAACAAAGAACTGATGCAGAACTATAGCTCTCATGGTTTGGGCATACTTCCCAGGCATTCATTTCAAATATCTAGGGGCTTTCTCAAACCTTCACCTCTCTCCTAAGATTCTGATTAGCTCTTTGGGGCCAAGTGGGAATCTCTGCAGTGAAATAAAAGCTGTTACTGATGAGAGTGTGATTGGGCATATGAACATGGGGAAGGCAGGAAAAAAAGGTTGAGTACCATTTGGAAGAGCATTGGTTCTTTTTCAGGCCACTGAAAAATGACTCCAATAGACACAGGGTGTTAGTAGCAAATAATTTAAACCTAGATGTTTATATCATGTTCCTCTTATTCTAGATGTATGGATATGAATTCATTATATTGTTATTTGTACTATGCATTACTTAAACTTTGAGAAACCTAAACAGGTTTTATTCATACTATGTAGCTCTAAGACCAGCTAATCCTTTTATTATCTTTTCATTTTTCTCCTGTACCAGCACTAATTGTGTTCCAGACCAAAGTACTTAGGTATAGAGCATGCTGTTTTCCATTATTCCTTCTCCTGTGGACACATACAAACAGTAAATACTAGAAGTTGACAGCTGGTTTTTACTATTGATATAAATAATATTTACATGGGTTTCTCGTTACTAGATCTGGCAAGGTTATGGAGATTGATATTTACTCAACAATATTGATAGGCTTATGTATTCATGTATATCTTTTATTACCAGTATAACTTTGAAAGCTCTTCTGTGTATCATTATGTTGTTGCTATAGCAACATGGTTACCAAAATAAAGTACATTTTTTCTGCTTTGTGTTTTTAAAGGAGGTCTTTTTATCCCTCAAGCTTTTTAATCAACATGGCAGAGCAGCGGTCCCCAACATTTTTGGCACCCGGGACCAGTTTGGTGGAAGACAGTTTTTCCACGGATGGAGGGGGGGTTGGGGGGGGAGATGGGGGGATGGTTTAGGTGGTAATGCAAGTGATGGGGAGCGATGGGGAGCAGCAGATGAAGCTTCACTCGCTCTCCTGCCACTCACCTCCTGCTGTGTGGCCCGGTTCCTAACAGGCCAGGGACCGGTACCAGTCCCCAGGGTTGGGGACCCCTGCTATAGAGTTTCTGTCCCAGACATTCAGTATTCCTTCTATTTATCTTTCCTCCTTGAATTTCCCTTACTTAAAATTAGTTATCATTATAACATAAAATACAGTTTGTATTGGACTAAATCCTAGTGGGATTATAAGAATAAATGAAGGGAAGCAGTGTATGATATAGTATAAACAGTAGAGGCTCTGCTAATGCTTAGCCCCATGACATTGCCTCGTAATCTTTTTGTACTTTTAACATATAGCTTTTTTTTTTTTTTTCCGGCCGCACTGTGGGTCTTGTGGGATCTTAGTTCCCCGACCAAGGACTGAACCTGGGCCCTTGGTAGTGCAAGCACTGAGTCCTAACCGTTGGAGCGCCAGGGGATTCCCTCTTTTTGTACTTTTGATTTTTCATCTATAAAATGGTCAGAGACATAGCTACTTCACTGGGATGATATATACATTACTCTGTGCCTGGCAGGAATTCAGTTCTTTTCACTTCCCTCACCTTCCTTTTTTTTTCCTTTCTGTGTTTTTTAACTAAGGTTAATAGCATACAGTCCCCCGCCCCCCTCCCCCCCCACCATCACATTCCCACCTACTTTGGATATCTAAACATTGCCCAATATCACAAGGGAAGTTCTTGTATCTAGGAAATATCCTGATCTCAGCTCTATCATGACAATTTCAGTTTAATTGGGGGTTTTAAAATGCCTAGCCCAACTTTGATTAGGTTCATACCCTGTGTTTTCTGCTCGGTGGAGTAGAGATTTTGTAGAAAGCATAACTTTAGAACTTAATTGTTACTTTTATTTATCATACCTGCTTCTTTCCAAAAAGGGTGTGAGATGTTTTAAAAGGACATAATAAAATTAACAACATAGGGGAAAAACGGAGGGAGCTGTTGGATAAAAACCAAGAAACGGAATATGTAAATCCTGAGGGTCAACAGTTAAGTGCAGCTTTCCTGCAAATCCTTCCACCTGAGCTTTTAGGGATTTCTGAAAGGCTTTTTGTAGGAGTAGGATTGGAAGAAGGGTTTGGGGAGGTGGATTTTATTTATTTCTTTTTTATGTTTATTTATTTAAGCAAGGCTGACTTAGCACTAGAAGAAATCTATGAGAGCTCTACGGAAGTAATGCAGGAGGGCAGTGAGGCCCTAGTGAGAACCTGCACTATCTGCCCTATTGAAGCCAATCCTATCAGGCACTAGGTAGCTGCCCTCTAACGCTGGAGGCAGCAAGACCATTCTAAACCACCCGGCCCTGCTTACCTTTCCGTTAGTTTTCTTTCTATCCTCACCTTTCCACCCAGCTCCTTACTGCCTCACCACCAGGCCTGAACAAACAAGTCAGGATATGTTATTTTAGCTTAGGAATAGAATGATATTTATTTGTTGTGGGTTCGAATTAATGCATCTTCAAAAAGTGTGCATTTTTGTTTCTTCTTAGATTCTTCACTATTTACATATTTCTAAATGGGAACACTTTCAAATTGGAGAAAACTGAATTAACTCATTGAGTGAGGTATAATTAGAAACTCCTGTTATATCCATTTTATAGATGGATAAGCAAACAAAAAGATTAAATAACAGTGCTCACACAGTTAATTAAATTCGTTATCTTTTCTGTAACATCACTATTTGGGTTAGTTGAAGAAACCAGACAAATATGGCTATGGCAAGCGATGGCATGAAGACACTGTCATTGGAGACCTGCTCTTTTCTATTTTGATTCTACATTTTCTCTTTAGTTTCCAGCTGCTCTTATCCAATCCCAAGGCCTCAGTTACTCTCTTTGTGTTGTGGGCTTGTGAATCTCCACTTTTACTTCTAACTTATCCTCTGAGCTCCAGGCTAATCTATTCAACTCTCCAATCAACATTTCCACGTGGCTGCATCACAGGCTTCAACAGTGCCCCAAGATGAACTGGTCATCTTCTGTCCACATGTGCTACTCTTGTCTTCTTAATGCCAGGAAATGTTTCCCCCATTATTACTAGGCAGCATTTAAGGTAGTGTTGAGAATCTGGGTTCTGTAATCAGATTGACTGGGTTTGAATCTTGGCTCCACAGGTTATTCGTGTTATGGACTTGCTTCAGTTTCCTAGTCTAAAATGGGAGTAATGCTGCTACCTATATCACAAGGTTATTCTGAGTATTAAATAGGGTTGTTGTGAAGTGTTTACATATATGTACATTTAATAAAATACATAAATTACTTATATAAAAAATTATGATTATTATCATTCCTGGGCATTTCTTGATTTTTCCTATTTTATCACCTTCTTCCTGAATATCTCTTCAATCTGTCTATATGTTTCTCAATCTATACAGCCACCATCCTGGTCCATTCTCTGTTTGGACATCTACAGTAGTCTCCCTACATGACCTGAATGAATCTGTTCTTTAGTCTGTACCCAAGATGGTTGTGTCAAAATACATACCTGACCATTACACTCTACCACTGTACATGCCACAGGTTTGCATTTTCCTTAGAATAAAGTCCAAAATCCTCTTTATGGTTTGAGACTCTGTATGATCTGTGGCCCTTGGTTATACCCCAGCCTCACCTGCTTTGTTCCAGTCATCCTAGACTTTTTTTTTTTCAGTTCCTGAGATGTACCATACTCTCAACCATACCCTTTGAATGTACTGTACTTTCTCCTGGGGACTCTTCCCCCTTCCACATTCTTCTATTTCCTTTTGCAGGTCTCAGCTAAAATGCCAGGTCCTCAGGAATTCCCTGACCCCTGATGGAGCTCCATGATATTCTTTGTTTTCCATTTTTATAGTGCTCTTCATACTTATAGTCATTTGTTTAATGTTTGCATTCCTGGCTTTAATGTGAGTTCTGTGAAAACCAGTCTTATTCTTTGCTTTATCTATCCCCAGCACCTAACAGAGTGTCTGGCACATAGTAGCACTCCCAAATATTTTTTGATTTGATTAATTTATAAGCAGATATGAAAAGTGTATAGTGGCTTCCTGTGTTGGAAAAATTCTCCACTCTTTGATTCCTGTAAGCAGTAGAGCTGACCTTACTCTGGAGATGCTGAAAAGGCTAGACACTCACTTTCCCAGCCTCACTTGCAATTAAGGGGGACTTTCTATGAACATACTATCAATTAGATGTAAGTGAAAATCTGCTGGGGGCTTGTGGGAAATTTTACACTCCTCCTCTCCTTTGTGGTTTCCTTTTTATTCTTCCTACCTGAAATTCAGAGGACAGGCTGGAGGCAGATCAGCCTTCTGTAATGGTGAGGTTACTGTGAGGAGGGTGAGCATGACATTCTAAGAAAGACAGAAGGAGTCTGGGTCATTGATGACATCTTAGTACCCTTCTACTGTCCCTGAAATGCCTCTCCCCAGACTTCTTGTTATATGAGAACAATTTACCACTATATGGTTAGTATACTGTAGTCTGTTTTCTGTTGTATGTAACCAGATGCAATCCCTGATAAATAAACTTGCTACCTACGTCACTTATTTGGTACCTAGCATGTGCTCTTTTATGATAGTGGATGAATGCATGGATGGATGGGTGGTTGGGATGGATGAGATGGATGGACAGAAGGGTGGATAAACAGCAACCAATAGATTATACTGCTGGAGAATCAAGACCATATCTTATTTTTTGTGTGTCACCCTTTCCCCACCCAACCCTATCCACCCTGAATACTGCCCTGCATATAGTAGATGCCCAACAAATGTTCATCGATGATGATGTTGATTGTGGATTGAAGATGTTATTTCATTAGGGAAGGCTATGAATCAGGTTTAATTTGGTTTCTAACAATGAAATCCCCTAAAATGGTAGCTTCTATACTTTCACAATCTAAAGATGCTCATAGACATTTGAATCAATCTTGTGGTTGTACATCCCAGATAATTTAGAAATTTACATGTTTTTATAAAAGTCAGAATCAAGGATATATCTTGGCAAAGATTCTTCTCAATGGTGTTTAAAACAAAACAACCTTTATTAAATGAAAGGATGTCAAGTAGTATAATTCTCTGCTGAGACAGCACATTATAAGTAAGAGGACCATAAAATTCATATCCAAATTGGGAACTTTATGAGAGTCAAATGGATGTTATTAAGAATTATTCTTTGAGACTTTATTTTTTAAAGCAGTTTTAGGTTCACAACAAAATTAATAGGGAGGTACCAAGACTTCCCATATCCTCTCTTCTTCCACACATGCATAGCCTGCCCCATTATCAATATCGCTCACCAGAAGTGTACACTTATTTTTTCCAAGGATCAACCTATATTTACATATCATAATTGCCCAAAGTCCGTAGTTCTTCTTAGGGTTCCCTTTTGGTATTGTATTCTGTAGGTTTGGCAAATGTATACTGATGTATATCCATCTGTTGTATCATACAGACTAGTTACACTGCCCTAAAAATTTTCTGTCTTCTACCTGTTCATCTACCCCTTCCCCCAGCCACCACTGATCTTTCTCTTGAGTCCATAGTTTTACCTTTTCCAGAATGTCATATAGTTGGAATCATACAGTATGTAGCCTTTTCAGATTGGCTTCTTGCAGTTAGTAATATGCATTTAAGGTTCCTCCATGTCTTTTCATAGTTTCTTTTAGCACTGAATAATATTCCATTGTCTGGATGTACCACAGTTTATTTATCCATTTACCTACTGAAGGAAATTTTAGTTGCTTCCACGTTTTGGCAATTATGAATAAGGCTGCTATAAATATTCGTATGTAGGTATCAAGGAGCATGATTGCTGGATCATATGATAAGAGTATATTTAGTTTTGTAAGAAACTGCTGAACTGTCTTCCAAAGTGCCTGCATTCTCATCAGCGATGTATGACAGCTCCTGTTGCTCTACATCATCACTGGCTCTTGGTGTTGTCAGTGTTCTGTATTTTGGCGTTCTAATAGGCCATCTCATTTTTCTTTAATTTGCACTGATGACATATGATGTGGAGCACCTTTTCATATGCTCATTTGCCATAACTTCTTTGGTGGGGTGTCTATTAAGGTCTGAGGTCCATTTTTTAATTGGGTTGTTTGTTTACTCATTGTTGAATTTAAAGAGTTCTTTGTATATTTTGGATAACAGACCTTTATCAGATGTGTCTTTTGCAAATATTTTCTCCCATTCTATGTTTTTTCTTCTAATTCTCTAGATATTGCCTTTTGCAGAAGTTTTTAAATTTAATGAAGTCTAACTTATCAGTTGTTTCTTTTATGAATCTTGCCTGTAGTGTTGTATCTAAAAAGTCACTACTGTAACCAAGGTCATCTAGGTTTTCCCCTATGTTATCTTCTAGGATTTTTATAGTTTTGTAACATGTCAGGTGTATTATTCATTTGAGTTAATTTTTATAAAGGGTGTTAAGGTCTGTGTCTCCATTCATTTTTTTGCAACTGAACATCTTGTTCCAGCACCATGTCTTGAAGAGACTGTCTTTGCTCCATTGTATTGCCTTTGATCCTTTGTCAAAGATCAGTTGACCATAGGGAATTCCCTGGAAGTCCAGTGGTTGGGACTCGGTGTTTTCACTGCCAGAGGCAGGGATTTGATCCCTGGTCTGGGAATTAGGATCCCACAGGCTGTGTGGCATGCCCCCCCCACCCCCCCAAAAGAAAGATCAGTTATCCATATTTATGTAGTTCTACTTCTGGACTCTATTTTGTTCCATTAATCTATTTATCTATTCTTTCACCAGTACCACACTATCTTGATTATTGTAGTTTTATAGTAAGTCCGGAAGTCAGGTAGTATCTCTTTCAACTTTATTCTGCCTTCAGTACTGTGTTGGCTATTCTGGGTCTTTTGTTTCTCCATATAAATCTCAGAATCAGTTTATTGATATCTATAAAATAACTTGTGGTACTTTGACATTGAATTGAATCTATACATCAAGTTGGGGAAAACTGACACCTTGACAATATTGTCTTCCTATTCATAAACGTGGAATATCTCTTAATTTATTTAATTCTTCTTTGATTTCTTTTATCAGAGTTTTGTAGTTTTCCTCATATAGATCTTGTACGTATTTTGTTAGATTTATACCTAAGTATTTCATTTTGAGAGGTGTTAAGGTAAATGGTAATGTGTTTTTTAATTTTAAATTCCATGTGTTCATGGTATACAGGAAAGTGATTTACTTTTGTATATTAACTTTGCATCCTGTAACCTTGCTATAATCACTTATTAGTTCCAGATTTTCTACATAGGCGATCATGTCATCTGAGAACAAAGACAGTTTCATGTCTCCCTTTCCAATCTGTATATATTTTAGTTCCTTCTTTTGCCTTATTGCATTAACAAGGACTTGAATATGATGTGGAAAAGGAGTGATGAGAGGTGATATCCTTGCCTTGTACCTGATATTAGAAGGAAATCTTCAGTTTCTCACCATTAAGTATGATTTAGTTATAGTTTTTTTGTGTGGATTGTCTTTATTAAGTTGAGAAAGTTCCCCTCTATTCCTAGTTTACTATGAATTTTTACCATGAATGGATGTTGGATTTGTGAAATGTTTTTTTCTGCATCTATTGATATGATTATGTGATTTTTCTTTTTGAGGCTGTTGATGTGATGGATTACATTAACTGATTTTCAAATGTTGAATGAACCTTGCATACCTGCGATAAATCCTACTTGGCTGTGGTCTATATATTTTAAAACTTTTTTGGATTCAATATGCTAATAATTTTTTGAAAAATTTTGCATCTGTGTTTATGAGAAATGTTACTCTATAGTTTTCTTTTCTTGTAATGTTTTGTCTGAGTTTGTTATTAGGGTAATGCTGGCCTTGTCAAATGAACTAGGAAGTATTCCCTCTGCTTCTATCCTCTGAAAGAGATCATGAAGAATTGGTATAATTTATTTCTTAAATATTTGTTAGAATTCACCAAAGAACCCATCTGGGCCTTGTTCTCTTTTGGAAGGCTGTTAATTATTGATACAATTTCTTATCTAGGTATAGTCCTATCCAGATTGTCTATTTATTCTTGTGTGAGTTTTGACAGTTCTTTCAAGGAATTGGTCTGTTTCACCTAGGTTATCAAATTTGTGGGCATAGAGTTATTCATGGTATTCCTTTATTATCCTTTTACTTTTTTTATGTTATCTGTAGTGAAGTCTCTTTCATTTCTGCTATTAGTAATTTGTGTCCTCTCTCTTTTTTTCATAGTTAGCCTAGTTAGAGACTTACTGATTTTTATCAAAGAAACAGCTTTTGGTTTCATTGATTTTCTCAAGTGATCTTCTGTTTTAATTTCATTTCTGCTCTAATTATTAATTCTTCTGTTTACTTAGGATTTAATTTTCTCTTCTTTTTCTAGTTTTCTAAGTTAGAAGATTAGATTATTGGTTAGTAGATCTTTCTTATTTTCTAATATATGCATTCAATACTATAAATTTGCTTCTAAACACTGCTTTTGTTTCATCCCACAAATTTTGATAAGGTATGTTTTCATTTCACTTAGTTTGAAATATCCTTACATTTCTTTTGAGATTTCTTTTTGGACTCACGTTATTTAGAAGTGTGTAATTTAATCTTCACACTTTTGGGGATTTTCCAGATATTTTTCTGTTATTTCTAGTTTAATTTCTTGTAGCCTTAGAGCAGACTCTACTCTCGTGTATGATTTATATTCTTTTACATTTGTTAAAATGTGTTTTATGGTCCAAAATGTAGTGTATCTTGATGAATGTTCCATTGATCTTGGGAAGAATGTGTATTCTGCTCCTGTTGGATGAAGTTGTCTACAGATATCAATTATATAGTTGTGATGGTGTTACTGAGTTCAACTATTTCCTTACTGATTTTCTGTCTACTGGATCTATTCATTTCTGATGGAGGGGTGTTGAAATCTGCAACTATAATAGTGGATGCATCTATTTCCCATTACAGTTCTATAACTTTTTGTCTCAGGTACTTTGGTGCTCTGTTGTTAGCACCTACATGTTAAGAATTGTTATGTCTTGGGAGCTTCCCCAAGATGGTGGAGTAGGAAGACTCTGAACTCATCTGCTGTCACAGACACACCAAAATTACACTGTTTACAGAACAACTATTTATGAGATGACCCGAAGAGTAGCAGAAAAGATGTCGACAACTAAAGACATAAAGAATGAACTACAACAGGATGAGTAGGAGGGGTAGAGATGCACTTATAGTGAAGAACCACACCCCGGGTCAGCAACCCAAAAATGAGAGAGAGGTCACAACTGCAGAGGTCCTGCCTGAGGAGCACAGGGTCCTGAGCCTCATATTGGGCTCCCCAGCCTGGGAGTCCTGCACTGGGAAGATGAGCCCCCAGAATGTCTGGCTTTGAAAACAAGCAGGGCTTAAATTCGGGAGACCCAGAGGGATATAGGAAATGGAGACTTCACCCTTTAAAGTGTAGGTGCAAAATCTCACGTGCTCCAAGTACCAGTGCAGAGGCAATAGCTTGAAAGGAGCCTGGATCAGACCCACTTGCTGATTTTGGAGACCCTCACAGAGAGGCAGGACTCCCCCTGGTGTTGGAGACACTGGCAGCAGCCATTTGGGGCAGCTCATTCTACTGTGAAGACACTGGTGCTGGGAAGCACCATTTCGGAGTTCTCTCTCTAGCCAATTAGTGCTGGGGGCTTGCCCTGCCCATCAGCAGGCCTGCAGCAGCTGCATGCCCCTGTCCCAGCCAGATGCACAGGGAGCCAGCCCTGCCTACCAGTGGGTTGGCAGCTGCCATCTGCCACCAAGATGCACAAATAGCCATGGAAGGAGCTGGCTTCATGAACCAGTTAGCCCCCAGCAACCATGTGCTGTTGGGCCACAAAGCCAGCTGTGTGGGGAGCCTGCCCCACCCACCAGTAGACCACAGCCACCACACAAGGCAGGGCCTTGCAGCTAGCTGGGCTGGGGCAAGCCCCACCTACCAATGTGCCCCCAGTAGTTGACCCCACCACAACAGATGGGTGCATGTAGTTCCCATAGGTAATATCCCTGTAACATATACCTCTGGTGATTAGAGGTGGTGTGCTGCTGGGCCCCATAGGAAGTCTCCTACATAAGGCCACTTCTCCAAGATCGGGACATATAACTGACCTACCTAATGCATAGAAATAAACAGAGAATTGGGCAAAGTGAAGAGACAGAGGAATATGTTCCAAATGAAGGAACAAGACAAAACCTCAGAAAATGCACCAGTGAAATGGAGATAAGCAGTCTACCCAATAAAGAGTTCAAGGTAATGATCATAAAGATGCTTATTGAACTCAGGAGAAGAATGGATAGACACAGTGAGAATTTATAAAGAGTTAGAAACTATAAAAAAGAACCAAACAGAACTGTAAAATACAATAACTGAAATAAAAAATATATATACTAGAAGGAATCAACAGTAGGTTAGAAGATGCAGAGGAACTGGCCTGTGATATGGAAGATAGAAAAGTGGAAATCACCCAAGCTGAACAGGAAAAAGAGAAACAAGTTTTAAAAAATAAGGATAGTTTAAGAAACCTCAGAGACAACATTAATCTTAATAACATACAAATTATAGGAGTCCCAGAAGAAGAGAGAGAAAGGGGCAGAGAATTTATTTGAAGAAATAATAGCTGAAAACTTCCCTAACCTGGGGAAGGACACAGACATTAAATTCCAGGAAGGACAGAGAGTCCCAAACAAGATGAACCCAAAGAGGTCCGCACCAAAACACTTTAATTAAAATAGCAAAAATTACAGAAAGGATCTTAAAAGCAGCAAGAGAAAAGCTACTTACCTACAAGGGAACTCCCGTAAGGCCACCAGCTAACTTCTCAGCAGAAAATTTGCAGGCCAGAAGGGAGTGACCTGATATATTCAAAGTGCTAAAAGGAAAAAAAACCTACAACAAAGAATACTCTATGGAATTTAAGAAAAAAAATGTCATGAAGAACCTAGGGGTAAAACAGGAATAAAGACACAGACCTACTGAGAATGGACTTGAGGATATGGGGAGGGGGAAGGGTAAGCTGTGACAAAGCAAAAGAGAGGCATGGACATATATACACTACCAAACGTAAGGTAGATAGATAGTGGGAAGCAGCCGCATAGCACAGGGAGATCAGCTCGGTGCTTTGTGACCACCTGGAGGGGTGGGATAGGGAGGGTGGGAGGGAGGGAGACGCAAGAGGGAAGGGATGTGGGAACAGATGTATATGTATGACTGATTTACTTTGTTATAAAGCAGAAACTAATAAAAAAAATAAAAAATAAATAAAAAAGAATACTCTATCCAGCAAGTTTATCATTCAGAATTGAAGGAGAGATAAAGAGTTTTACAGACAAGCAAAAGCTAAAAGAGTTCAGCACCACTAAACTGGCCTTATAAGAAATGTTAAGAGGACTTCTTTAAGTGGAAAAGAAAAGGCTACAACTAGGAATAAGAAAATTATGATAGGAAAACTCTCATTGGTAAAGGCAAACATACAGTAAATGTAATGGATCAATCAATTATAAAGCTATAGGAAGGTTAAAAGATAAAACAAGTAAAACCATCTGTATCTACAATAACTATTTAAGGGATACACAAAATAAAAATATGTAAAACGTGACATCAAAAGCATTAAATTTGGGGGGAGGGAGGTTTGTTAGAATGTGTTCAAACTTAAGAGAGTTTCAAGTTAAAATAGTCACCTGTAAATATAGGTTGTTATATTTGTATAACCTCAGAGTAACCATAAAACAAAAACTTATAATGGATGCACACACACAAAAAAGAAATGAATGCAAACCTAACACTAAAGGTAGTCATCATATCAAAAGGGAAGACAGCATAAGAAGAAGAAAGGAACAAAAAGAACTACAAAAACAACCAGAAAACAATTTAAAAAATGATAAGAGGTACATACCTATCAATAATTACTTTAAATGTAAATGGACTAAATAATCAAAAGACAGAGTAGCTGAATAGATTTTTTAAAAAAAGACTCATACATATGTTGCCTACAAGAGACTCACTTCAAACCCAGAGAAACAAACTGAAAGTGAGAGGATGGAAAAAGATATTCCATGGAAATGGAAATGAAAAGAGTGGTGGGGTAGCAATGCTTATATCAGACAAAAGAGACTACAAAACAAAGACTATAACAAGAGACAAAGAAGGACATTACCTAATGATCAATGGATCAATCCAAGAAGAAGAAATAACGATTGTAAATATATATGCACCCAACATGGGAGCACCTAAAAGCCAAATATTAACAAACATAAAGGGAGAAATAGACAGTAATACAATAATCATAGGGGACTTTAACACCCCATTTATATAATGGAGAGATCATCCAGACAGAAAATTAATAAGGAAACACTGGCCTTAAATGACACATTATTTCAAATCTTGTTAATAGGCATATACAGAACATTCTATCCAAAAACAACTACACATAGAATACTCTCCAGGATGGATCACATGCTAGGCCACAAAACAAGTCTCAATACATTTATGAAGATTGAAATATCAGGCATCTTTTCTGACTACAAAGGTGTGAGACTAGAAATTAAATACAAGAAAAAAAACTGTAAAAAACACAAATACATGGAGGCTAAAAAATATGCTACTAAATAAACAATGGGTCATTGAAAAAATCCAAAAGGCAATCAGAAAATGCCTGGACAAAAATGAAAATGGAAACAAAACAATCCAAAATTTATGGGATGCAGTAAAAGCAGTTCTTAGAAAGAAGTTTATAGCATTACAGGGCTACCTCAGGAAACAATTACAGTATTAACCAAGCCAATCTTGCACCTAAAGGAACTAGAAAAAGAAGAAAAAACACAACTCAAAGTTAGTAGACGGAAAGAAGTAATAAAGGTCAGAGTGGAAATAAATGAAATAGAGACTGAAAATAGCAATAGAAAAGATTAATGACACTAAGAGCTGGTTCTTTGAAAAGATAAGCAAAGTTGACAAGACTTCAGACAGACTCATCAAGAAAAAAAAGAGAGAGGACCCAATAAAATCAGAAATGAAAGAGAAGTTACAAGCAACATAGAATAAGAAAAGATCATAAGAGATAACTATGAACAATTGTATACCAATAAATTGGACAACCTAGAAGAAATGGATAAATTCCTGGAAATGTACAATGTCCCCAGGCTACATCAGGAAGAAATAGAAAATATGGACATACCGATTTCCAGTAATTAAATTGAATCAGTAAAAAAAAAAAAAAAAAAAACAAAACGAAAAAACTCCCAACAAACAAAAGTCCAGGACTAGATATCTTCACAGGTGAATTCTAATAGACATTTAAAGAAGAGTTAACACCTATTTTTCTCAAACTATTTCCAAAAACTGAAGAGGAAGAAATGCTTCTGAACTCATACTATGAGGCTAGCATCATCACTCTGATACCAAAACCAGACAAAAATACCACCAAAAAAAAAAAAAAAAAAGAGAGAGAGAGAGTTAAAGACCAATATCACTCATGGACATAGATGCAAAAATCCTCAACAAAATATTAGCAAACCAAATTCAACAACATGTTAAAAGGATCACACACCACATTCAAGTGGGATTTATCCCAGGGATGCAAGGATTGTTCAATATTCACAAATCAATATGATACACCATATTAACAAACCAAAGAATAAAAATCATATGATCATCTCCATAGACAAAGGAAAAACTTTTGACAAAACTTAACAATCATTTATGATAAAAGCTCTCACCAAAGCGGGTATAGAGGTAACATACCTCAACATAATAAAGGCTATATGTGACAAACCCACGGTTCACATCATACTCAACAGTGAAAAGCTGAAAGCATTTCCTCTAAGATCAGGAACAAAACAAGAATGCCCACTCTCACCACTTTTATTCAACATAGTATTGGAAATCCTAGGCAACGCAGTCAGACAAGAAAAAGAAATGAAAAGAATCCTAATTGGAAAGGAAGAAATAAAACTGTCATTGTTTGCAGATGACATACTATATGTAAAAACTTCTAAAGAAGCCATCAGAAAAACTGTTAGAAATAATAAATGAATTCAGTAAATTTGTAGGTTACAAAATTAACATGCAGAAATTTGTTGCATTTCCATACACTAATGACAAACTATCAAAAAGAGAAATTAAGAAATATTTCATTGTGCGTTTGTGTGTATCTCACATCTTCTTTATCCATTTGTCTATTGATGGGCACTTATATTGCTTCCATATCTTAGCTATTGTAAATAATGTTGCTATGAACATTAGGCTTCATGTATCTTTTTGTTTTTTGTTTTGTTTTGTTTTTTGTGGTACGCGGGCCTCTCACTGCTGTGGCCTCTCCCGCTGCGGAGCACAGGCTCCGGACGTGCAGGCTCAGCGGCCACGGCCCACGGGCCCAGCCGCTCCGCGGCACGCAGGATCCTCCCAGACCGGGGCATGAACCCGCGCCCCCTGCATCGGCAGGCGGACTCTCAACCACTGCGCCACCAGGGAAGCCCCCATGTATCTTTTTGAATTAGTGTTTTTGTTTTCTTCAGATATATGCCCAGGAGTGGAATTGCTGGATCATATGGTACTCCTATTTTTAATTTCTTGAGGAACTTCCATACTGTTTTCCATAGTGGCTGCACCAATTTACATTCCTACAAACAGTGTACAAGGGTTTCTTTTTCTGCACAACCTTGCCAACATTTGTTATTTGTTGTCTTTTTGAATAATAGTCGTTCTGACAGGTATGAAGTGATATCTCATTGTGGTTTTGATTTGCATTTCCCTGATGATTAGTGATGTCAAGTGCCTTTTATTGTGTCTGTTGGCTATCTGTAGATCTTCTTTGGAAAAATGTCTTTTTGGGTACTCTGCCCATTTTTTAATTGGGTTGGTTGTTCTTGATGTATTTTGGATATTAACCCTTTATCAGATATGTTTGCAAATGTCTTCTATTCAGTAGGTAGCGTTTTTGTTTTGTTGATAGTTTCCTTCACTGTGTAAAAGCTTTTTAGTTTCATGTTGTCTCATCTGTTTATTTTTAATCCTTTAATCTGCATGTGTCTTTATATTTAAAGTAGGTTTCTTACAGACAACATATAGTTGATTCATTTTTATTTTTTTGTGTTTTGGATCCACTCTGATTATCTGTCTTTTAATTGGTGTACTTAGACCTTTCCCATTCAAAGTGATTATTGATATAGTTGAATTAATTTCTGCTGTATTTGTACTGCTTTCTACTTATTTCCCTTGCTTTTTGCTCTTTTTTTTTAATCTTCTACTCTTTTCCTATCTTTTGTGTTTTTAACTGAACATTTTATATGATGCTCTTTTCTTTCCTCTTTTTGACATATCAATTCTACTTCTTTTTTTATGTTTTCAGTGGTTGCCTTAGGGTTTGCAATATATATTTACAGCTAATCCAAGTTCACTTTCAAATAACACTATACCACTTCATCAGTAGTATTATGTGTACCTTATAATAACAAAATAATCCTGATTTCTTCCTCCGATCCCTTGTATCATTGCTGTTATTCATTTCACTTATATGTACATAAGAATATATATACTGATAAGTTATATACATAAGCATTCATAATCAAATACATTGTTGCTATTATCATTTTGAGCAAACTGTGACCTGTTAGATGAATTAAGAATAAGAAAACCATAAGTTTTTTTTAAACCTTAACTTATTCCTTCTTTGATGCTCTTCCTGTCTTTATGTAGATCCTAGTTTCTCACCTATATTATTTTCCTTCTCTCTAAAAACCTTTTAAAATATTTCTTGCAAGGCAAGTCTACTGGCAACAAATTTCCTCAACTTTTGTTTGGAAAGCCTTCATTTCTCCTTCACCTTTGAAGGATAGTTTCACAGCATACAGAATTCTAGGTTGGTGGATTTTTTTCTCTTAACACTTTGAATATTTATCTACTCTCTTCTTTTTCACAAAGGTTTCTGAGCAGAAGTCTCATGTAAATCTTATCTTTGTCCCTATATAGATAAGTGTTTCTGCCCTCTGGCCTCTTTCAGGATTTTTAAATTTATCTTTGATTTTCTTTATTTTGGAGATGATGTGCCTGAGTATACCTTGTGGGGTTTTTGTTTGTTTGTTTATTTTTTGTTTGTTTTCACTTACCCTGTATGGTGTTCTCTGAGGTTCCTGGATCTGTGCTTTGGTATCTGACATGAATCTGGGGAAATTCTCAGTCATTATTTTTCAAATATTTCTTTTATTCCTTCTCTTTTTCTTCTTCTCTTATTCCCAGTATACATGTGTTATACCTTTTATGGTTGTCCCACAATACTTGGATATTCTGTTCTGTTTTTTTCAGTCTTAGTTCTCTTTGCTTTTTTAGGTTCAAGTATTCTATTGATATATCAAGTGTATATTGATATATTGATAACTTAGAGATCCTTTCCTCAACTGTACTGTCTACTAATCAGCCCATCAAGTGTTCTTCATTTCTGTTATAGTTTTTTTTGTCACTAACATTTCTTTTTATGTTTTTCATCTCTCTTTCATTGCCCATCTGCTCTTGCATTCTATCTACTTTGTACATTCGAGCATATTAACCTTAGTATATTAATCATAGTTGTTTTAAATTCACAGTCTGATAATTCCAATATCCCTGCCATGCCTGGTTCTGATGCTTGCTCTGTATCCTCAAATTGTGTTTTTTTGCCTTTTGGTATGCCTTATAATTTTTTCTTGATGGCTGGACATAATGTACAAGGTAAAAGGAACTGCTCTCAATAGGCCTTTAGTAATGTAGTGGTGAGGTGTTGAGGGAAGGGAAGTGATCTGTAGTCCTGTGATTAAGTCTCAGTCTTGTAGTGAGCCTTTGTCCTGTGAACTTCATAAGGTTTCCCACCTCCACCCCTGCCCACCTTCCATCCCCAGCCCTTATTTGGGACAGGATGGCTGGAGTGAGCTGGAGTTGGGTATCTCCCTTAGCAAGGCCTCTGATAATACCTCAGCAGGTTAGGTTCTGGTTGACTGGTTTCCCCTGAGTGCAGGTCTTGTTAAGAACAAAGTGCTCTGGCACATTCATTTTCCATTCCCTCTGCTAGAATCAGAAGGAGAAGGGGGTTTTTCTTCAATATTTACTATGGGAACCCAGTCAAGTTCCTAGAGGTAAATTGTGCAATATTATGGAGGCAGTGCTATGACTAGGTCCCTTTCAGAGTTGTCCACAGTGAGCCTTCAGCAGTTTGTCATTTGTAATTTAGGTTTTCCTCCCCTCAGTAATTATTCTTGAATAATAAGCTTAAACTGGAGCTATCCTAGGACTTATGATTAATCTTGGGAAAATAACTCATTTGCATATGTAAAAAGTCTGTAATTTTGATACAGATATGAATTAGTATAAAACTTTCTGAGGCCATTCTCATTTGTGTGTTTGCACATATTTTTTCCCAAGCCAAAATAAACTACCCATTTCATTTCTTTCTTTTTGCTTAGATAATTTTGATTCTTCAAGATCTTTCTTTTTTATGATGTTACCTCTGTTTACTCCAGCCCATAATAATCTTTTTGATATAATATAGCACTTACATTTTCAAGCAAACCATTTAGCACTTGGGTAGGTACTGTCTTATTTTGTATTTTTGTTGGTGTTTTTTCTTAAGTCTTGCCTTTTTAATATGTCAAAATCCTTGAGGGCAGTAACTGTCTTTATCTTCCCCTATATTACCCATAGGACCTAGCACCTAGTGGTGGGTGCATGGGAGGTGTTTGCTAGTTTGCTGAGTGATTGAAATGCATGATATTAATCATAAAGCCAAGGTTTTCATATTACATTTCATTTTGATTTTACCACTGTCCATAACAAAGAAATGTTTACACACCTCCTGGAAAGTACTCAAGCTTATGCGTTATTCTGTATTATAAATGATATTCATGTCAAGGATGGAGAAATGGAACATATCTCTTGCTGCCACCTTTGTTTTCTGTTAACAGTAAATGCATGTAGGCCTCTAGATGGCTGTCTGCTATGAATTGCATCATTTACACTGGCTTTTAATATGCCTCCTGGCATTTCAATTTCTGTTCTCAGCAGGCAACCTCACTCATGCTGAATCCTCTGATATTTGTACCCAGATAAATGCTTAGATTGCTATGAAAGATGTTCTCGCTTTGCTTCTTCATGGTTTCAGATGAATGTCAGTGACACATTGGAAAGCACATCATTCAATATAATTTAAAATATTGAATCATAACAATTTCCTAGAATTTATATTCCATTTTTTTGTTAATGGACATGAGTTTTTATACTGAGTTTTGTCGCCTGTATATGATTACTCCTGGGTTTTGTCATCATCTGCTCTCAGAAGAGGAGGGATGTATTTTACCTGCTACCAGCCAGCATCTTGTGGAATACCTGTGCCTGAGTTCAGAAAGGGGAGCAGAGAAACAGAGAGAAAGGAAAAATGGAAAATGATTTATGACATTTTCCTTATCCAAATTGGGGATGGAGTGTTGCAAGGAAGCTTGGAAGAAGGAAAATGTATATTTAAATGTGGTATTAGCTTTTAATCAAGGCTCAGAGAACAAGAAAAAAATTTTTACTTTGTAATAATTATACATTTTTCATGTGTCAGTAATTATGTAGATGAAGCTAAACATTTTTTTAAAGCTTTTTTTTTCATCAAGACCCTTTGTGTTCAAAGACTCATGTTGTACATGAGATAAAGGTAAAAGAAAATCACATTTATTTTCATGGAGGACATTCTTTTTCAAATTATATGTTAGTAAAATGATATAGATTTTTTTTTCAGGGAACAAGACTTCATAGTTAACAACATGTATTCATAAATATTAGGATTATTATTATTTTTTTTTTTTTCTTTTTGCGGTATGCGGGCCTCTCACTGCTGTGGCCTCTCCCGTTGCGGAGCACAGGCTCCGGACGCGCAGGCTCCGGACACGCAGGCTCAGCGGCCATGGCTCACGGGCCCAGCCGCTCCGCGGCATATGGGATCCTCCCAGACCGGGGCACGAACCCGTATCCCCTGCATCGGCAGGCGGACTCTCAACCACTGCGCCACCAGGGAGGCCCTAGGATTATTTTTTAGATGTTTTGTGTGGCCGTCAGAATGGTAGCTTTGAATTCCGATTTCTCTATTGAAAAATATTTGAATGATACTTTCTATATTCTGCATTATTGGTATATTAATGAAAGTCTCCTGGTTATTGCTCAGAGGAGAGCACTCAAATAGCAACTCATATAATTTATATGAGTTATAATCTTAATGTTGATCTAATTTAGAATCATTTTTATCTACTGGAAATTTTTAAAAAATTTTAAATGGGGGCTTCCCTGGTGGTGCAGTGGTTGAGAGTCCACTTGCCAATGCAGGGGACACGGGTTCGTGCACTGGTCCGGGAAGATCCCACATGCTGTGGAGTGGCTGGGCCTGTGAGCCATGGCCGCTGAGCCTGCGCGTCCTGAGCCTGTGCTCCGTAATGGGAGAGGCCACAACAGTGAGAGGTCCGCGTACCACACACACACACACACACACACACACACACACACACACAAAATTTAAATGGAACATAATTATTGTGGTAAGGTGCTGGAATCAGGGTAATTCTTCTGACCCTCCCCTTGCCATTTGAAAAAATTCTGTAGATAAAGATTTAGGTTAACTTGTTCACTCATTTATTCATGAATGACTCATCGTTTTCTAATTTTTTCCCAGTGGTATATCTTAAGAAAGACATATGAATATTCATTTGTATTATTTTGCATCATTCTGTTATTATTTTGACAAATTCAAGAGAGTTGTTCAGTCCATGTTCTGTCATTAACATGCAAATAGAATTGTGATAACAGTGAACATAATGATACAATCAAGGAATAGGGAGGCAAGGTAGTATATATGGCCAATCTTAACAGCAGAATATATCCCAGACTCAGGCTTAGACTGGAAATACAGTATGGCCAAGAAAAAAACTAGTGCCAAATTCACAACACTCTCACTGAGCCGTGCATAGATCTGTGATGTATGTTGTCCTTATCCTTTTGTTAATAACCTTGGTTTTGTAAAATAAGTAATTTTGTGAAATGAGGTTAATAGCTTTCTTTTGATATTAAGTCAGAAGATTTTGGAGAGGCACAGAGAGAGAAACAAAAATAAAAAGATTGAAAATTCCTAGTTAGAATATCCAGCAGATCTGGGGGGCTGCTAATCTGAGGAAAGGGATAGCTAATTAAATGTGCTGTGTCCTATTGCTCCTTTCCTTTTGCTTACATTTATTTGTTTTCTCTTTCCTTAATCTTTTGCTTTTAGCCTTTTGCTGTCTTTTATTTCTCTTTAAGTTGTGTCTGTTAAAGGCAGAATTTTATTGGAATATTTGTCACCATTGTTCTGTGTCAGACTTTATCCAGTGTTTTCAGGTCTTTCTCACCAGCGTCACATTCCAAACACAAGCCTGTCTTTTTTTCCTTTTTTTCTTTTTAACTTAATGAAAAGCTAATTAGAATATGAGCAGAAAAACATATTATGTTTATGCCTCTGAAAAAAGAAACGTTAGTATAACCTGTTTTAGAGCTCTTATTTTCTGAAATGGAAAGCTTATCTTCTTGTAAATGTTAAATCCTAGATTTCTTTATTAATCTTCTTTTCTTTGGCCAGATATTTTATTCACTCATATCTTTATATCTAGAAGAATAGGTTATAATTTTCTCTATTTCCTATCACTTTTAGAGGAAAAAAGAAGTTAGCTATAGAAAGTAAAACTCAAAATTGTCAATGAGTTAGAAGCCAATCATTTAGTACCTCATTTACACTATAATATTGGCCTGGGGTTTTACGCTGTTGTGAGAGGGAAGCTGCAGCTAGAGAGCTTTCTAGGGTTGATAGCAAGAATTATACTAAAAAAATATGTTTCACATAATTATAAGCATGTTTTTTTTGTTGCAGTAGAAAAAAATAGCAACACCAACAACCCCCCTTATGCCTCTTTCCTCCAGTGCCTTTCTTTCTTTTGCCCAAATCTGAAGCCAATTTGGAGGAAGTTAGAAGGAGATGAAAGAGATTTGCTGTGGAAGCTAGAATATTAAGCGCTTTGGCAAGCATTTGGATTTCTCTCTAAGGAGGAAAGGAGCAGCATGCCAAATTCTTAACGTGCTGAAAGACAGAGACTAACTGGGCTTGATTCTGAAAACATTTTATGCCCATGAAACAAAGATTCGTGAGAATTACCAGTGAACTCTTTCCCTCTGTGAACTCCTGGGTTTTGTGAGGGGATTTTTAAAAAAATGTATATTTGGGAATATGTGTAAAGTTAATCTTCTTCTTAACTTCATGCGCATAACATTTTTAGCTGCCGCTCACTTCCCTTTCTTAATAAGGCCATTTCCTACTCCTTGATTCCTGTCAGTCCCCATTAAGTATCAATTCAATCAAGACAGAAGTCAAAGTACAATATGCATATAAAAATCCATTTTCTAAAGTGATATGCAAATAAATAATCAAATATACAAGATCAGAGCAAAGTATGGTCAATTCCACGTTAGTAGCAGGATGAGAGTTAGGCTGCCTGGGTTCAAATCCTGGCTCCATCCTTGCTGGTTATGTGGCCTCGTTCAGCTTGTTTACCTGTCTGCCTCTTCATTCCTTTACCTGTCAAATGGGGCTGGTTATGAATTAATCTCATAGGAATATTGTGATGTTTCATGTAAATTATTAAGCACAGTATCTGGCACTCAGTGGAGTTAGTTATTATTTTTGTTGTTATTATTGTCATTGTTATAAAAGTTTTCTGAACTGTAGGAAGATATGATTTTGAAAAATAAACGTTTTACTATCAATAAAATAGCAACATATAAAGTAGCATACTGAACTAACTCATTTATTTAAATGCCAAAATTAAGAGAAGTAAAATCTCACAAGTGGTAATTGACCTCAAAATTCAGCATTGTTTGCCAAGAGCAGTCTAGATTACTAAATATCTAAATGAGAGAATTTTTAATATATAGTTTCAATTCATTGAAGTATATATAAGTAATAAAACCAGGATGACAAAGCACTATGTGATTTAATACTTCACCGATTTGATTTAATAACCCTTAAACCTAATGTTAAACTTTTTAATTATTTCTAAGTGTAAACAGTTCATACTTAAGTATTTTTCTGAAGTTTGTAAGTGGTTATTAAATTAATATTTCCATCATAAATAATGCAGACAAACTTCAGCCCAGTCTTTTGTTCCAACTATCAGAAATTCCCTGTTAGTATATTTGGAGTCAATTAAATTGTAATATTGCATTATATTTACCAGGCCACTCTGCGGTGTCTCTATGCTGTTGATTGAGATCAGCACTATCAGCCTACCCCTGATAGAGCATTACTTTGACAGAGGGTGGATAAGAAAAGAGGCAGCAACCTTGGATATGGGCAGTTATTTTCTAAAAGTTGTGTTGTTTTTTTTTAATCAAAGATGACAGCAGTGTTTATGGGAAGCTAGATAAGCATCTTTATGCTTGTTTACACTATGACACTCTAGGAGAATTTTTTTTATTTTACAAGTTTCAGGTATACAGCATTATACTTCGACATCTGTATACACTACAAAGTGATCATCACCACAAATGTAGTTCATCCATCACCATACAACTGACCCCCTTCACTCATTTTGCCCACCCCTCAAACTCTTTCCCCTCTGGTAACCACTAATCTGTTCTCTGTTTCTATGAGTTTGTTTTTGTTTTGTTTGTTTTATAATCCACATATGAGTGAAATCATAAGTATTTGTCTTTGGCCGACTTATTTCACTTAGCATAATACCCTCAGGGTCCATCCATGTTGTCACAAATGGCAGGATTTCATTCTTTTAGTGGCTGAGTAGTATTCCATTGTGTCTACATACCACAGCTCCTTTATCTGTTTATCCATCAGTGGACACTTAGGTTGTTTCCATATCTTGGCTACTGTAAGTAATACTACAGTGAACATAGGGGTGCATATATCTTTTTGAATTAGTGTTTTTGTGTCCTTCGGATAAATACCCAGAAGTGGAATAGCTGGGTCATATGGTAGTTGTTTTCTTAATTTTTTGAGGAATCTCCATTCTGTTTTCCATAGTGGCTGCACAAATTTACAGTCCCACCAAAAGAATAGGAAGGTTCCACTTTCTCCACATCCTCTCCAACATTTGTTATTCCTTGTCTTTTTGATAATAGCCATTGTAACAGGTATGAAGTGTCACCTCCAAATTTGCACTTGAAATGGTCATGTAATGCCTCCCAAACCATGGTCGAATTAATGACCATGAGGGGGCCCTGTCACCTACAAATTGGCACTTGCCATCTACCTCTACAAGAATCAAATTATGAGCCACTGCAGCTGCTGACCTTCAACACCCCCTGAAAGGAGTTCAGCGTGGAGATCAGGAATGAGGCACTCTGTGCTCTGGGAAAAACTGGCAGAATAGGTCTTCAGATAGTTAGATATTTTCAGGAGATGATTTTATGAGCCCTATTCTTGCATCTCCTCATATCTAGAAAAGCACTAAAATCCTTCATGGTGACGTCTGCTCCTTGTGACTAGCAGTAACCATCATGAGACTAGCAAAAACCTTCTGCAAAAACTATGTGCTTGATTGCATGTACTCCCCCTTCACCAACATCACATACTCAATGACCTTCCCCCCTACCTCTTTGGAGCAGTTTCTCAGAGCTATCTGAAATGCTGTCTCCCGGGCTATAGTCCTCATTTTGCCCCAATTAAAACTTAACTCACAGCTCTCACGTTGTGCATTTTTTTTCAGTCAACAGAGGTGATATCTTAATTTGCATTTCCCTGATGATTAGTGATATTGAGCACCTTTTCATATATTATTGGCTATTTGTATGTCTTCTTTGGAAAAGTGTCTGTTCAAGTCCTTTGTCCATTTATAAATCAGGTTATTTGTTTTTTTGATATTGAGTTGTATGAGTTTCTTATATAGTTTGGATATTAATTCCCTATTGGATATATGGTTTGCAAATATTTTCTCTCAGTCCATAGGTTGTTTTTTCATTTTGATAATGGTTTCACTGTGCAGAAGCTTTTTAGTTTAATGTAATCCCATCTGTTTATTTTTGCTTTTGTTTCCCTTGTCTTTGGAGACAGATCCACAAAAACATGGCTAAGACCAATGCAATGAGGTTACCACTATGTTTTCTTCTAGGAGTTTTACGGTTTCATGTTTTATGTTCAAGTCTTTTATCCATTTTGAGTTATTTTTTTGTGTATGGTGTAAGACAGTAGTCTAATTTCATTCTTTTGCATGTGTCTGTCCAGTTTTCCCAGCACCATTTATTGAAGAGACTATCCTTTCTCCATTGTATGTTCTTTGCTCCCTTGTTGTAAATTAATTGTCCCTATATGTGTGGGTTTACTTCTGAGCTCTCAATTCTGTTCCATTGATCTATGTGTCTGTTTCTGTGCCAGTACCATACTGTTGTGACTATAGCTTTGTAATATAATCTGAAATCAAGGAGCACTATACCACCAGCTTTGTTCAGGAGAATTTTAATTTTGAGAAATAATTCAAAATTACTAAAGGGTAAGAAAAAGTATTTGCTTTTGCCTTCTGGATTACATGATTCCATATTCAATAAATTATAAATCCTATAGCATAGGCCCAATACTATCTAGTTTCTTTTTTTTTATTAACTAATTTATTTATGGCTGCATTGTGGTGCTGAGCGCAGGCTTTCTCTAGTTGCAGCAGGCGGGGGCTACTCTTTGTTGTGGTGCGCAGGCTTCTCATTGCGGTGGCTTCTCTTGTTGCAAAGCACGGGCTCTAGTGCACAGGCTTCAGTAGTTGTGGCTCGTGGGCTCTAGAGCGCAGGCTCAGTAGTTGTGGCACACGGGCTTAGTTGTTCCACAGCATGTGGGATCTTCCTGGACCAGGGCTTGAACCCATGTCCCCTGCATTGGTAGGCAGATTCTTAACCACTGCACCACCAGGAAAGTCCTATCTAGTTTCTAAGAGTGGAAGAATTGAAGCGTTTATGAATCTTTTAAATCTGGATAAGGGAAGGAAACACTTAAAGGTTAGTAAAGGAGAAGTATAGCATGATTATTTTATGGCATGAAACATAAGATTTAGGTGTCAGTGAAGATCAGTCTGAGGAGCCAGGTTATCATCTGAGAGAACAGTTAGAATAAATGGCAGTTATCACCTTCCTGAGCTCAAGTGAAGGTTGGCTTGGTTTCTTATGATAGGCATATAGCTTACTAGAAGGGGCTGGGACCTGGAATTACGCTCATCCATTGGCTAGAACAGGTGCTAAGGAAAACAGCCTCAGCCTTATGTACTGTATAGGCGTAGACTTTTACTACTTCCTCTCCTTCCACACACATCCCTTGAATTTCTAAGTTGATGTGTTGGATAAAAATTAACATGAGAAGTTCAAGGCAAAGTACTAATAACTAATAAGTTTCCCCAACAGATAGCAGGGCTCATGTTGGGGAATCCAAAAGTTGATTTAATCACTTAGTCAGTGACAATTAGAGGAACTGAATTGTAAGACTGTGATCCTGGCCTGGAAAGAGAATATTAAGGATCTAGTTTTAGATGGGGTTACCAATAGAAGAAAAGATGACAAGAAACCAAGATAGAAGCCTATTTATTAATGGAGCATAAAAAATTCAGCAACAAGACTGAATTGGTGCAGAGAGTTGTGCAGAGCTGTTGAACTAAGGCCTGGAGTCATTACTGGTGTCCTAACAAGCAGGAAAGAGAGGAGGAGAGAGGAGAAAGGCATGAGGGCAGGAGTTCGAGTCTCTAAGTGGGGAAATCATGTGGCAGTAGTTGTGAAGTAGAATAAGCACTGAGTGATGCTATCAATCAATGAGAGCACCTATAAGTTGAGCTGTAGAGGAGAAACAAGATTCTAAAGGAGAGGACTCAGTTGGAGGATATACTGATAGGAGGAGGGGGTTCTCCCCCTCAAATATTCCTGAGCCTAAGTCTCTTTGGAAGTTTTTTAGGTGACTTCTGGCAGAGCAGTCTTTCAAAAAGGCAAATCTGATTCCTGCCTCAAATCCCCCAGGGACCCCATAGCACTGAGGGAAAAGTGTACATTCCATAACATGGCTCACATGATCTTCAGTTTGCCCTTAATTGTTTTCACTCCGTGGGAACCACTAAGAATTACCCAGAATATGCCAGTTTTTCTCAAGCTTCTCTGCTTTGGCTAATGCCCTTCTGAAATTACTTGCTTATTATGCCCTCCTCTGCTCCATACTGACCCTAACTCATCCTTTACCATTCTAACTTCCTTGACTGAATCCTCCTCTGTGCTCACAAAAAATTCTGTGCATGCCAGCTGCTATAGTACTTACCTTTAGTGCAGGTTGACCAACTAACCAGTCTTCTAAATTAACTGAAGTTCTTTGATGAATGAATAAATGAATAGGTGAGACTGAGTGGAGAGAATTATTGCTAAGATTTAGCCTGGTTTGATGGTCAGCTAGTTTGAAGCACCTCAGGCCTACTAATGGTAGCTTCCTGTTTGCAGTGAAGGAACTATCCAAAAACTTTCAAGAGGTCTCCCTTAGCTGGCTTCTGTTTCTCAATACAGGCCTTTGTGGGACACTGGAGCCTTGTTAGGTCAAGATACATAGGAGAATCTCTGTTATTGAGGGGCTCAGGAATTCTAACTATGCCTTTGCTATCAGGGGAGGTTTCAGGTTCTGTATTTTGGAGAGTGGAGAAGTCTAAAAGAAATAATGTAGTTTCTGTCTTCAAGATCCTGGTGAAGGAATGGCATTGGAAAAACCTTCCTTGGCTTTAATTTTTATCCCTGGATCTTGAAGTTCATGGTGTCGGCTGCTTGGGAAATATGTGAAGATCAGATAGGTCAGATTTTGTGGATTTGACAATGTGACAAGTTGTGGGTATGACACTATACTCTTCATTAGCTCAGTTCACATATCTTTTGGATTGGCCTTACTGATCTTTAACAAGAAAAATATTAACATTCAACTTCACCAAACTTATAGGAACAGCATCTTTATTTTATTTCTTTTATTTTAATTTTTTTGCCAGAGTCCAAGAATTGATCAGTTTTTTACAGGAACTAATTCACACTAACTGTACCTAATGACAATCATTTATTATTATCTCTCACTGTTCTGCGAATTGACTGGATCGGCTCTGTGGTTTTTTTTTTTTTTTTTTTTTGGGGAGGGGAGTGTATTTTTACTTTTTTTTTTCCTTATTAGTCATTCATTTTATACACATCACTGTATACATGTCAATCCCAATCTCCCAATTCATCACACCACAAGTCCCAACCCCCGCCGCTTTCCCCCTTTGGTGTCCATATGTTTTTCTCTACTTCTGTGTCTCAATTTCTTTCCTGCAAACTGGTTCATCTGTACCATTTTCTAGGTTCCATCTATATGCATTAATATACAATATTTGTTTTTCTCTTTCTGACTTACTTCACTCTGTATGACAGTCTCTAGATGCATCTACGTCTCTACACATGACCCAGTTTCGTTCCTTTTTATGGCTGAGTAATATTCCATTTTATATATGTACCACATCTTCTTTATCCATTCATCTGTCAATGGGCATTTAGGTTCCTTCCGTGACCTGGCTATTGTAAATAGTGCTGCAGTGAACATTGGGGTGCATGTGTCTTTTTGAATTACACGAATTTTAAGATTTTTTGTTCTAGTTCGGTAAAAAATGCCATTGGTAATTTGATAGGGATTGCATTGAATCTGTAGATTGCTTTGGGTAGTATAGTCATTTTCACAATATTGATTCTTCCAATCCAAGAACATGGTATATCTCTCCATCTGTTGGTATCATCTTTAATTTATTTCATCAGTGTCTTATAGTTTTCTACATATGGGTCTTTTGTCTCCCTAGGTAGGTTTATTCCTAGGTATTTTATTCTTTTTGTTGCAGTGGTAAATGGGAGTGTTTCCTTAATTTCTCTTTCAGAATTTTCATCATTAGTGTATATGAATGCAAGAGATTTCTGTGCATTAATTTTGTATCCTGCTACTTTACCAAATTCATTGATTAGCTCTAGTAGTTTTCTGGTGGCATCATTAGGATCCTCTATGTATAGTATCATGTCATCTGCAAACAGTGACAGTTTTACTTCTTCTTTTCCAGTTTGTATTCGATTTATTTCTTTTTCTTCTCTGATTGCCATGGCTAGGACTTCAAAAACTATGTTGATTAATAGTGGTGAGAGTGGATATCCTTGTCTTGTTCCTGATCTTAGAGGAAATGCTTTCAGTTTTTCACCATTGAGAATGATGTTTGCTGTGGGTTTGTCGTATATGGCCTTTATTATGTTGAAGTAGGTTCCCTCTCTGCCCACTTTCTGGAGAGTTTTTATCATAAATCGGTGTTGAATTTTGTCAAAAGCTTTTTCTGCATCTATTGAGATGATCATATGGTTTTTCTTCTTCAATTCGGAAATATGGTGTGTCACATTGATTGATTTGTGTATATTGAAGAATCCTTGCAGTAAATCCCACTTGATCATGGTACGTGGTCCTTTTAATGTGTTGTTGGATTCTGTTTGCTAGTATTTTGTTGAGGATTTTTGCATCTATATTTATTGGTGATATTGATCTGTAATTTTCTTTTTTTGTAGTATCTTTGTCTGGTTTTGGTATCAGGGTGATGGTGGCTTCATAGAATGAGTTTGGGAGTGTTCCTTCCTCTGCAATATTTTGGAAGAGTTTGAGAAGGATGGGTCTTAGCTCTTCTCTAAATGTTTGATAGAATTCATATGTGAAGCCATCTGGTCCTGGACTTTTGTTTGTTGGAAGATTTTTAGTCACAGTTTCAATTTCATTACTTGTGATTGGTCTGTTCACATTTTCTGTTTCTTCCTGGTTCAGTCTTGGAAGGTTATACCTTTCTAAGAATTTGTCCATTTCTTCCAGGTTGTCCATTTCATTGGCCTAGAGTTGCTTGTAGTAGTCTCTTAGGATGCTTTGTATTTCTGCAGTGTCTGTTGTAACTTCTCCTTTTTCATTTCTAATTTTATTGATTTGAGTCCTCTCCCTCTTTTTCTTGATGAGTCTGGCTAATGGTTTATCAATTTTGTGTATCTTCTCAAAGAACCAGCTTTTAGTTTTATTGATCTTTGCTATTGTTTTCTTTGTTTCTATTTCATTTATTTCTACTCTGATCTTTATGATTTTTTTCCTTCTGCTAACTTTGTGTTTTGTTTGTGGTTCTTTCTCTAGTTCCTTCAGGTGTAATGTTAGATTGTTCATTTGAGATTTTTCTTTTTTCTTGAGGTAGGCTTGTATAGCTATAAACTTCCCTCTTAGAACTGCTTTTGCTGCATCCCATAGGTTTTGGGTCATCATGTTTTCATTGTCCTTGGTCTCTAGGTATTTTTTGATTTCCTCTTTGATTTCTTCAGTGATCTCTTGGTTATTTAGTAACGTATTGTTTAGCCTCCATGTGTTTGTGTTTTTTATATTTTTTTCCCTGTAATTGATTTCTAATCTCATAATGTTGTGGTCAGAAAAGATGCTTGATATGATTTCAATTTTCTTAAATTTACTGAGGCTTGATTTGTGACCAAGATGTGATCTGACCTGGAGAATGTTCCATGTGTGCTTAAGAAGAAAGTGTAATCTGCTGTTTTTGGATGGAATGTCCTATAACTATCAATTAAATCTATCTGGTCTGTTGTGTATTTAAAGCTTATGTTTCCTTCTTAATTTTCTGTTTGGATGATCTGTCCATTGGTGTAAGTGAGGTGTTAAAGTCCCCCACTATTATTGTGGAACTGTCGATTTCCTCTTTTTTAGCTGTTAGCAGTTGCCTTATGTATTGAGGTGCTCCTATGTTGGGTGCATATATATTTATAATTGTTATATCTTCTTCTTGGATTGATTCCTTGATAATTATGTAGTGTCCTTCCTTGTCTCTTGTAACATTCTTTATTTTAAAGTGTATTTTATCTGATATGAGTATTGCTACTCCAGCTTTCTTTTGATTTCCATTTGCATGGAATATCTTTTTCCATCCCCTCACTTTCAGTCTGTATGTGTCCCTACGTCTGAAGTGGGTCTCTTATAGACAGCATATATATGGGTCTTGTTTTTGTATCCATTCAGCAATCCTGTGTCTTTTGGTTGGAGCATTTAATCCATTCACATTTAAGGTAATTGTTGATGTGTATGTTCCTATTACCATTTTCTTAATTGTTTTGGGTTTGTTTTTGTAGGTCCTTTTCTTCTCTTGTGTTTCCCACTTAGAGAAGATCCTTTGTCATTTGTTGTAGAGCTGGTTTGGTGGTGCTGAATTCTCTTAGCTTTTGCTTGTCTATAAAGCTTTTGATTTCTCCATCGAATCTGAGTGAGATCCTTGCTGGGTAGAATAATCTTGGTTGTAGGTTCTTCCCTTTCATCACTTTAAGTATATCATGCCACTCCCTTCTGGCTTGTAGAGTTTCTCCTGAGAAATCAGCTGTTAACCTTATTGGAGTTCCCTTGTATGTTATTTGTTTTTCCCTTGCTTCTTTCAATAATTTTTCTTTGTCTTTAATTTTTGCCTTTTGATTACTATATGTATTGGAGTGTTTCTCCTTGGGTTTATCCTGTATGGGACTCTCCGTGCTTCCTGGGCTTGGGTGGCTCTTTCCTTTTCCATGTTAGGGAACTTTTCGACTATAATCTCTTCAAATATTTTGTTGGGTCCTTTCTCTCTCTGTTCTCCTTCTGGGACCCCTATAATGCAAATATTGTTGAGTTTCATGTTGTCCCAGAGGTCTCTTAGGCTGTCTTCATTTCCTTTCATTCTTTTTTCTTTATTCTGTTCTGCAGCAGTGAATTCCACCATTCTGTCTTCCAGGTCACTTATCTGTTCTTCTGCCTCAGTTATTCTGCTATTGATTCCTTCTAGTGTAGTTTTCCTTTCAGTTATTGTATTGTTTATCTCTGTTTGTTTGTTCTTTAATTATTCTAGATCTTTGTTAAACATTTCTTGCATCTTCTCGATCTTTGCCTCCATTTTTTTCCCCGAGGTCCTGGATCATCTTCAGTATCATCATTCTGAATTCTTTTTCTGGAAAATTGCCTATCTCCATTTCATTTAGTTGTTTTTCTGGGGTTTTATCTTGTTCTTTCATCTGATACATAGCCCTCTTCCTTTTCATCTTGTCTATCTTTCTGTGAATGTGGCTTTTGTTCCACAGTCTGCAGGATTATGGCTTTTCTTGCTTCTGCTGTCTGCCCTCTGGTGGATGAGGCTATCTAAGAGGCTTGTGGAAGTTTCCTGATGGGAGGGACTGGTGGTGGGTAGAGCTTAGTAAAACTTTAATCCGCTTGTCTGCTGATGGGTTTGACTGGGTTCCCTCCTTGTTGCTTGTGTGGCCTGAGGCGACCCAACACTGGAGCCTACCTGGGCTCTTTGGTGGGGCTAATGGTGGTCTCTGGGAGGGCTCACTCCAAGGAGTACTTCCCAGAACTTCTGCTGCCAGTGTCCTTGTCCCTTGGTGAGCCACAGCTGCCCCCTGCCTCTGCAGGACACCCTCCAACACTAGCAGGTAGGTCTGGTTCAGTCTCCTGTGGGGTCACTGCTCCTTCCCCTGGGTCCCAATGTGCACACTACTTTGTGTGTGCCCTTCATGAGTGGAGTCGCTGTTTGCCCCAGTCCTGCTGAAGTCCTGCAATCAAATCCTGCTAGCCTTCAAAGTCTGATTCTCTAGGAATTTCTCCTCCTATTTTCAGACCCCCAGGTTGGGAAGCCTGACGTGTGGCTCAGTACCTTCACTCCAGTGGGTGGACTTCTGTGGTATAAGTGTTCTCCAGTTTGTGAGTCACCCATCCAGCAGTTATGGGATTTGATTTTATTGTGATAGCGCCCCTCCTACCGTCTCATTGCAGCTTCTTCTCTGTCTTTGCATGTGGTGTATCTTTTTTGGTGAGTTCCAGTGTCTTTCTGTCAATGATTGTTCAGCAGTTAGTTGTGATTTGGTGTTATCAAAAGAGGGAGTGAGAGCATGTCCTTCTACTCTGCCATCTTGAACCAATCTCAGGCACGGCATATTTAGATACGGTCCTATAGCTCTTCTCTCAAAATCAAATAAAGTGTCTAGGTGCGAGGAAGAAATTTGGTTTTGGGGTAGGGAACATGCCCCAATTGCCCCCTGCAGGTGGAGGACAGGATTGGGCACATTGGCCTGCTCAAAGAGTCTTCCAAGTTGAAAACAGTGGGCCAAGGGTGAACTTAGAGGTGAAACAAAGGATCCAGAACTGGAAACCAGTTTGATTATCAAGAAAGCTTGGAGGGCAGAGCCTCAGACCACCCCTGAAATAGTATGTAGGGAAAGGAAGCATTTAATGGGGCAGAATACATCCTGGGCAGGAGTCCCTCTGAAGGGGACAGCTTATGTAGCCAGATGTGAGTCCTCTTTAGGACTCAATAGGAAAAGAAGAATCTCTGTTCTTGTTGGGAGTAGCTGCTGTCTGCTCAACTTTCTGCCTTTTGCTGATATGTTCTGATACCCTATTGAAATGAACATCACTTTAAATAAAAGTAACCACTTAGAATGATTATTAAATTAATACTGAAAATAGAACACGCTCAAAGTGTGTTCCAAGGGATTCCTGAGAAATGTTACTGAAAAAGTATTCTATGGTCAAATTTTAAGTTTAGAACATTCTCTACATTTATCTTTTCTTGGTGATTCTCTTTACACATTAGCACAGTAAAAGCTGTGAGAAGTCTTACAGTAATGAAATCTGTTTTTTCTAATCTTAGTTTACTATGAAACCATTATAATTGTGGTGGGGGCTTACTGTAGAACACACCTTGACAACATTAAGGGTTAATGAAACATTTGATCTGATGAAGAAACTGCTAAATATCTGGTGAAAACCCCTTGTTTGGAAGTGAAAGGAAATTGAGAAGCTGGAGCTAAACCCCAAAAGATTGCAATCAGAATATCTGTAAAGCATGCTGCATGGGCCTTTTGTATAGTTGGTGCTGGGTCACTTCTTGCTGCAGTTGTTATTGTTTTTATTGTTTAAAGGGAAAGGAGATGAAAAAGGCCTATTCTTGCCAGCTGTGGTTGAACCAAATTGCTGTCAGTATGTTAGATATCAGCTAATCTTTCAATTAAGAAACCACTGCAGTTTTGGAGCAGGCATGGTTTCTCCTTCAAGTTTTAATATCTTGGTAACTGTCAGTATAAATTTAGATTTTTCTCTATGGTTTTACCATTCTCTCTCTCTCTCTCTCTTCCTCTCTTTCTCTCTAGATGGATAGATAGAGATAGATATATACTTTTTTGTTTTTAAAAATAAAAGTAGAGTTCATTTATTCTACGGAATTCCTCAAGTAAATGTCAGGCAACCACCTTTCCTAATTTTCAGAGAAAAAAATATTTGAAGTAGCCAAATGCTCATTCAGTTGGGCTCATTTTAGAAGTAGGCAGAATGGCAAATCAAATTCCTATGGAGCAAAACAGGTATCCAGAGTAAGTGAACAAAACAGGCTGGATGTGAACTACAGTGATTGGAAAAGTACAGGCTCATTAAATGAGGCAGCTGCTCCAGGAGATAGAAATATGGGCCACTGTTTCTGAATTGCTTGATTTTTACAGAAGAAGCAGAGAATCTGGATCTTTATGTAAAATCCCTCAAATTTTCAACTGGTGCTCATTTAAAAAAAAAAAAAACCCACTCTGTAAGTGAAATAAAACATGTTCAGGAGCTGGTTTGCAGCTTCTAAATTAGGCAAATGTAAGATTGTTCACAGCAGAACCCAGGCAAGTCCTCACACCAGCTTAGTTCTCTGTTCTGTCTATAGCTGAACGCTTTACAAAGAAACTAGTGTAACAATGTTCCTAGCCAACCCTGTAGCTGAGGTGTCTTTTGTGAAGCTTATAAGCGTCTGCTTAAAATTAATTTGAGGCCACAGTACCATTCTATGGTGATCGAAAAAAGTCACATTACATTTCCTGCTGGCATTGCCATTAGGAAACTTTCAATTTAAGGTTGTAGGATTTGAGTTAGAAAATATTTAATAAAACAATGATAGCAGAAAAACTGGCCAAAAGTAAAATAGTTTTCTTAACTGCAAGAATATTTTGGCTATTATATTTTTATGTGATTTAATAATTTTCAGTTGGAGAATATTTCATAACTTTATTTCCTCAGAATATGGCAGGCAATAAGTTGAATTTTAAATAAATACTACTTAAATTTTTCCCCTATTTTTCTTATTCTCTTTGAATGGTGAAATGAAGAGCATGTAATACCTTGTTGAAAAGATTTTGCATGCATTTAAAATGTCACTGCAGTATTAATGAACTTCTTTGAATGACCTTTGATTTGGGAGTAACCACAATAACTCCTTTTTTTTTTTTTGATGATCATTAAATATTTTGAGAAGGAACTTAAGTCTTTCTAACAAATCTTCATTTCTTCCCTCCATTACGCTTGGCGGACCTCCTCCCTCTTTTCCTCTCCCCTCCCTCCTTGCCTGTTTACAACAGCATTTATGATGAAATCAGAGAGACTTCTCTAATCAGAAAGTTCTTCATGCTTTCCAGGACACAGAAAGAGCAGCTGATTACTTGCCTTTCTCTGCCTCCTCTCATCGGCCTTTTTCCTTTACCATTTTTATAGCACTGGAATGTAACTACCTTCTTTTTTGCTCTCTGCCACATCTACCATGAGTCCCTCGAGGACAGGTACCATTCTTTTATATCCAAATAAATAAATGGTGTCTGGTGTGGTATCATGCACTTTGTGGGCATGTGATACATAGTTTAAAGTGAATGACTTTCATCTTTCTTTTTTCTCCCTAGTGTAATCACAGTTTTATCAGAAGATACAAATAGTGACCTGAAGCTGTCACATCCTCTCTTTTCCTTTTATTGAACCAAGGTCGCTATTTCAAACCTAAAAGTGGGAAGAAAAGGAAACCTTAAATTTTAATGATTCTTTGAACATCTTATAGTTGTATATGTTATTTCTAGAAGCTTACGTACAGCTCTCTTGAACCTCTTCAAAGAAAAATAGATGTTAGACTAGTGTTTAAAACAACTGATGTAATCTAATGATATTTTGGGGCACATTAATAAATGGGTTATCATACTGTGTTTCAGATGTACTCTTTTTTTCATCATTTCAAATGTTAATTTGTAGATGATTTGCTGATCTAGTATCTATTCTTTAGCAAAAATTAACTGTCTTATTTTTGCTGTACACATTATGGAATATTAGGAAAGTAGAGAGATTTCCCTGGCGGTCCCGTGGTTAGGACTCTGTGCTTCCACTGCAGGGGGCACGGGTTCCATCCCTGATCAGGGATGCAGTGTGCCAACCCTCCCCACCAAAAAAAGAAAGTAGAAAGTAAATGAAAAAGATTACCTTAATTTTACTTCCTATGATAGCTGATATTAACATTTAGAGTCAGTTTCTTCTTTTAAAATGTGTTCATTGGGGGCTTCCCTAGTGGCACAGTGGTTGAGAGTCTGCCTGCCGATGCAGGGGACACGGGTTCGTGCCCTGGTCCGGGAAGATCCCACATGCCGCTGAGTGGCTGGGCCCATGAGCCATGGCCGCTGAGCCTGTGCTCCGCAACGGGAGAGGCCACAACAGTGAGAGGCCCGTGTACCGCAAAAAAAAAAAAAAAAAAAAAAAAAGTGTTCATTTATTACCCCCCAAAACTTTAAAAATCACATTAAAAAATATATTTCAATGAGAAAAAGAGATTTAGAAGCTGAGAATTTCACAATGAAAACATTGTTTTTCTATAAGAATTTTAATAAAAGTTAAAAAATCTTTTATAGACAGTTTACTATTTCAGGATAAAAATAATAAATATAGTTTAGCTAAGGGACAAACATATACTTAAATATCACTGAGAACTTCCTCAACAACCTGTAAAACTGTACTGAAATTGGGTTTCTAGGAATTGTGCGTCAGAACCACCAACAGTAAAGAAAGGAGGCAGCCAACTCAACAGCCAGCCCCTTACACAGAGTAGCCGTGTGTTCCAGCATTTGGAGAACAACAGCTTTTATCCCTTCACACAAGGTGCTAATACCTGTAGACATCAACTTTTCAGTAAAATCAGTCTTCAGAATGCAAATTATGTTCCCTGTTAACCTATTGAATAATATCTAGCTTATAGTATAAAAATTTTCATAGTCAAAGATATCCTGAATTATTTTGTTTATATATATAGTTTTAAAAACATTTAATTTTGTAATCTGATATTCTGATTTTTAAAAATCCAGTACCATGATATAAGCATTTTTCTGTGTTATTACACACACTGACTATAAAATTATTTCTAATGACTAATACTGCATTGAATAAATTAATAAATCACTTTCTTACCAAGCATTTGTATTACTCCCAGAATTTTGCTACTGCAGATTACTTGGTGATTGGCTTTCTTCAAAGCCAGAGCAAAGAAAAAAGTTTTCTGTATTAGGGCTAGATCCGAGCAGTGCAATTCCTGGGTCAAAGAATATGAATACTTTTAAGCTTCTTAATGCATAGTTTCAAAATATATTATAAAAACAGTTTATAAAAATTTATTCTTCCACAAATGATGTAAGAGAATGCTGTTTCATTGTAACTTGCCAATATTGGATATGCTTAATTTTGTTAAAGCTTTGTTAATTTATTAAATTAAAATATTATTGTTTCAGTTTCCATTTCTCTGAATTTTAGTGATATACATTTTTGGGTTTTTTTTTAATCAGAATATTTCTTTTCTCTGAATTGCCCATTTATTGTCATTTGCTTCTTTAACTATATGTTTTTCATTCTTAAGGACTGGTAGAAAGCATTCAGTCTTCAAACACTATTAGTTAGGACTCTTGGTTGTAAGGACTAAAATCTAGCTTAAACTGGCATAGGCAGAAAGTGTTTAATAGATCACAGATTTCAAAGAAAAATGTGAACAGTGGAAGGGTCTATGAAGCTAGGCTTCAGGAGTAACCTGAACAAAGGACATGACCAGCCCTAAGATTTTCCTTTTGTTTTCTTTCATTTCTGTTTTTCTTTGCATTTTGCCTTTATTCTCTTAAACTGCTGATTGGCTTTCTTTACCTAAAGGAAAAATTGTTGCCCACAATGTCTAAGTTTTACTTCTTACATCTACTGCCACCTGAGAGGGACTGTCTGCCGTTTTCTGTAGTCCCAAGAAAATAATCCTGGATGAGAGCTCTGACCGAGTTTGGGGCAGGTGTTTCGTCCAGTAAGCCACTGGGGTTGGGTCATAGAACATGGAAACTTCTGTCTGTGGCAGTCATATGAATGGTTGGATCTGTAAGAGTGGGGTGGAAGGGAGCATTGATGATTCCCAAAAGAAAAGGAATATGTTAGGTGGACAAAATAGTAGCTAACTATGGTGGATATCCAAGGTTTTATATGCTTTTTCATCCTTTAGAGTTAATCAATAGAAGAATATTTATCAATGCCTACTATGCTACTAGAACTCTCAGGAGAGAACAATTAGGGAAGTAAGAAACATAAGTTCTTGCATTAAAGAATAAATAAGGTAATTTTTATTCAGAGTACTTTAAAGTGATGGTAGCAATATTTAAGACCGTATTTTATATAAACAACGTAATTTTATTAAGAGCACTTTAAAACAATGGAGATTTCAGTTTTTCTCTAAATTGTCTTTTATTTCTTTACTTTCAAGAAAAATACAGTAAAACATTTTGCCTCCATTTTATGAACTATATATATCAACCCTAAAATATAGAATTGTGTGCTTGGTTTTTTATTAAGTCAGGGTTAAGGGTTTTAACTTCTGCTTCTGCACTAGTAAAGCTTAACATTATTGTATTTAATCAAGGGAAGATCTATTATTTTAATAGACTCTCTACATATTAAAGAGACCGGGGGGAAATAAGTGAATAATCAAAGACTGAATAAAGCTCAAATGAGGTTAATTAAATGAGGTTAATTTAACAAGCAATGTAGATTCAGTCCAATGCAAGGTACCATTCTCTCGCCTTATTGGGAGAGGGTGGGGAGAGACAGAGACAGAGGGGAGAGGAGAGAGGAGGGAATGAATATGAATGTGTATCAAAGTCAAGCGATGGCTTATTAATGTTAGACTTTTGAAACCCCTACCTGTTAGCAAAGCTACATATTCCTGATCCTTAACTCAATAGGGCAAGCACGTTTTAGAAGGAGTCAAACTAAAGGAGTACATTGTACAGGGTAATGACTTCAGGATAAATTTAAAACTACTTTAGCAAAAGAATATATTTTAGTAACTAAGTTAGAACTTTTGTAGGAAGATAGAAATAAGTATCACGCTAATTCTAAAAATAAAACCAATAGAATGCCACTCAAGAGGAAATTAAGTGTTTGTATTCACAAATAATTTTGTCTTAAATATTGCTACTGTTCTATACACTTGTATGTTAGTGACATTTCTGGTCCTGTGCAATCTCCTGTTGGCATTTTTGAAGTTGCCATAGGTCCTGATAGTAGGTAAAGAAGTTTGGGTTCTGCTTGTGGAGTTTCACAAAGTACTGATGACTTTTCTCTGTGAAATAAGAATTCTTTCTAGTTTTATTGAATCCTGAGTGATTTATCTACCTGTATACATGGACTTCCCACCCCCATTCTTTATTTTCTAGAAAGGTAATTTAATTTTCTGGATGCATTTAGGTAGTGGTTGATTCCAAAAAAGTGGTTACAGAAGCCACTTCTTGGCAGTCGTATGTCAATGTCTAAAATCCATTTCCCAAGAACCCTTGAAGTACTATCTTGCTTTGATTGATTTCTTTGTTGCAGTTCTAATTTTCCCCTTGATAGTTAGATGCCTTTGCCTGTCTGATACAATCCTGAAAATCCCCCACTTTATTTTTTTCAGACCCTGAACTTCCATCTGTCATCTCAGATTGCTGCAAAACCAGTTTGATGGAAAGACTAAAAATAAATGAATTCTTAGAACCAGGAGCTTAACAAAAAAGAGTTTAGGTTTCAGGTGGTAAAATACCCAATGACGCGATCAGCTATCTGGTTGTCTTTTCTAAAGTGTTTGACTGCAGAGTGGAGGGAAGTTAAAAGGACATTTTAAAATATTTTCCTTTAGAATATTTTCATTACGAATAATGTCAATAGATGATCCAAATGAAAATAATTAAGAAGAGACAGTAATACCTTTCCCAAATTTGTTTTACAACTCTGTGATTCTTACCACAATCCATTTTGATCAAGTTGGCTACGGGAAAAACTGGAAAATAGATAACAGTAATAAATGTGTTGTTCTCATGGTTGCGTTGGCAAGAGGGTTATAATACAAGTCATCTAATTCCAGTACAGGACTCTGTCCGCTAGAACATGCTGTTAGTCCCACTGTTTTTGGAACACCCTCTGACTAGACAACAGCAGGTCCTCACATCAGTCAATGTAGTGTTCAAATTCTGTGCAGAATTATGACTCTTAGAGAAAACCGTGTGCTTGCACAGTGCATATTGGATTGCAATATTTTGTGAACTATTTATTTCATAAAGTTGATATAATATATACAGTAAAAGTGAACATAAGGACCTTTCAGTCATGTCATTTTTAACCGTATCAGTTTGATTTGAAAGAAGTTGAGTTAGCAAAGCCAGAACAGAGTGAACTAATGTGACCTAACTTCTCAGGGAGTGTTGTCAGAGGGCTTGAGATGCTATTTATATGTAACATTCATTTGGAGAATATATCAAAATAAGTGACCTTGGGAAGTGTTTTAATGTGTTTTTTTTTTAATTATAAAAAGAAAAATGTTTTGTTAAAAAACAGGCTTAGAATTCTTTTCTGGGTAAATCTTAATAGTTGGAATGGGCTTTTTAAAAGAATTTTATTTTTATACAATTTTTAAAGGTTACCCTCCATTAACACTTTTTTTTTAAAGTGGTAGCACTGACGATAGCTCCAGTCAGTTTTATTTTTTAAAGTTTTAATTTAAAGGATATACTATATAGCATAGGTAATTATACCCATTATCTCGTAATAACCTATAATGGAATATAATTTGCAAAAATACTGAATCAATATGCTGTACAACTAAAACTAACACAATATTATAAATCAAGTATATTCCAATAAAAAATTAAAAATTTTAATTTATTTATTTTTAATTTTTATTGAAATATGGTTAATGTATCATATTATGCTAGCTTTAGGTGTACTACATAGTGATTTGACTTTTTAAAAAATGTTTATTGGAGTATAGTTGCTTTACAATGTTGTGTTAGTTTCTACTGCACAGCAAAGTGAATCTGCTATACCTATACATATTTCCCCTCTTTTTTGGATGTCCTTCCCATTTAGGTCACCACAAAGCATTGAGTTCCCTGTGCTATACAGTATGTTCTCATTAGTTATCTATTTTATACAGAGTATCAATAGTGTATATATGTCAATCCAAATCCCTCAATTCCTTCCACCCACCCCCTTTTCCCCTTGGTATCCATACATTTGTTCTCTATGTCTGTGTCTCTACTTCTGCTTTGAAAATAAGATCATCTATACCATTTTTCTAGATTCCATATATATTCATTAATATACAATATTTGTTTTTCTTTTTCGGACTTACTTCACTCTGTATGACAGTCTATAGGTCCATCCATGTCTCTTCAAATGACCCAGTTTTGTTCCTTTTAATGGCTATGTAATATTCCATTGTATATATGCACCACATCTTCTTTATCCATTCCTCTGTCCATGTCTTGGCTATTGTAAATAGTGCTGCAATGAACATTGGGGTGCATGTGTCTTTTTGAGTTATGGCTTTCTCTGGGTATCTGCCCAGTAATGGGATTGCTGGGTCATAGGGTAGTTCAATTTTAGTTTTCTACGGAACCTCCATACTGTTCTCCATAGTGGCTGTATCAATTTACATTCCCACCAAGAGTGCATGAGGTTCCCTTTTCTCCACACCCTCTCCAGCATTTTTTGTTTGTAGACTTTTTGATGATGGCCATTCTGACCGGTGTGAGGTGATACCTCATTGTAGGGTTTTTTTTCTTTATTATTATATCATTATTTTTCTTTGGCTGCGTTGGGTCTTAGTTGCAGCACATGGGATCTGTTCGTTGAGACATGCAGGGTCTTTTGTTGTGGTGCACGGGCTTCTCTCTAGTTGTGGCGTGTGGGTTTTTCTCTCTCTAGTTGTGGTGCATGGGCTCCAGAGCATGCCGGCTTCAGAGCACATGGGCTCTGTAGTTGCAGCACCAGGCTCTCTCATTGAGGTGTGCGAGCTCAGCAGTTGTGGGGCACGGGCTTAGTTGCCCTGTGGCATGCAGGATCTTAGTTCCCCGACCAGGGATCAAACCGGTGTCCCCTGCATTGGAAGGTGGATTCTTCACCACTGGACCACCAGGGAAGTCCCCTCATTGTAGTTTTGATTTGCATTTCTCTAATGATTAGTGATGTTGAGCATCCTTGCATGTGTTTGTTGGCAATCTGTATATCTTCTTTGGAGAAATGTCTATTTAGGTCTTCCACCCATTTTTTTACTGCATTGTTTGCTTTTTTGATATTGAGCTGCATGAGCTGTTTGTATATTTTGGAGATAAATCCTTTGTCAGTTGATTCATTTGCAAATACTTTCTCCCATTCTGAGGGTTGTCTTTTCATCTTGTTTATGGTTTCCTTTGCTGTGTAAAAGCTTTTACGTTAAGTTAGGTTCCCTTTGTTTATTTTTGTTTTTATTCTCATTACTCTAGGAGATGGGTCAAAAAAGATCTTGCTGTGATTTATGTCATAAGAGTGTTCTGCCTGTGTTTTCCTCTAAGAGTTTTATAGTGTCTCATCTTACATTTAGGTGTCTAATCCATTTTTAGTTTATTTTTGTGTATGGTGTTAGGGAGTATTCTAATTTCATTCTTTTACATGTAGCTGTCCAGTTTTCCCAGCACCACTTATTGAAGAGACTGTCTTTGCTCCATTGTATATTCTTGCCTCCTTTGTCATAGATTAGGGGTCCATAGGTGCATGGGTTTATATCTGGACTTTCTATCCTGTTCCATTTATCTATATTTCTGTTTTTGTGCTAGTACCATACTGTCTTGATTACTGTAGCTTTGTAGTATAGTCTGAAGTTGGGGACCCTGATTCCTCTAGCTCCATTTTTCTTTCTCAAGATTTCTGTGGCTATGCATGGTCTTTTCTGTTTCCATAGAAGTTGTAAAATTTTTTGTTCTAATTCTGTGAAAAATGCCATTGGTAATTTGATAGGGATTGCATTGAATCTGTAGATTGCTTTGAGTAGTATAGTCACTTTCACAATACTGATTCTTCCAATCCAAGAACATGGTATGTCTCTCCATCTGTTTGTGTCATCTTTTATTCCTTTCATCATTATCTTATAGTTTTGTGTGTACAGTTCTTTCATCTCCTTAGGTATGTTTATTCCTAGGTATTTTATTCTTTTTGTTGCAACGGTAAATGAGATTGTTTCCTTGATTTCTTTTTCTTATCTTTTGTTGTTAGTGTATAGGAATGCAAGAGATTTCTGTGTATTAATTTTGTATCCTGTGGCTTTACTAAATTAATTGATTAGCTCTAGTAGTTTTCTGGTGGCATCTTTAGTATTTTCTATGTATAGTATGTCATCTGCAAACAGTGACAGTTTTACTTCTTTTCTGATTTGGATTCCTTTTATTCCTTTTTCTTCTCTGATTGCCGTGGCTAGGACTTTCAAAACCATGTTGAATAATAGTGGCGAGAGTGGACACCCTTGTCTTTTTCCTGATCTTAGAGGAAATGCTTTCAGTTTTTCACCATTGAGAATAATGTTTGCTGTGGGTTTGTCATATATAGGCTTTATTATCTTGAGGTAGGTTCCCTCTATGCCCACTTTCTGGAGAGTTTTTATCATAAATTAGTGTTGAATTTTGTTAAAAGCTTTTTCTGTATCTATTGAGATGATCATATGATTTTTATTTTTCAGTTTGTTAATATGGTGTATCACATTGATTGATTTGCATATACTGAAGAAACCTTGAATCTCTGGGATAAATACCACTTGATCATGGTGTATGATCCTTTTAATGTGTTGTTGGATTTGGTTTGGTATTTTGTTGAGGATTTTTGCATCTATGTTCATGAGTGATATTGGCCTGTAAGTTTCTTTTCTTGTGGTATGTTTGTCTGGTTTTGGTATCAGGGTGATGGTGGCCTTGTAGAATGAGTTTGAGAGTGTCCCTCCTGCTGCAATTTTTTTTTTTTAAGATTATAGTTCTTTTTTTTTTTTAATAAAGTAATTTATTTATTTTTGGCTGTATTGGGTCTTCATTGCTGCGCACACGGGTTTTCTCTAGTTACAGCGAGTGGGGCTACTCTTCATTGTGGTGCGTGGGCTTCTTATTGCTGTGGCTTCTCTTGTTGTGGAGCAGAGGCTCTAGGTGCATGGGCTTCAGTAGTTGTGGCACACGGGCTCAGTAGTTGTGGCTTGTGGGCTCTAGAGCGCAGGCTCAGTAGTTGTGGCACACGGGCTTAGTTGCTCTGTGGCATGTGGGATCAAACCTGTGTCCCCTGCATCGGCAGGTGGATTCTTAACCTCTGTGCCACCAGGAAAGTCCCCCGCTGCAATTTTCTGGAAGAGTATGAGAAGGATAGGTGTTAGTTCTTCTCTAAATGTTTGATAGAATTCGCCTGTGAAGCCTTCTGGTCCTAGGCTTTTGTTTGTTGGAAGATTTTTAATCATAGGTTCAATTTCATTACTTGTGATTGGTCTGTTCATATTTTCTATTTCTTCCTGGTTCAGTCTTGGCAGGTTGTACTTTCCTAAGAATTTGTCCATTTCTTCCAGGTTTTCCATTTTATTGGCATATACATGTTTGTAGTAGTCTCTTACGATCCTTTGTATTTCTGCAGTGTCAGTTGTAACTTCTTTTTGATTTCTATTTTATTTATTTGAGTCCTCTTCCTTTTTTTCTTGATGAGTCTGGCTAAAGGTTTATCAATTTTGCTTATCTTTTCAAAGATCCAACTTTTAGTTTTATTGATCTTTGCTATTGTTTTCTCCATTTCTATTTCATTTATTTCTCCTCTGATTTTTTTGATTTCTTTCCTTCTACTAGTTTTGGGTTTTGTTCATTCTTCTTTCTCTAGTTGCTTTAGGTGTAAGGTTATGTTGTTTATTTGAGATATTTCTTGTTTCTTGAGGTAAGATTGTATTGCTATAAACATCCCTCTTAGAACTGCTTTTGCTGCATCCCATAGGTCTTGGGTTATCATGTTTTCATTGTCATTTGTTTCTACGTATTTTTTGATTTCTTTAGTGATCTGGTTATTTAGTAACATATTGTTTAGCCTCCATGTGTTTGTGTTTTTTACAGTTTTTTTCCTGTAATTGATTTCTAATCTCATAGCGTTGTGGTTAGAAAAGATGCTTGATATGATTTCAATTTTCTTAAATTTACTGAGGCTTCTTTTTTGAACCAAGATGTGATCTACCTTGGAAAATGTTCTGCGTGCACTTGAGAAGAAAGTATTTTCTGTTGCTTTCAGATGGAATGTCCTATAAATATTAATTGTCTGGTGTAATGTGTCATTTAAATCTTGCATTTCCTTATTTATTTTCTGTCTGGATGATCTGTCCATTGGTGTAGGTGGGGTGTTAAAGTCCCCCACCATTATTGTGTTACTGTCAATTTCCCTTTTTATGGCTGTTAACATTTGCCTTATGTATTGAGGTTTTCCTATCTTGGGTGCATAAATATTTACAATTGTTATATCTTCTTGGATTGATCCCTTGATCATTATGTAGTGTCCCTCCTTGTGTCTTGTAATAGTCTTTATTTTAAAGTCAATTTTGTCTGATATGAGAATTGTTACTCCAGCTTTCTTTTGATTTCCATTTGCATGGAATATCTTTTTCCATCCCCTCACTTTCAGTCTGTATGTGTCCCTAGGTCTGAAGTGGGTCTCTTATAGACAGCATATATATGGGTCTTGTTTTTATATCCATTCAGCCGGTTTCTGTCTTTTGGTTGGAGCACTTAATCCATTTGCATTTAAGGTAATTATTGATATGTATGTTCCTATTACCATTTTCATAATTGTCTTGGGGTGTTTTTTTTTTGTAGGTCTTTTTCTTCTCTTGTGTTTCCCACCTAGAGAAGTTCCTTTAGCATTTGTTGTAATGCTGGTTTGGTGGTGCTGAATTCTCTTAGTTTTGCTTCTCTGTAAAGCTTTTGATTTCTCCGTCAAATCTGAATGAGATCCTTGCTGGGTAGAGTAATCTTGGTTGTAGCTTTTTCCCTTTCTTCACTTTAAATATGTCCTGCTACTCCCTTCTGGCCTGCAGAGTCCAAAGACCTACCTGGAGGTATTGGAGAGCCTCCTGGGGAGGTGGGTATTGGCTCTGGGCACTGTGGGACCAGCTCAGGCAATGCCCTGCCCCAACTCCCACGTGTACTTGTCCCCAAAGTCCACTGCTGCTAAGGCTAGACCAGTTTCAATTGTGGGAACACTCATTGTCTATTCAGATATTCCTCAGATGCAGGATTTACCAAGCCGATCTCAGGGATTTAATCCGCAGCTTATGCACCTTCAAGGAAAGATTTCCATTCCTTTTTCTTAGTCTCCCTGCCCCTGGGGCTCAGCTTTGGTTTTGGTCCCATCTCTGCATGTGCATCACTCTCAGGCATCTGTTCCCTGCCCAGGTGAGAGAGAGAGAAAATAGTGGCTGATTAGGGCACACTTACTCCTTCCACCTGGGGAGGGGTACAGCAGCCACACCTGGGGTGTGTGCAAGTTGCCTGTGGCGGCAGGGACCAGCAGGCAGTTGCAACAGACTGTGGCATGCTCGGTCTGGTGGGAGTCCCTCCCAGTGCCCACGGAGGCAAGGGCTGGTGTTGGGGGGCGGGCAGTGGCAGCCCCATCCCTTGCACACCTCTCAACAATAGTGCCTCATTTCCTTGGCAGATCACGCTTCCTCCAGGGGCATTCCCAGCCATGGAGCCCCTCACTCCCGTCCCCTCTGTTGTATTCACACAGCCAATAGCATTCGTCTCCCAAGATCCTCTCTCTTAACCCCTCACTTTAGTACTCAGCCCCCACCAGCATTGGCAGATGTCCATCTCATGCAGGGGCACTCAGGACCGCAGAGCCTATGCAGGCGGAGGAGGCCTTGGCTTGAGGGACAGGCGAACTACTCAGATGGGAGCCCTTTCCAGTTCCCATGGAGGCCGAAGAAGCTGGTGGGTGGGGAAAGGGGTTGTAATAGTGGCCCCGCCCCTTGGGCAGCACTCAACAATGATTCCTTGCTTCTATGGTGTTCTGGGCTTTTTTCCACAAACTTTCCCGGTTGTGCAGTCCGTTACTCCTGTTGCTTCAGGCTGTCTTTATACAGCCAACAGCTTTCCCCTACCTGCGTCTGTGCCCCAAACCCCACTTTCCAGCACCCAGGCCCCCTCAGCAACAGGCGACTCACGACTCAGGCTGAGATGCGCAGAGCTGCGATGCAGACTATGCACGCAGTTCTTACTTTGACCTGCCTTCCAGAGGCCGTCCACTGCATTCTCCTTTGATCCCCTTAAGGTCTCCTTCTGTACCAGCTGATTTCCCCACCGTGAGGGATTTTCTGAGTGTGGGGACCTCCCCTTATCTTCAGCTTCCCACCAGGGTTGCTGGTCCCTTTTTTGATTCCTCTTTTCTTTTTTTTCTTCTTTCTTTTGTCCTACCGAGTTGTGAGGGGACTTTTCTTGTCCTTTTAGGTGTCCGAAATCTTCCCCTAATGTTCAGCAGGTGCTCTGTGAGAAGTGTTCCATTTATAGATGTATTCTTGATATACTTCTGAGGGGTGACAAATTCTGCGTCCTCCTATTCCGCCATCTTGCCTCCTCCTTCCATTTACAATTATCACAAAAGATTGGCTGTATTCCTCATGTTTTATTAAGGAATGTTTAATACAAATTTCATTTAACCCTGCAATGTACTATATAAGGTTAAAATCCTTCTAATATTTCTGGACTTTTTTCCCTATTTATCAACCTTAGATGTACTTACACGTAATGAGACTGTCTAGATGTTTTTTTTAATTCTAATTTTATTTAATTTTTTATTTTTACAAATTTTTATTGAAGTATAACATATATAAGAGAAAAATGCACAAATAATACATGTACAACTAAATTAAATTTCACAAAGTGAATTTCCCATGTAATCAGCATCCGGATCATGAAACTGAAGATTAACATCCCCCTAGAAGCTCTCTTGTACTTATCTTACTGTCACCCACCCAAAGGAAACTACTATCTTGAATTATAACACCATAGATTAATTTTGCCTATTTTTGAACTTTATGTGAATGGAATCATATGGTGCGTATTCTTTTGTCTGGTTTACTTCATTTAGCATTATATTTGCAAGAAGCATTCATCTTGCTATGGGTAGCTGCTGTTCGTTCACTCTTATTGCTGTTCAGTTTCCCATGGTATGAATATACCACAGTGGATTTATCTATTCTACTGTGGGTGAGCATTTAGCTGTTTCCAATTTGGGGCTATTAAAATCAGTGCTGCCATGAACATTTGTGTGCATGTCTTTGGTACATATTTGAGTACATTTTTCTGTTGGGTATGTACCAGGTGTGGAAATTCTGGGTCATGGCGTTATGCATATGGCCAGGCTTAGCAGATCCTACTATTTATTCAAAGTAGTTGTGTTAATTTACATTCCCAGTAGGAGTGTTTGAAAACTTTTGTTGATCTGTAAATTACAACTTGCTTTTCTTTATTCTTGTTAAGTCTTAGTATTCTTTCCATGCCAGAACATAGAGATCTACTTCATTCTTTTTTTTTTAATATATATGGTATTCCATAGGAATATAGGTTACTTAATGTTTCTCTAACATTGACCGTGAAGGTGTTTTCTTTTATTTTTGCTATATAAAAATGCGTAACTTCCAAAATTTAAAGTATACCCACCTTTTACACCATAGTTTATAACAGATACATTTGACATGTACAAATTATTCATTAAATATGTGCAAGTGATTTTTTAAACTTTTTATTTTGAAATAATTTTAGATTTATAGAAAGTTGCAAAAATAGTATGGAGAGTTCCAATACCCAGCTTCCCCTAATGCTAACAATTTTCATAACTATGGTACAATTATGAAAACTAAGAAATTAACATTGGTATAATACTATTAACTAACCTACAGACTTTATTTGATTTTATCAGTTTTTTCACTGACATCTTTTTTTTTTTTCCGGTCCAGGATTCAATCTGGGATCACTGATTGCATTTAGACCTCATATTTTTTAGTCTCCTTTGATCTGTGACAGTTCCTCAATCTTTCTTTGTCTTTCATGACTCGAGGTTTTTGAAGAGAACTGGTCAGTTATTTTGTAGAATCCCCTCAATTTGGGTTTGTCTGATGTTTACGCATAATTTAATAGAGATTGCTCATTTTTGGCAAGAATACCACAGAAGTGATATGCCCTTCTCTGTGTATCATGTCAGAGTGTATATGATGTCAATATGTCTTAATACAGATGATGTTAAACCTTGATCACTTGGCTAAGGTGATGTATACCAGGTTTCTCCACTGTAAAATTATTATTTTTCCCTTTACAATTAATAAATATCTTGGGGTAGAAACTTTGAGAATATTCAAATATTCTGTTTCTCCTCAAACTTTCACCTACTTTTTAGCATAGATCTTGCTTGCAACAGTTATTACTGTGCTCTTCTAACAATTTTTTCTTTTTCTCATTCCTTCTATGTTTATTAACTGGAACTTCTCTGTAAGGAACAGCTGTTCCTTCTCTCCCATTTGTTTAACTATTCAGTTATTTGTTAATGTCAGTATGGACTCATTCACTTTTATTTTGTGGGTTATAATCCAGTACTACAGTTATTTATTTTGTTGCTCAGTTGTTCCAGTTTGGCCATTAGGAGCTCTTTGAGGTGGCACCTGTGCCCTTTCAACATGCCTCTGTCTTCCTTTGAACTCTTCCCTACTTTCTGGCATCATAAAATGTTCTAGGCTCATCTTAAATTTTTCCCGCCCCAACCCTGGAATCAACCAGTTCTCTAAGATCTCCTAATGTCTTTTACTGGAGAATAGTATTTAGAAACCAAGATATTGGCTTTGGGTGTGCTCATTGCTACTGGGGTTGCCTTGCTTCTGAACATTCATTGTTTTTTGTCATTTGTGCTTTTCTCCTGGATTGTGACATTCAGAGTACACATTCATTGTTTTTTTTAAAGTAAATATTTAAAGCTATAAATTTTCTTCTAAATACTTTGATAAATAGTGCTTCCATTATCATTTATTTCTAAATAGTTTATAACTCGACTTCTATTTCCTCTTTGGTCCAAGGTTTATCAGATGTATGTCGAAGTTTCCATGTATGTGGTTTTTGACTACCATTTGTTGTCGATTTTCATATAATTTTATTGTGGACAATGAATGTGGGTGTAATATTTTTTTCTTTTTATGAATATATTAAAATGTCAGTTGTGGCTGATTACATGGTCAATTTTTGTGGTTATACCATGTGTTTGGAAGAAATTATTATTAGATATAAGTTTCGATTATGACCATACATTAAGCTTGTTAATTATGTTATTCAAATCCTCAATATCTTTACCTATTTTTCATGTCATTGTGAGCATTTCTGTGAGAAATGTGTTAATACCTTTTATTATGATTATTAATTTGTTCTTATTGGATTTTTAACAGATTTTTCCTTTGTATAATTTGAGGCTATGTTTTGGGTATACAAAGGCTCATAATTAATATTTTTCATGGTAAATTGGGCTTTTTATCAAAATAAAAGTGTTGTTCCATTTAATGTCTTGCTAGTTATTAACATTAATATATATCTTTTATCGTTTTAAAACATCTGTCTGGTATATATTTTCTTAACCTTTTTTCTATGTTCCTCTGTTAAATTTTTTTTTTTTAAGGTGTGACTCCTGAAAACAAATTCAGCTGATTTTTTTCCTCTTAGTATGCTTAGAGAAATACTTTCAGGGTACAAAGTGGGACTGGAAATAGTACGATTCATGAAAAATATTTTAAAGGTGCATTTAGGCTTTTCAGAATTTCTTCCCAGTCTACCTTCCCAAAGGCTGATAATTGGCAGATGGCATAGGTACTATCAAAACAGCTAGTTCCTCACCTGATTTCCCCACAGTGAAGCCCATCATTTAACAACTACTGTACACACATACACACACACACACACACGCACACACACACACGCACAAGCTTACAGACAGCATTTCAGTACCTCATTCATTCATTTTTCTAAAGGGAACATAGTATAATAAATACCCATTAACACAGATTCAAAAATTACGAAGATTTTGTTATATGTGTTTCATCTGTTCCTATTCTTGTTTGCTGAAGTAATTCAAGGCAGATCCAAGACTCCATACTGTTTTCATCCCTGTTTACTTCAGTTTTTTTTAAAATAAATGTATTTATTTATTTTTGGCTGCATTGGGTCTTTGTTGCTGCTCATGGGCTTTCTCTAGTTGTGAGAGTGGGGGCTACTCTTCATTGCGGTGCGCAGGCTTCTCATTGTGGTGTCTTCTCTTTGTTGCGGAGCACAGGCTCTAGGCACGTGGGCTTCAGTACTTGTGGCTCGCAGGCTCAGTAGTTGTGGCTCGCGGGCTCTTGAGCACAGGCTCAGTAGTTGTGGCGCACAGACTTAGTTGCTCCATGGAATGTGGGATCTTCCCAGACAGGGGCTTGAACCCGTGTCCTCTACATTGCCAGGCAGATTCTTAACCACTGCGCCACCAGGGAAGTCCCTACCAGTTTGATGTGCCATTTTCTTATATAACAACAGTATTATTAGCCCCAAATTAGCAACAGTTCCTCAGTATTATCTAATTCCCAGTCCATAATCAAATTTCCTCAATTCTTAAAAAAGAAGTACGGGGCTTCCCTGGTGGCACAGTGGTTGAGAGTCCACCTGCCGATGCAGGGGACACGGGTTCGTGCCCTGGTCCAGGAGGATTCCACATGCTGCAGAGCGGCTGGGCCTGTGAGTTATGGCTGCTGAGCCTGCACGTCCAGAGCCTGTTCTCCACGACGGGAGAGGCCACAGCAGTGAGAGCCCCGCGTACCGCAAAAAAAAAAAAAAAAAAAAAAGTATACATTTTTACAGTTTATTTGTTTGAATCTGATTCTGTACAAGGTCCATGTATCCCATTTGACTGTCACTTTTCTTCTCTTTTATCTTGAAAATTCTCTCCCCCCTTTTCTCCCTTTGTCATCATTAACTTGTAGAAACTGGACCAAATACCCTTTTAAGTGCCTCATTCTTAAATATGAATAGACAATAAAGGATCTCCAGACTTTTGAGAGATGCCTCAAATGTGAAAGACAAAAAGTAAAGAGAAAAAAAAATAAACCCAAAGGAAACAGAAGCAATGCAGTGAGCTGAAGAAAACTTTAAAAACACATTATAATTGATAACCTCAAAAAAATAAAGAGAATAAATGGTATCAATGAAACAAAAACCAGGTACAGTAAAAAGAGGACCTTTTGGAGAATAAGAATTCTTGGTAATTAAAATATGATAGCAGAAATTAAAAATTTCATAGGCAGGATGGAAGATAATGAAAGTAGAAAATGTCAAAAGTGGTAAGATGGCAAAGAAAGGGTAAGAAAATTAGAAGATCTCTCTGGGAAGCCCCACATTCAAAAAAATAGAAAGATGCTCCAGAAAGAAAATAGAGAAAATGGAGGGGAAGGAATCTTTCTCCTCTTCCTAGGGAAAAATTCCTGGAATTCGAAGACATCCATTTCCAAAGGAAGTATTCACCATGTGCCCAGTACAGAGAATGACAAAAGACTAACATGAAGATACACTGTGATCAAATTTAAGAATACAAAGTGAAAAGAGAAACTTTTAAACCTTCTGAACTGGGGTGGAGACAGGGTGGGGAGCACCTACCATGTATCACACAAAGCAGTAGGAATTAGAATGTCATTGGATTTCTCAGAAGCAACATTAAGAATTAGGAAATAGTAGAACAAAGCCCTAATTTTCTGATGAAAATTACTTTCCTCATCTATGATTCTACATCCAGCCAAACTGTTCAGTCTGAGATCAAATAAAGATATTTTCAGATTATCAAGGTCTCAGATTTACCTCTTATGCACAAAAAGCTCTTGGAGGATTTACTCCACCAAAAGGAGTAAACCAAGGAGGAGGAAGACTTTAGAACCAGGATACAGAAGATCTGACATGAAAGAAAGCTGAAATGATAAGGAAGGGAAGTCCCAAAATGACAGTTGTATAGTCAAACCAGAGCACAATGAAACTAGAGCAGGGGAGTGGAGAGCTCTAGGAAGGCTGCCTCTGGAAAAGAAATGATATGTAAGGATTATTTGCTGTGCTGAAGGTATTGAGAGAGGAGGATTACACCTCTGTAAGATTCAGAAGTGATAGGCACACAAAAAACTAAGAAGGAAGAAAAGGAGTTGTTTTTTAATCCAGTGACAACAAAAAGTTGTACAGAAAAAAGAAATGTGATCATGGCATAACATGTAGCCCATAGTGAAGAATAATATCAACACTGGATAAAAAGATTGATTTAACTATATTGGGAGGATGAGGGGAGGAAGGCTCTGTGTGTGTGTGTGTGTGTGTGTGTGTCTGTATAGGTGTGTAGATATGTATAGGAGGGTTAATTCTTATTGCAATTGTGTTAGAAACTTCAAGGTACTTATCCCAACATACATTCTTCTTTCTTCCTTAGAAATAGAACTATGGATATATCTGGGGGTTAATCTTTCCAGTTAAAAGACTACATTTCTCAGCTTAACTTGCAGCTAGGTACAGCCAGGTGTCTAGGTTCAGCAGAAGTATACAGTGGTACTTCCAGGAAATATCCTTGAAAGGGACAGAGGAGTCTTCTACTGCTGATTGTCTGGAATGGGAAAGTGATAGTTGGCATTTCTGCCATTATCAAGACCATGAGAATAATTTACACACACCAAAGATAGTAGACCACAGAGTTGGAAGGATCCTGGGGCCCTGATAACACTCTAAGCTATTATATCAGCTTTGGACTGGCTACCAATACATTTGTTTTATGGAAGATAATATATTGATACCTTTTTATATTTAAGTCATCATATTCAGGTCTCAGTTATATTAAGTAGCAGAACCAGATTTAACTGATTTATTCACTAGACTATCTAAAATGAAATTTAAGAATTAAGAGTATAAGTATGTTATTTAATAATACAGAGTTAAATACTAGAAGAAAAAAAGTTGAAAGTTATTTGGGGCAGTGAGAATTGGGGTAAAATCAAATGATTACTATTTTTTCTTATAACTCTTTTAGAAATATTTGACATTTTAAGTTATATACATGTATTACTTTGATAAAAGTAGGTATTTGTTCAGGTACATTTTGATTAGTATTACAAGTAAAAATACACGCTCATTGCAAAAATTCAAACAATACAAAACATAAAAAGTTATGCTTCCCTTCAATATTTGTTGCCTTTTCCCTGCCTGAGAATTCCACTCTCCTCCCCAGGGAAAATGGCTATTTGGTATGTGTCTCTCTATACTTTCTCTGTACATTCATTTAGCATATAAGAGAAGCATAGGTTTTTTTTAGGTTTTTTTTTAGCATCTTTATTGGAGTATAGTTGCTTTAGAATGCTGTGTTAGTTTCTGCTGTATAACAAAGTGAATCAGCTATATGTATACATATATCCCTATATCCCCTCCCTCTTGTGCCTCCCTCCCAACCTCCCTATCCCACCCCTCTAGGTGGTCACAAAGCACTGAGCTGATCTCCCTGAGTTATGCAGCTGCTTCCCACTAGCTATCTATTTTACATTTCATAATGTATATATGTCAATGTTACTCTCTCATTTCGTCCCAGCTTACCCTTCCCCCTCCCCGTGTCCTCAAGTCCATTCTGTACGTCTGTGTCTTTATTACTGTCCTGCCCCTAGGTTCATCAGAACCAATTTTTTTTTTTTTTTTTTTTTTTTTTTTTTTGTGGTACACGGGCCTCTCACTGCTGTGGCCTCTCCCGTTACGGAGCACAGGCTCCGGACACGCAGGCCCAGTGGCCATGGCCCACGGGCCCAGCCACTCCGCAGCATGCGGGATCCTCCCGGACCGGGGCACAAACCCGTGTCCCCTGCATCGGCAGGCGGACTCTCAACCACTGTGCCACCAGGGAAGCCCCCCATTTTTTTTTAAAGACTTCATATATATGTGTTAGCATACGGTATTTGTTTTTCTCTTTCCGACTTACTTCACTCTGTATGACAGACTCTAGGTCCATCCAACTCAGTACAAATAACTCAATTTCATTTCTTTTTATGGCTGAGTAATATTCCATTGTATATATGTGCCACATCTTTATCCATTCGTCTGTAGATGGACACTTAGGTTGCTTCCATGTCCTGGCTATTGTAAATAGTGCTGCAGTGAACACTGTGGTAGATGTCCCTTTCTGGTTTATGGTTTTCTCAGGGTATATGCCCAGTGGTGGTATTCCTGGGTCGTATGGTAGTTCTATTTTTAGTTTTTTAAGGAAACTCCATACTGTTCTCCATAATGGCTGTATCAATTTACATTCCCACCAACAGTGCAAGAGGGTTCCCTTTTCTCCACACCCTCTCCAGCATTTATTGTTTGTAGAGTTTTTGATGATGGCTATCCTGACTGGTGTGAAGATGGCCTCATTGTGTTTTTGATTTGCATTTCTCTAATGATCAGTGATGTTGAGCATCCTTTCATGTGCTCATTGGCAATCTGTGTATCTTCTTTGGAGAAATGTCTATTTAGGTCTTCTGCCCATTTTTGGATTGGGTTGTTTGATTTTTGATATTGAGCTGCATGAGCTGTTTGTATATTTTGGAGATCAATCCTTTGCAAATATTTTCTTCCATTCTGAAGGGTAGTCTTTTCCTCTTCTTTATGGTTTTCTTTGCTGTGCAAAAGCTTTTAAGTTTCATTGGGTCCCATTTGTTTATTTTTGTTTTTATTTCCATTTCTCTAGGAGGTGGGTCAAAAAGGATCTTGCTGTGATTTATGTCATAGAGTGTTCTGCCTATGTTTTCCTCTAAGAGATTTATAGTGTCTGGCCTTACATTTAGGACTTTAATACATTTTGAGTTTATTTTTTGTGTATGGTGTTAGGAAGTATTCTAATTTAATTCTTTTACTTGTAGCTGTCCAGTTTTCCCAGTGCCACTTATTGAAGAGATTGTCTTTTCTCCATTGTATATTCTTGCCTCTTTTATCAAAGATAAGGTGACCATGGGTGCATGGGTTTATATCTGGACTTTCTATCCTGTTCCATTGATCTATATTTCTGTTTTTGTGCTAGTACCATACTGCCTTGATTACTGTAGCTTTGTAGTATAGTCTGAAGTCAGGGAGCCTGATTCCTCCAGCTCCATTTTTCTTTCTCAAGTTTGCTTTGGCTATTCAGGGTCTTTTGTGTTTCCATACAAACTGTGAAATTTTTTGTTCTAGCTCTGTGAAAACTGCCATCGGTAGTTTGATCGGGATTGCATGGAATCTGTAGATTGCTTTGGGTAGTATAGTCATTTTCACAATGTTGATTCTTCCAATCCAAGAACATGGTATATTTCACTATCTGTTTTTATCTTCTTTAATTTCTTTCATCAGTGTCTTATAGTTTTCTGTATACAGGTCTTTTGTCTCCTTAGGTAGGTTTATTCCTAGGTATTTTATTCTTTTTGTTGCAATGGTAAATGGGAGTGTTTCCTTAATTTCTCTTTCACATTTTTCATCATTGGTGTATAGGAATGCAAGAGATTTCTGTGCATTAATATTGTATCCTGCTACTTTACCAAATTCATTTATTAGCTCTAGTAATTTTCTGGTAGCGTCTTTAGTATTCTCTATGTCATGTCATCTGCAAAAGTGACAGCTTTACTTCTTTCTGATTTGGATTCCTTTTATTTCTTTTTATTCTCTGATTGCTGTGGCTAAAACTTCCAAAAGTATGTTGAATAACAATGGTGAGAGTGGGCAGCCTTGTTTTGTTCTTGATCTTAGAGGATATGGTTTCAGTTTTTCACTGAGAATGATGTTGGCTGTGGGTTTGTCATATATGGCCTTTGTTATGTTGAGGTAAGTTCCCTCTGTGACTACTTTCTGGAGAGTTTCATCATAAATGGGTGTTGAATTTTGTTAAAGGCTTTTTCTGCATCTATTGAGATGATCATATGGTTTTTATCCTTCAATTTGTTAATATGGTGTATCACATTGATTGATTTGTGTGTATTGAAGAATCCTTGCATTCCTGGGATAAACCCCACTTCATCATGGCCTATGGTGCTTTTAATGTGCTGTTGGATTCTATTTGCTAGTATTGTGTTGAGGATTTTTGCATCTATGTTCATCAATGATATTGGCCTGTAGTTTTCCATTTTTGTGACATCTTTGTGTGGTTTTGGTATCAGGGTGATGGTGGCCTCGTAGAATGAATTTGTGAGTGTTCCTCCCTCTGCTATATTTTGTAAGAGTTTGAGAAGGATAGGTGTTAGCTGTTCTCTAAATGTTTGAGAGAATTCACCTGTGAAGCCTTCTGATCCTGGGCTTTTGTCTATTGGAAGAATTTTAATCACAGTTTCAATTGTATTACTTGTGATTAGTTGTTCATATTTTCTACTTCTTCCTGGTTTAGTCTTGGAAGGTTGTGCTTTTCTAAGAATTTGTCCATTTCTTGCAGGTTGTCCATTTGATTGGCATATAGTTGCTTGTAGTAATCTCTCATGATCTTTTGTATTTCTTCAGTGTCATTTGTTACTTCTCCTTTTTCATTTCTAATTCAGTTGATTTGAGTCTTCTTTTTTTCTTGATGAGTCTGGCTAATGGTTTACCAGTTTTGTTTATCCTCTCAAAGAACCAGCTTTTAGTTTTATTGATCTTTGCTATTGTTTCTTTCATTTCTTTTTCATTTATTTCTGCCTGATCTTTATGATTTCTTTCCTTCTGCTAACTTTGGGGGTTTTTTGTTCTTCTTTCTCTAATTGCTTTAGGTGTAAGGTTAGGTTATTTGAGATGTTTCTTGTTTCTTGAGGTAGAATTGTATTGCTATAAACTTCCCTCTTAGAACTGCTTTTGCTGCATCCCATAGGTTTTGGGTCATTGTGTTTTCATTTTCATTTGTTTCTAGGTATTTTTTTATTTCTTCAGTGATCTCTTGGTTATTTAGTAGTGTATCATTTAGCTTTCAAGTGTGTGTGTTTTTTTTTTTTTACAGTTTTTTTCCTGTCTCATAACATTGTGGTTGGAAAAGGTACTTGATACAATTTGAAGTTTCTTAAATTTTCCGAGGCTTGATTTGTGACCCATGATATGATCTATCCTGCAGAATGTTCCATGAGCATTTGAGAAGAAAGTGTATTTTGTTGTTTTTGGATGGAATATCCTATAAATATCAGTTAAGTCCATCTTGTCTAATGTGTTATTTAAAGCTTGGGTTTCCTTATTTATTTTCATTTTGGATTATTTGTCCATTGGCTAAAGTGGGGTTTTAAAGTCCCCTACTATTACTGTGTTACTGTTGATTTCCCCTTTTATGGTTGTGAGCATTTGTCATATCTGTTGAGGTGCTCCTATGTTGGGTGCATAAATATTTACAATTGTTATACCTTCTTCTTGCATTGATCCCTTGGTCATTATGTAGTGTCCTTCTTTGTATCTTGTAATTTTATTTTAAAGTCTATTTTGTCTGATATGAGACTTGCTACTCCAGCTTTCTTTTGATTTCCATTTGCAAGGAATATCTTTTTCCATCCCCTCATTTTCAGTCTATATGTGTCCCTAGGTCTGATGTGGGTCTCTTGTAGACAGCATATATATGGGTCTTGTTTTTGTATCCATTCAGCCATTCTGTGTCTTTTCGTTGGAGCATTTAATCCATTTACATTTAAGGTAATTATCGATATATATATTCCTATTACCATTTTCATAATTGTTTTGGGGTTTTTTGTGTTTTTTCTTTTTTTGCGGTACGCGGGCCTCCCACTGCTGTGGCCTCTCCTGTCATGGAGCACAGGCTCCGGATGCGCAGACCCAGTGGCCATGGCTCACGGGCCCAGCCACTCCGTGGCATGTGGGATCCTCCCGGACCGGGGCACGAACCCGCGTCCCCTGCATTGGCAGGCAGACTCTCAACCACTGTGCCACCAAGGAAGCCCCTTGGGTTTGTTTTTGTAGGTCTTTTCCTTCTTTGTGTTTCCTGCCTAGCAAAGTTCATTTAGCATTTGTTGTAAAGCTGGTTTGATGGTGCTGAATTCTCTTAACTTCTCCTTGTCTGTATAGGTTTTAATTTCTCTGTCGAATCTGAATGAGATCCTTGCTCACTAGAGTAATCTTGGTTGTAGTTTTTTCCCTTTCATCACTTTAAATATGTCCTAGCAGTCCCTTCTGGCTTGCAGAGATTCTGCTGAAAGATCAGCTCTTAACCTTATGGGGATTCCCTTGTATTTTATTTGTTGCTTTTCCCTTGCTGCTTTTAATGTTTCTCCTTTGTATTTAATTTTTGACAGTTTGATTAATATGTGTCTTGGTGTGTTTCTCCTTGAATTTATCCTGTGTGGGACTCTCTTCGCTTCCTGGACTTGATTAAATGTTTCCTTTCCCATATTAAGGAAATTTTCAACTATAATCTCTTCAAATATTTTATCAGACCCAGGACTTCTTCTGGGACCCCTATAATTTGAATGTTGGCATGTTTAATGTTGTCCCAGAGTTCTCTGTGACTGCCCTCAATTCTTTTCATTCTTTTTTCTTTATTCTGCTCTTTGGTGGTTATTTCCACTATCTTATCTTCCAGGTCACTTATCCGTTCTTCTGCCTCAGTTATTCTGCTATTGATTCCCTCTAAAGAATTTTTAATTTCGTTTATTGTGGTGTTCATCATTGTTGTTTGCTCTTTAGTCCTTCTAAGTCATTGTTAAACGTTTCTTGTATTTTTTCCATTCTATTTCCAAGATTTTGGATCATCTTTACTATCATTACTCTGAATTCTTTTTCAGGTAGACTGCCTATTTCCTCTTCATTTGTTTGGTGTGGTGGGTTTTTACCTTGCTCATTCATCTGCTGCATATTTCTCTGTCTTCTCATTTTGTTTAACTTACTGTGTTTGGTGTCTCCTTTTTGCAGGCTGCAAGTTCATAGCTCCTGTTGTTTTTGGTGTCTGCCCCTAGTGGGTGAGGTTGGTTCAGTGGCTTGTGTAAGCTTCCTGGTGGTGGGGCCTGGTGCCTGTGTTCTGGTGGGTGGGGCTGGATCTTGTCTTTCTGGTGGGCAGGGTGTGTCCGGTTTTGTGTTTTGGAGTGTCTGTGAACTTAGTGTGATTTTTAGGCAGCCTCTCTGCTGAAGAGTGGGGTTGTGTTCCTGTCTTGCTAGTTGTTTGGCATGGGGCATCCAACACTGGAGCTTGCTGGCCATTGGGTGGAGCTGGGTCTTAGCGTTGAGACGGAGATCTCTGGGAGAGCTCTCGCCGATTGGTATTAAGTGGAGCTGGAGCATGTCTCTGGTGGTCCAGTGTCCTGGACTTGGCTCTCCCACCTCGGAGGCTTAGGCTTCACACCCAGCCAGAGCACCAAGACCCTGTCAGCCACATGGCTCAGAAGAAAAGGAACAAAAAAAAAGGGAAGAAAAAAAATAATAAAATTTTAAAAATTATAAAATAAAGAAATAATAAAATTTAAAAAAAGAGAGCAACCAAACCAATAAACAAATCCACCAATGATAGCAAGCACTAAAAACTAAACTAAGATAAACATAAAAATCAGAAACAAATCAGTCGCAGACAGCAAACCCCTAGTCTATAGTTGCTCCCAAAGTCCACTGCCTCAATTTTGGGAATATTCATTGTCTATTCAGGTATTCCACAGATGCAGGATTCATCTAATTGATTGTGGGAATGTAATCTGCTGCTCCTGAGGCTGCTGGGAGAGATTTCCTTTTCTCTTCTTTGTTCACACAGCTCCTGGGGTTCAGCTTTGGTTTTGGTCCCACCTCTGTGTGTAGGTCGCCCTCAGTCATCTATTCCCCACCCAGACAGGAGTGGGTTAAAGCAACGGCTGATTAGGGCTCTTTTGCTGTCTCAGGCCAGGGAGGGGGAGGGGGATGGTAGTCATAATTGGAATGTGATCGGAGCCTGCAGCGTCAGAGGCCAGCGTGATATTATAACAGCCTGAGGTGCTGTGTGTTCTCTCAGGGAAGTTGTCCCTGGATCTGGGGACAGTGGCAGTGGTGTGCTGCACAGGCTCCTGTGCAGGTCACTACCCATACCTGCCCATACCCGCTCCTGTGGGTGGGTATGGGTAGTGACCTGTGTTTGCACATAGGATTCTTGGCGGCAGTGGAAGCAGCGTTAGCATTTCATGCCCATCTCTGTGGTCTGAGCTGCTATCCACAGCTCATGCCCATTTCTGGAGCTCGCTTAGGTAGTGCTCTGTCTCCTGTGGGCACACATGGAAGGAATCCCCTCTCCTCACACACCCCAAAACAATGGTCTCTTGCCTCTTTGGCAGGTCCAGACTTTTTCCCTGACTCCCTCCCAGCTAGTTTTAGCACACTAGATCCCTTCAGGCTGTCTTCACACAGCCAACCCCAGTCCTCTCCCTGGGATCTGACCTCCGAAGCCCAAGCCTCAGCTCCCAGCCCCCACCCGCTCCAGCGGGTGAGCAGAAAATTGTCTCAGGCTGGTGACTGCTGGTCGGCACCGATCCTCTGTGCAGGAATCTCTCCACTTTGCCCTCTGCACCCCTGTTGTTGTGTTCTCCTCCATGCCTCCAAAACTTCCCCCCATCCACCTCCCATCTCTACCAGCGAAGGGGCTTCCTACTGTGTGCAAACTTTTCCTCTTTTACAGCTCCCTCCCAGAAGTGCAGGTCCTGTTCCTATTCTTTTGTCTCTGTTTTTTCTGTTTTCTTTTGCCCTACCTAGGTATGTGGGGATTTTCTTGCCTTTTGGGAAGTCTGAGGTCTTCTGCCAGCATTCAGTAGATGTTCTGTAAGAGTTGTTCCACATGTAGATGTACTTTTGATGTAATTGTGGTGAGGAAGGTGATCTCCACGTCTTACTTCTCCACCATCTTGAAGGTCCTCCCCCCGCCATGGTTTTATTTTATTTTTATTAAAAATGGATTTAAAATTAAAAAAAATTTTTTTTGGAGTATAGTTGATTTACTATATTGTGTTAGTTTCAGGTGTACAGCAAAGTGAATCAGTTATACATATACATATATCCACTATTTTTTTAGATTTTTTCCCCATAGCCCATTACAGAGTACTGAGTAGAACTCCCTGTGCTGTACAGTAGGTTCTTATTAATTATCTATTTTATATGTAGTAGTGTGTATATGTCAATCCCAATCTCCCAGTTTATCCCTCCCCTTCCTTATCTGCTGGTAACCATAAGTTTGTTTTCTATTGATACATCTGTGACTCTACTTCTGTTTTGTAACTGCGTTCATTTGTACCCTTTTTTTAGATTCCACATATAAGCAGTATCATATGATATTTGTCTTTTCTGTGTCTGATTTACTTCACTCAGTATGACAATCTCTAGGTCCATCCATGTTGCTGCAAATAGCATTATTTTCTTCTTTTTATGGCTGAGTAATATTCCATTGTATATATGTAGCACATCTTCTTTATCCATACCTCTGTTGATGGACATTTAGTTTGCTTCCATGTCCTGGCTATTGTAAATAGTGCTGCAATGAAAAAAGTGGATTTAAATTTTGATAAAGTACTCATGAGGAAATATTTAGGCTTATAATGGTTGTTATTTGTTTATATTTTTAGAATTCGAGATGCAAGCATGCAGTTAAAAAGTCACCAAAATGATTTTCAGAGAGTACAGAAAGAATTGAGTCAGTTGAAACATGAGTTAAAAATTAAACAAAGACAATCACAAATCTTCAGGTAAGATTATCTTTAAAGAATTGAAAATTATAGTATTGAAAATATACACTCATTTAATACTAACTTTATAAACATTCAAACACCTTTTAGTAATATAGTTTCTATATTTATATAGTTTAATATTATAGTGTTGTTGAAAAAAATAGAAACACTTCACTTTTTTTAAAACTATTATCTCAACTAAATAGTTTTGCCAATAACATTTAAATTAGGCAAACACCTTGTTCTGATTTTGCAGTGACATTTAGAATGAAAGCACAGTAACTAATTCGTTTTCCTCTTGGCCAGAATTTCTTGGTATACTTGATCTCCTGACCAACAGTCCAGTGACATGAAAAGAATAGAATTGGGAAACTTTCTAAATGGATAGTAATAGACCTCCTAAATTTAGAAATTTCCAATATAAATGGTGTTAAATCTCCTTTTATATAATCTTTGAAGGCTTTAAAATAACTAAAGGTAAAGCCCAATGTTCTAAAGAAAATAGGAAGTATTTTTTAAAAATGGAACTGAATATATTGAGAATATCAGAAAGAATGATTAATTTTTAAATTGAGTAACTTTTAGATCTTAGAAAAGGGAAATAAGTTAAATGAACATTATAAATAGACACAGGTTCAGGATGACTAAAAAAAATATGCCGGGTAAATACTTTTAATGTTCTTATTTTTTCCAATCTACTTATTATTATTGGGGATATTGTTCTGTTAAAAAAATTATCTGGGCTAATAATTACAAAACAGATGACAATTTTTGTCATCAGAAATCTTCTCTGTCTTTTCCTAGAAATCTATTATTGAACCAGCAGGATATCACCCAGGTGACCCCAAATCTCCATTTTAGTCAGGACCATCAGTATTCAATCTTGGCCCCAACAATAGCTTTGGCTCAGGTCCGCTTGGGAAGTCCCATTTGTTTTATCCAGATGCCATTATGGATGGCAGGATTGACTAAATTTTAAAGGTTAGATTAGGACTAGAGTAGACAATTAATGCTGCTTCAGGATATTATGGACTGATAAAGTCAGTCTTTATTATTCACATTTTACATGTAATTTGTAGTATTTTAAACTCTTGAAGAAACATACATATTTAAATGTTATTATTATTCTGTGTTGTAATTTTGTCATCATTTTGCATTATACTTTTACTGCTTATTTTTTAAAATGTTTTCAAAAGATCTGTGGTTTTTGTTTACTTTTAGATAAATGATCACAAATTGGGAGTTTGGGATCTGATTTATATAAAAAAGTAACACTAGAAATTTTAGAAGTAACCATTTAACTAGACAGTATAAATAAAAATTTGTGACAGATGAATAAAAATAATTACAGGTTTTATTAATACTCTCACTAGTAAGTACATTGCATGGGAAAAGGCAGTCTGGTGAAAATAAAATCAAACCAAAAGTTATAGAGTTCAGTGATTTTGTTGCATTACTAAAAGCTCATTTTAAACTAGTTTACTGATTATTTTAAAAAAATATCTACCAGAACGTAAAACTTCAAGTTTGCTGTGGATAAAGAAAAGGAGCTTATAGTCTTCTCTCTTAAAGTGGTAAATAAAAGAATCTTGAGCTTTAGCTACTCAGATGTAATCATCTTTATTTACAGAGTCCAAAAGGAACTTTCAAGAGATCAATGCATTATGTCTTTGAGTTACTTTGCTCTTTTTAAATTATTCTCTCATTTTTTTAATTGAAGTAGGGCTTAATCACCTAGCCTCCAGCAAAGTGTTCTTCATGCTTTGTATTTTCCCTGACCTCATTTCCAACCTGTCTCTCGCAAGGGGGTGAGGAGGAGTAGCTGTGGTACGCCTCAGTTGGCTCAGCACAACTGCTATTCAGAATAAAGTGTCTTTTGAGAATGGAAATTAACTTTTGAAAGCCTGTAAAATAGATACTAAAAAACAATATGGAATATAGGTATACTTCACTTTATGTAAAGTTGTGTATAACTCCAATATTCCAAATCAATCCATATTTGAAATATTTTGGTAGTGCTTACCTTTATAGGATTCCTATTGTGAATCTTTCATAAATTGTTTGAAATATACTTATCCTTTAATTTTTCTTGTTTATAAATCCAGACTCTGTCATCTCTGAAATTTTCAAGCCAACTCCCCAAATCTCTCACTTTCACACCAACTCTTCAGCCACATTAAAGCTTCTAGTTTTGTTTTTTGTTTTTTGGGTTTGGGTTTTTTTTTTTTTTTTCTGATTTTCCCAACCATTTCCTGGCCTTACTTTGTTTTCTAGCCTTGATCCCATAATCAGCTCATGTCTTTTTTAAACAGCTGTATTGAGATATAAGTTACATACTACAAAATCCACCCCTTTTAAGTAGACAATGTAATGATTTTTAGTAAACTTACTGAGTTGTGCAACCATTACCACATCCAATATTAGAACATTTGAGCCATCCTTAGAAGATCCTCATGCCATTTTCAATCTCTATCTTCACCACCAATCCTAGGCAATTGCTTATCTTCTTTCTGTTTCTATATATTTGTATTTCTCTGGACAATTCAAATATATGGAATCCTACAATATGTGGTCTTTTATATCTGACATCTTTCAATAATGTTTTTTTTTTTTTTAAACTTTTTTTTAATTTATTTTTTTTATTTTTTGGCTGTGTTGGGTCTTCGTTGCTGCATGCGGGCTTTCTCTAGTTGTGTCGAGCAGGGGCTGCTCTTCATTGCGGTGCGTGGGCTTCTCAGTGTGGTGACTTCCCTTGTTGCAGAGCACGTACTCTAGGCTTGCAGGCTTCAGTAGCTGTGGCGCAGGGGCTTAGTTGCTCCATGGCATGTGGGATCTTCCCGGACCAGGGCTTGAACCCGTGTCCCCTGCATTGGCAGGCGGATTCTTAACCACTGCGCCACCAGGGAAGTCCCTCAATAATGTTTTTGATGTTTATCCATGTTGTATCATGCATCAGTACTTTGTTCCTTTTTATTGCTAAATAGTGCTCCATTGTCTGAACATACCACATTTTATTTATGCATTTATTAGTTGAAGGACGTTTGGATTGTTTCCACTTGTTGGCACTTATGAATAATGCTGCTATAAACGTTCACATGTAAGTCTTTGTGTGGATGTATGTTTCATTTCTTTTGAGTAGATACCTAAGTGTAGAATTACTGAATCATATGGTAAATTAATATTTAACCTTTAAGAAACTGCAAAACTATTTTGCAAAATGGCTGCACTATTTTACATTCCTACCAGGAATGAGGATTCTACTTTCACTGTGTTCTTGACAACATTTCTTATTGTCTGTCTTTTTTTTATAGTAGCCATTCTAGAGGCTGTGAAATGGTACCTCATTGTGCTTTGATTTGTGTTTCCCAAATGACTAATGGTGTTGAACATCTTTTCGTGTGCTTATTAACCATTTTTGTGGTTATTTGGTGAAATATCTATTAAAATATTTTTTCTATTTTTCATTGGTTTGTTTTCTTGTTATCAGATTATAAGAGTTCTTTGTATATTCTGGGTACAAGTCTTTTATTTGAAATATGATTTGTAAATATTTTCTCCCAGTCTGTGGCAAGTCTTTTCGTTTTTTTAACTGTGTCTTTTCGAAGAACGAAAGTTATTATTTTTAGTGAAATACAGTTTAATCAATGTTTTCTTTTAGGGATTGTGCTTCTGGTAATGTGTCTAAGAACTCTGCCTAACCAAAGGTCACAAAGATTTTTTCCAGTAGTTTCTTCTGAAGGTTTTATAGTTTTAGCTCTTACCTTTAGGTCTGTGATCCATTTTAACTCTTGTGAATGATGTAAAGTAAGGATCTAAATTCATCTTTTTTTTTCATGTGAATATTCAATTATTCTAGCACTGTTTGTTAAAAAGACTATTCTTTCCCTATTGAGTTGCCTTGGTCCCTTTACCTAAAATCAATTCACCATGAATGGAAGGAATTATTTCTGGACTCTCTATTCTATTTTATTCATCTATTGATGTATATCTATTCTTAATGTCAGTACCACACTCTCTTGAATGTTATAATTTTTAGTGAATTTTGAGATCAAGAAATGTAAGCCCTTCAAATTTCTTTGTTTTCAAGATTGTTTTGGTTATTCTGGGAACCTTGTATTTCCATATAAATTTTAGGATCATCTTGTCAATTTCTGAAAAGTAGCCTACTGGGATTTTGATAGGTATAGCATTAAATCTATAGGTCAATTTGGGGAAAATTGCCATTTTTAAAATGTTGAATTTTTTAATCCAAGAATCCATATATCTTTCCACTGAGATCTTCAGTTCTCTCAGAAATGTTTTGTTTTTAGTATACAAGTCTTGCACTCCTTTTATTAAGTTTATTTCTAAAGATTTTATTCTTTTTGATGTTATGACAAGTGGGATTTTTTTCTTAACTTTATTTTTGGGATTCATCATTGCTAGTAAACAGATTGGTTTTTGCACATGGTTTATGTATCCTGTGATCTTGATGAACCCATTTATTCTAGTATTTGTGTGTGTGTGTGTGTGTGTGTGTATTCTTTAGGATTTTCTTCATAGAGTATGTTTCTGCATAAAGGAATTTACCAATACTCCAGCTACTTTTACCTCTGCTTATTTACCCTTAAAACCCTCAGTCTTTATACACACTTACAGGTTGTTAAATACCAGGCCCTCAATTTCTTCAATACTATTCTAAATCCTCAATATTCTGCTTAAAATTCTTTGTGCTACTCATCTCTCACCAGCTGTGTGTCTTGCCTTGTATTTCACAAAGAGAGTTAAAGTTATCAACACAGGCATATTTCCTGTGAGTCAAATGATACTTAAGTTTCAGAACCCCACACTCAGGACCCCCTTCCAAGCTTCTGGGAGGGCCCCTGGCAAAAGTTTTAAATTATAATTGTAAAAATTCTGTATCTTTGCACTCTGATTTCCCTTCTCCTACTTCTGATGTCAGTATGCGTTTGGAGTAGTCCCTGGCATTTGAGGGACCTGAGAGAGAAAGTTGTGTTGGGAATATACATTATAACTGCCATTTGGAAAGACATTTTAGACTGCTTCAATTACACAAGCAAGACATTGCAGACTAAAAATAGGGATGTGTATGAATTTTTTTGAATTAATAGAGTAAAAGCAATAAAGATGAACAATTTAAACAATAGAAATTATTCTGTCATAAAAAACAAATTATAACATTTTTTCAGATTACATCATAAGCAATACCTTTTCAATAAAATCTCTTGGATTATTTTGTAATCCATTCAATGAAGATGAGTTAATTATTTGAATATTTGAATTGGAGAAAGATTTTAGTTTCTTGCTGATTTGACCAAAGCTGCTGACATCAATGAATATAACATAAAAATCATAGTATACCACTTCAAGGACATCTGAGATAAGCTGGTTCATGAGTTTCATCATTTCAAAGGCAATTTAAGATGTCATTTTCCAAGAAAACTTGAAATGCCAAAAATTTTATCATATATGAAAAATTTTTATAAGGATTTTCCCAAATTTGACAATGCTTAATATTTACATGATATTACCAATAATGGCTGTGAGGCTAAAAGAATCTTTCTAAACTACCACAGATAATAAAACTAATGGCCTTGCTAGATGAAAGGCTGTATAATTTTTATATTCTCTCCACACAAAGTATTATTATACAATGGTTCTCATATGAAAAGGTGCTTGTAAAGCATGTAGCCAAAAATTATACACAAAATAAGTATTGTAGAGCTGTTACTTATTAAAAAGTTATATTGTTTTTCTGTATTTTGTGATATGATGAGATTTATTAACTTTTACAATTTTATTTGTAATGATTTTTCTCAATCTATAAGTGCACACTTTTAAACCTAATTTTGTAGTCATCTTTTACAAGAAAGCCATCCCTCTATCCACACTAATCATATAAGATCTAGGCCACACAAAATGTGATGGATCTGCTCTTCGCTAAGAGGCTTGATTTTTCTGTTTCCTGCCTTTTTTCCCTACAGAAGCACATGCATCCATATCCGGTCTTTCTTCTATTAAATATCCCTTTAGGCCTTGACCCCCATGTACATGACTTGCTCCCAGCAGCTGCCTTACTTTGGGCCCATTAGGCCTTTAACCTTGACTTAGTTCATAGTTCTTGTCTCTGTCTTACCACTTCCTGGCTTCGCATTCAAACTTCCCATCCTCACCATTGCTCCCCTTTGCTTTAGAGATCTGTTGGACTCTTTCTTTGATTTTTTTTTTTTTTGGCTTGTTTTTAATTGAAGTATAGTTGATTTACAATGTTGTGTTAATTTCTGCTGCACAGCAAAGTGATTCAGTTATACATGTTATATACATTCATTTTTATATCATTTTCTATTATGGTTTATCTCAGGATATTGCATATAGTCCCTGTGCTATACAGTAGGACCTTGTTGTTTATCCATTCTATATGTAATAGTTTGCATCTGCTAACCTCAACCTCCCAATCCATCCCTCCCTCAGCCCCACCCCTTTCTTTGATTTTTTTTTTTGAAGTCAACGTCTCTCTTAGCTCCCAGGTCTGCATGCTGATTGAGGATTCCCTGTGGCGTTTGGTCATTCAGGTGGACCTTATTAATTAACCACACAGAATGACACCACCCTTCTTCTTCCTGGCAAAGGCTAATCTTTCAGCCTTTGTTTTACATCTGTCCTTTCTTTCTAGTTCTTTGCGCAAGAAATGATCACATCTCTTGCCTGTGTTTTTTAGCCTCTGTGACTGTACTCATACTGTCTGCTCAGCTCTGTAAACACTCAGGTGTCTCCCATCCTAACAAACCATTCTACTGTGTATCCTCCTTTTTCTCTCCTTGCTGCCTCAATCAAGGTTCTTGATTGCTGGTACCACATAACTATTTTCTCACTTCTGCTTTACTGCTCAGTCTTTTTCTACCTGAAGCCTCTCTCTGAGGTCACCAAAGACCTCCTTAATACCGGATATAATGGACTCTGTTCAGCCTTTGTCTGAGGCCTTAAACACTGACCACTACTCTCTACTTTAAATTCTCTTATCCCCTGGCTTTTCTGACGTTATCTTTTTGGCTTTGCTTCTGACTCACTGGTTGCTCCTCCCTCGTCTCCTTTGAGGGTTTCTTTTCTGATTTATTCCCATAAATATTAGTGTTGTCCAGTATTTTATCCTCAGTATTTCTTACTTCTTTATGCCTCCAACAGCATGATCTATTTTTTTCACTCATTCATTCATTCATCAATATGTGTTGAGTACATACTGTGTGGTAAGTACTGTGCTAGGTGCAAGGGAGACTGTGATGAACAAGACAGATACAGTCTCTGCATAATAGATCTTAATCTACTTAGGTAGATAAATATTAAGCAAATAATTAACTCCCATGGCTTCAGTCATCATCTTTTTGCTGATAACACTCATATCCATGTCTGCATCTTGCTTGATTATTAGGTAAATGATAGCCAGGACATCTGAAGTAATAAAAATCATTGAGATGGTAAAAAACATGTGGTTACTTTGAGCTGTGGCATTTGATGTGGGAAAAGCACTGGATCAGTCACTTAAAAAGGTTTCATTTATTATTACCCCAGGTTTTACACTGCCTGTAGGACTATAGCACAGGAAGAATGCTGTCTACAAATCTGAGATTCTCTTTTAGGCTCAGTGACTAAGTCACCTTTTTATTTTATTTATTTGTTTTTGGCTGCATTAGGTCTTCGTTGCTGCAGGCGGGCTTTCTCTAGTTGCGGTGAGTGGGGGCTACTCTTCATTGAGGTGTTCTGGCTTCTCATTATAGTGGTTTCTCTTGTTGCAGAGCATGGGCTCCAGGCGTGCGGGCTTCAGTAGTTGTGGCACGTGGGCTCAGCAGTTGTGGCTTGTGGGCTCTAGAGCACAGGCTCTGTAGTTGTGGCACATAGGCTTAGTTGCTCCGCGGCATGTGCGATCTTCCCAGACCAGGGATCAAACTTGTGTCCCCGACATTGGCAGGCAGATTCTTAACCACTGCACCACCAGGGAAGTCCTGACTAAGTCACTTTTGACTGAATTTCCTTCCCTAAATGTTTGCTGTTAAATTAATTTTAAAAGATTAATAGAAAAATGTGTATGAAAGTAGTTAGCTATCTTTATTTATAGTTAAAATATTATAACACAATGGAAATGAGTTGGGGTGACCATATACCTCAGTCTTCCTGGGATAACCCCAGGTTATATGTTGTCTCAGCATAATGCAGATAGCACCTACATTTACTTTCATAACTGTCTCCATTTAAACAGTAGATTGTATGGTCACTCTAAAACCCTTTTTCAAAGAAAACCTTTTTTCAAATACATATTTGTTATTATGCTTGCCATTTTTAAAAATCCTAATTTTTCCTTACTTCTTTACAGTCAGAGATTGACAGAATACAAGTATCTCTGGAATAAGACTCTTTCATTACTTACTTTTAGTAAAAGGGAGCTGACCAGTATTAAAAATGAAGTATATGATAATTTTCAAAACTGGACTTCACTGAAAGAAGAAGTTTTTCTACAAATTAAATCCATAAGTGAAACAGCCTTGACAGGTTTGTTATATATATTTAGAACATAATCGCCCTTTTTTTGGTAAATGGTATATCATAAGTAATAAAATAATGATACTTCATTTTATGTGATGGGAATTATGATTAATTTTAAAACTGTTATTTGTTAGTATACTAGATGACCATTAAGATCTATTCCATCCCTGAAATTTAATAATTATAGGCCTGATCTAAGATAAGCTCTGATACATCAATCTTGAACTGTGACCAGAAGTCTGGTTATGCCTGTTAAATGTACAAATTTGTATTTTCAAACTTTTTTTCTGTTAATGGCTGAGTAGCTCTAATTAGATCAGAGTTCCCACAGATAACAACTATAAATTCTGGACAAAGTAACTACCTGAAAACACTGGAGGGTGACTAAGACCAAGCACATGGAGGGAACATAAGAAAAATTGAAAGAAGGCCTATTACTATTTGAAAAAAGCCAATCTAAAATGGTTATGTACTGGATGATTCCAACTGTAATATATGACTATTCTGGAAAAGGCAAAACTATGGAAATAGTAAAGAGGTCAGTGGTTGCCAGGGTAGGAAGGAAGGATGAATAGGTAGAGCATGGAGTATTTTAGGGCAGTGAAACTATTTTGTATAGTATGATGGTGGATAGGTGTCTTTATACATTTTTCCAAAACCCACAGAATATAGAACGCCAAGAGTGTACCCTTAATGTAAGTTATAGATTTGGGATGGTAATGATGTGCCAATGTAGGTTCATTAATTGTAAAAAATGTACCACTGTGGTGCAGGATATTGATAGTGGGGGAAGCTGTGCATGTGTGGGGGGCAGGGAGTATCTGGGAATTCTCTGTACTTTCTGCTTAATTTTACTATGACCCTAAAACTGAACTAAAAAAATCTATTATTTTTTTTAATTGAAAGAAGAGGATAGCACTGGGTGAATTCCCTGTTTTGTTGTTGTTGTTTGTTTTGGTGTTTTTTTATGGCTATTAGATTGAGGGCAGGGTACAATCTATTCCAAGCAGGGAAGCTAGAACTTTGATAGAAATCTATAGTCTTTTTGGCTTTAAGACTGGAGGACAGAGATCAAGGCAGCTCCAGCTTTGAGAAGTGAGAGGATATCCTCGAAAAGAGAAAATGAGAGCTCAGTTTTCACATATAAACTCTTCCCAAATCTCTGGCTTATCCCTAAAATACGTGTGTACAGGGAAGACTCTTAAGTAGCTCATCTAAGGCTAAAGCAATTGACATTACCCTAGGGGAAACAGTCTTTAGTATTTGAGTTCAGCCAAGTTAACTACCTGTTAAAACAAAGCAATACCAAAAAAAAAATCAGTACTCTAGAGGAACATAACAGAATCCAGAGTCTCCATAACATAACATCTGCAAAGTTTAGGATACAATCCAAAACTACTTGAACTGGGAAGAAACAGGAAAATGGCTTCTACTCAAAAGAGTAGACAGTCAATAAAGACCAACCCTGAGGTGGGCCAGATGATATAAATAGCTGACTAGGATTTCAAATCAGCTGTTAACTATGTTCAATGACATAGAAGAAAATAAGCTAATAATGAATGAAAAGAGAAAATCTCAGCAAGAAACTATTAAAAATTGGAAAGTCAAGAATTAAAAAATACAATATCTAAAATAAAAATTTACTGGATAGACTTTTATAGCATATTGTGATTACCAAAGAAAGAATCAATGAACTTTAAGATAGATCAATAGAAATTATTCAACTTGAAGAAGAGAGATAAACACTGAAAAAACTGAACAGAGCCCCAGGGAAGGGTTAAAATGTACCATAAGTAATAAATATGAGTAAATATGAAATTCTTTTTTCCTTTGAACTGAAAAACTGTCTATGCTCATTTAAAGTAAGAATTATAATATTATATGATGGAGGTTATAAAGTATGTTGATTTAACATATGACAGCTAGAGCATAAAGGACAGGGGGATGGGGTAATAGATCCATATGGTTGCACGCTTTTTGTATTTTATGTGACATGGTGCAACATTCATTCTATGTACACTAAGAAATTAAGGATGTATAATCCCTAGAGCAACCACTAAAAAAGAATACAAAAAGCTATATAAAAAGCTAATAAGAATGGAGAATTAACATCATCTGACTCTAAGATTTATTATAAAATCACAGTAATCAAGTCAATGTAATACTGGCATATGGATCAACAATAGATCAATGGAACAAAATAGCCTTGTAAATGACCCCTGTTAATAATGATCATTTCACTTTTGACAAGGCACCAAAACAATTCAATGGGAAAAAGAAAGTCTTTCAACAAATTGTGCTGGAACAACTGAATAGCCATATAGGAAAATATACTTTGATTCCTTAACTCCATAAAAATTAATTCAGAATTAATCAGAGCTAAGTATAAAAGCTAAAACAATAAAAGAAGAAACAGGAAAATATCTTCATGAATTGATAGTAAATGAAGGTTTCTTGGATAGGACACAGAAGTAAGAATAACAAAAGAACAAAAATTGATGAATTAGACTTAATCAAAGTTAAAAACTTCCGCTCATCAAAAGATGCCATTAAGAAAATGAATAGGTAAGCCACAGACAGAGAAAATATTCAAAATATCTGCGACAAAGGACTGCTGTCCAGGTTACATAAAGAACACCTACAAGTCAATAGTAAAAGTACAAGTGATCCAACCAAAAATGGCCAAAAGATCTGAATAGACACTTTATAAGGAAAGATACACAGATGGCCAATAAGGACATGAAAAGGTGCTCAGCATTATGAGTCATAGGGAAGTGCAAATTGAAACCACAGTGAGATACCAGTACATACACACTAGGTTGGCTAAAATGAAAAAAAATGACAACAGCAAATTTTGTTGAGGAAGGAGGGCAACTGGAACTCTCAGACAAATAGGTGAGAGTATAAAATGTTACAGCCGCTTTGAAAAAAGATCTGACAGTTTTTTCTAAAACTAAAGATACATCTGTCTGATGTCTCTGAAATTCTTCCCTTTGGAATTTACCATCTCCCCCAAATGAAAACATATCTCCATAAAAATATTCAGCAACTTTATTCAAGCTTTATTCAAAATAGCCTTAAGTTGGTAAAAGCCCAGAAGTACATCAGTAGAATGGATTATCAAAAAAACGGCTGAATAAACAATGGAACATAGAATGAACTACAGTAATGCAGTAACTTGGATAAACATCAAAAATATTACTCTGGAACTTCCGGGTAAGATGGCGGAAGAGTAAGACACGGAGATCACCTTCCTCCCCACGGATACACCAGAAATAGAGCTACACGTGGAACAACTCCTACAGAACACCTACTGAATGCTGGCAGAAGACCCCAGACCTCCCAAAAGGCAAGAAACTCCCCACATACCTGGGTAGGGCAAAGCGGAGAGATTCCCGCACAGAGGATCGGTGCCGAGCGGCACTCACCAGCCCGAGAGGCTTGTCTGCTCGCCCGCCGGGGCGCGCAGCGCTGGAAGCTGAGGCTCGGGCTTCGGTCAGAGCGCAGAGAGAGGACTGGGGCTGGCGGCGAGAACTCAGCGTGAAGGGGGCTAATGTGCCACAGCTAGCCGGGAGGGAGTCCGGGAAAACTCTGGAGCTGCTGAAGAGGCAAGAGACTTTTTCTTCCCTCTTGGTTTCCTGGTGCGCGAGGAGAGGGGATTAAGAGCGCTGCTTAAAGGAGCTCCACAGACGGGCGCGAGTCGCGGCTGAAAGCGCGGAGCCCAGTGACGGGTGTGGGACGCTGGGGCTGCTGCTGCCGCCGCCAAGAAGCCTGTGTGCGAGCGCAGGTCACTGTCCACACCGCCCTTCTGGGCGCCTGTGCAGCCCGCCACTGCCAGGGTCCCGGGATCCAGGGGCGGCTTCCCGGGGAGAACGCACGGCACGCCTCGGGCTGGTGCAACGTCACACCGGCCTCTGCCGCTGCAGGCTCGCCCCGCACTCCGTGCCCCTCCCTCCCGCCCGGCCTGAGTGAGCAAGAGTCCCCGAAGAGGCTGCTCCTTTAACCCTGTCCTGTCTGAGCGAAGAACAGATGCCCTCCGGCGACCTACACGCAGAGGCGGGGCCAAATCCAAAGCTGAGACCCAGGAGCTGTGAGAACAAAGAAGAGAAAGGGAAACCTCCCCCAGCAGCCTCAGAAGCAGCGGATTAAAGCTCCACAATCAACTTGATGTACCCTGCATCTGTGGAATACATGAATAGACAACACATCATCCCAAATTGAGGAGCCAGGAGTCAGTGCTGTGCCTCTGAGGTGGGAGAGCCAACTTCAGGACACTGGTCCACAAGAGACCTCCCAGCTCCACATAATATCAAACGGCGAAAATCTTCCAGAGATCTCCATCTCAACACCAGCACCCAGCTTCACTCAACGACTAGCAAGCTACAGTGCTGGACACCCTATGCCAAACAACTAGCAAGACAGGAACACAATGCCACCCATTAGCAGAGAGGTGGCCTAAAATCATAAGAAGTCCGCAGACACCCCAAAACACACCACCAGACGTGGACCTGCCCACCAGAAAGACAAGATCCAGCCTCATCCACCAGAACACAGGCACTAGTCCCCTCCACCAGGAAGCCTACACAACCCACTAAACCAACCTTAGCCACTGGGGACAGACACCAACTACAACAGGAACTACGAACCTGCAGCCTGCAAAAAGGAGACCCAAACACAGTAACATAAGCAAAATGAGAAGACAGAAAAACACACAGCAGGAGAAGGAGCAAGATAAAAACCCACCAGACCTAACAAATGAAGAGGTAACAGGCAGTCTACCTGAAAAAGAATTCAGAATAATGATGGTAAAGATGATCCAAGATTCTATTTCCAAGATCCAAAATCTTGGAAATAGAATAGACAAAATGCAAGAAACAGTTAACAAGGACCTAGAAGAACTAAAGATGAATCAAGCATCGATTAAAAACACAATACATGAAATAAAAAATACTCTAGATGGGATCAATAGCAGAATAACTGAGGCAGAAGAACGGATAAGTGAGGTGGAAGATAAAATAGTGGAAATAACTGCTGCAGAGCAAAATAAAGAAAAAAGAATGAAAAGAACAGAGGACAGTCTCAGAGACCTCTGGGACAACATTAAACGCACCAACATTCGAATTATAGGGGTTCCAGAAGAAGAAGAGAAAAAGAAAGGGACTGAGAAAATATTTGAAGAGATTATAGTTGAAAACTTCCCTAATATGGGAAAGGAAATAGTTAATCAAGTCCAGGAGGCACAGAGAGTCCCATACAGAATAAATCCAAGGAGAAATATGCCAAGACACATATTAATCAAATTGTCAAAAATTAAACACAAAGAAATCATATTAAAAGCAGCAAGGCAAAAACAACAAATAACACACAAGGGAATCCCCATCAGGATAACAGCTGATCTCTCAGCAGAAACTCTACAAGCCAGAAGGGAGTGGCAGGACATAATTAAAGTGATGAAGGAGAAAAACATGCAACCAAGATTACTCTACCCAGCAAGGATCTCATTCAGATTTGATGGAGAAATTAAAACGTTTACAGACAAGCAAAAGCTGAGAGAGTTCAGCACCACCAAACCAGCTTTACAACAAATGCTAAAGGAACTTCTCTAGGCAAGAAACACAACGAAGGAAAAGACCTACAATAACGAACCCAAAACAATTAAGAAAATGGGAATAGGAACATACATATCAATAATTACCTTAAATGTAAATGGACTAAATGCTCCCACCAAAAGACACAGATTGGCTGAATGGATACAAAAACAAGACCCATATATATGCTGTCTACAAGAGAGCCACTTCAGACCTAGAGACACATACAGACTGAAAGTAAGGGGATGGAAAAAGATATTCCATGCAAATGGAAACCAAAAGAAAGCTGGAGTAGCAATTCTCATATCAGACAAAATAGACTTTAAAATAAAGACTACTAGAAGAGACAAAGAAGGACACTACATAATGATCAAGGGATCGATCCAAGAAGAAGATATAACAATTGTAAATATTTATGCACCCAACATAGGAGCACCTCAATACATAAGGCAAATACTAACAGCCATAAAAGGAGAAATCGACAGTAACACAATCATAGTAGGGGACTTTAACACCCCACTTTCACCAATGGACAGATCTTCCAAAATGAAAATAAATAAGGAAACACAAGCTTTAAATGATACATTAAACAAGATGGACTTAATTGATATTTATAGGACATTCCATCCAAAAACAACAGAATACACATTTTTCTCAAGTGCTCATGGAACATTCTCCAGGATAGATCATATCTTGGGTCACAAATCAAGCCTTGGTAAATTTAAGAAAATTGAAATTGTATCAAGTATCTTTTCCGACCACAATGCTATGAGACTAGATATCAATTACAGGTAAAGAGCTGTAAAAAATACAAACACATGGAGGCTAAACAATACACTACTTAATAACGAAGTGATCACTGAAGAAATCAAAGAGGAAATAAAAAAATACCTAGAAACAAATGACAATGGAGACACGACGACCCAAAACCTATGGGATGCAGCAAAAGCAGTTCTAAGAGGGAAGTTTATAGCAATACAATCCCACCTTAAGAAACAGGAAACATCTCGAATAAACAACCTAACCTTGCACCTAAAGCAATTAGAGAAAGAAGAACAAAAACATCCCAAAGTTAGCAGAAGGAAAGAAATCATAAAAATCAGATCGGAAATAAATGAAAAAGAAATGAAGGAAACGATAGCAAAGATCAATAAAACTAAAAGCTGGTTCTTTGAGAAGATAAACAAAATTGATAAACCATTAGCCAGACTCATCAAGAAAAAAAGGGAGAAGACTCAAATCAATAGAATTAGAAATGAAAAAGGAGAAGTAACAACTGACACTGCAGAAATACAAAAGATCATGAGAGATTACTACAAGCAACTCTATGCCAATAAAATGGAGAACCTGGAAGAAATGGACAAATTCTTAGAAATGCACAACCTGCCAAGACTGAATCAGGAAGAAATAGAAAATATGAACAGACCAATCACAAGCACTGAAATTGAAACTGTGATAAAAAATCTTCCAACAAACAAAAGCCCAGGACCAGATGGCTTCACAGGCGAATTCTATCAAGCATTTAGAGAAGAGCTAACACCTATCCTTCTGAAACTCTGCCAAAATATAGCAGAGGGAGGAACACTCCCAAACTCATTCTACGAGGCCACCATCACCTTGATACCAAAACCAGACAAGGATGTCACAAAGAAAGAAAACTACAGGCCAATATCACTGATGAACATAGATGCAAAAATCCTCAACAAAATACTAGCAAACAGAATCCAACAGCACATTAAAAGGATCATACACCATGATCAAGTGGGGTTTATTCCAGGAATGCAAGGATTCTTCAATATACGCAAATCAATCAACGTGATACACCATATTAACAAATTGAAGGAGAAAAACCATATGATCATCTCAATAGATGCAGAGAAAGCTTTCGACAAAATTCAACACCCATTTTTGATAAAAACCCTGCAGAAAGTAGGCATAGAGGGAACTTTCCTCAACATAATAAAGGCCATATATGACAAACCCACAGCCAGCATTGTCCTCAATGGTGAAAAACTGAAACCATTTCCAGTAAGATCAGGAACAAGACAAGGTTGCCCACTCTCAACACTTATTCAACATAGTTTTGGAAGTCCTAGCCACAGCAATCAGAGAAGAAAAGGAAATAAAAGGAATCCAAATCGGAAAAGAAGAAGTAAAGCTGTCACTGTTTGCAGATGACATGATACTATACATAGAGAATCCTAAAGATGCTACCAGAAAACTACTAGAACTAATCAATGAATTTGGTAAAGTTGCAGAATACAAAATTAATGCACAGAAATCTCTGGCATTCCTATATACTAATGATGAAAAATCTGAAAGTGAAATCAAGGAAACAGTCCCATTTACCATTGCAACAAAAAGAATAAAATATCTAGGAATCAACCTACCTAAGGAGACAAAAGACCTGTATGCAGAAAATTGTAAGACACTGATGAAAGAAATTACAGATGATACAAATAGATGGAGAGATGTACCATGTTCTTGGATTGGAAGAATCAACATTGTGAAAATGACTCTACTACCCAAAGCAATCTACAGATTCAATGCAATCCCTATCAAACTACCACTGGCATTTTTCACAGAACTAGAGCAAAACATTTCACAATTTGTATGGAAACACAAAAGACCCCGAATAGCCAAAGCAATCTTGAGGACGAAAAATGGAGCTGGAGGAATCAGGCTCCCTGACTTAAGATTATACTACAAAACTACAGTAATCAAGACAGTATGGTACTGGCACAAAAACAGAAATATAGATCAATGGAACAGGATAGAAAGCCCAGAGATAAACCCACGGACGTATGGTCACCTTATCTTTGATAAAGGAGGCAGGAATGTACAGTGGAGAAAGGACAGTCTCTTCAATAAGTGGTGCTGGGAAAACTGGACGGGGACATGTCAAAGTATGAGATTAGATCACTCCCTAACACCATACACAAAAATAAGCTCAAAATGGATTAAAGACCTAAATGTAAGGCCAGACACTATCAAACTCTTAGAGGAAAACATAGGCAGAACACTCTCTGACATAAATCACAGCAAGATCCTTTTTGACCCACCTCCTAGAGAAAGGGAAATAAAGACAAAAATAAACACATGGGACCTAATGAAACTTAAAAGCTTTTGCACAGCAAAGGAAACCATAAACAAGACCAAAAGACAACCCTCAGAATGGGAGAAAATATTTGCAAATGAAGCAACTGACAAAGGATTAATCTCCAAAATTTATAAGCAGCTCATGCAGCTCAATAACAAAAAATCAAACAACCCAATCCAAAAATGGGCAGAAGACCTAAATAGACATTTCTCCACAGAAGATATACAGACTGCCAACAAACACATGAAAGGATGCTCAACATCTTTGCTCATTAGAGAAATGCAAATCAAAACTACAATGAGATATCATCTCACACCAGTCAGAATGGCCATCATCAAAAAATCTAGAAACAATAAATGCTGGAGAGGGTGTGGAAAAAAAGGAACACTCTTGCACTGCTGGTGGGAATGTGAATTGGTACAGCCACTATGGAGAACGGTATGGAGGTTCCTTAAAAAACTACAAATAGAACTACCGTATGACCCAGCAATCCCACTACTGGGCATATACCCTGAGAAAACCATAATTCAAAAAGAGTCATGTACCAAAATGTTCATAGCAGCCCTATTTACAATAGCCTGGAGATGGAAACAACCTAAGTGTCCATCATCGGATGAATGGGTAAAGAAGATGTGGCACATATATACAATGGAATATTACTCAGCCATAAAAAGAAACGAAATTGAGCTATTTGTAATGAGGTGGATGGACCTAGAGCCTGTCATACAGAGTGAAGTAAGTCAGAAAGAGAAAGACAAATACTGTATGCTGACACATATATATGGAATTTAAGAAAAAAAAATGTCATGAAGAACATAGGGGTAAGACAGGAATAAAGACACAGACCTACTAGAGAATGGACTTGAGGATATGGGGAGGGGGAAGGGTAAGCTGTGACAAAGTGAAAGAGCGGCATGGACATATATACACTACCAAACGTAAGGTAGATAGCTAGTGGGAAGCAGCCGCATAGCACAGGGAGATCAGCTCGGTGCTTTGTGACCGCCTGGAGGGGTGGGATAGGGAGGGTTGGAGGGAGACGCAAAAGGGAGGGGATATGGGAACATATGTATATGTATAACTGATTACATTTGTTATAAAGAAAAAAAATAATAAAAAATAAAGATGGAAAAAAAAATATTACTCTGCCTGAAAGTAACCTTACACAGATAATGCACATTGTAAGATTCCATTTATATGATGTTCTAGAATAGGCAAAACTAATCTATAGTGGGGGGGGGAAACAGAAGTTACCTCAGAGGGGAGGATTGACTGGAAAGGGGGCATGAGGGCACTTTCTTTGGTGATAGCAATGCTCTCTATTTTGATAGAGGTTTGGGTTACACAGTGGATGGATTTTTCAAAACTCATCTATTGATACATTTGAGATTTATGCATTTCCTTGTGGGTAAATTTCACTCAAAAATTAGAAATCTGGGCTTCCCTGGTGGCGCAAGTGGTTGAGAGTCTGCCTGCCGATGCAGGGGACATGGGTTCGTGCCCCGGTCTGGGAAGATCCCACATGCCGTGGAGCGGCTAGGCCCGTGAGCCATGGCCTCTGAGTCTGCATGTCCGGAGCCTGTGCTCCACAATGGGAGAGGCCACAACAGTGAGAGGCCTCCGTACCACTAAAAAATAATAATAATAAAAAAATAAATAAAAATTAGAAATATATATTGAATGCTAAATAACAATGTGCATGCTGAAGTATTTAGGGGGTCAAATATATTGATTTATCTTGAAATGCATAAATATGTAATATGGATAGAGGAATAGCTATGTTATAAAGCAAATATAGTAAAATGTTAATTGAAGAATCTAGGTGGTGTGTATATTTGAGTTCACAGTACAGTTCTTCCAACTTTTCTGTATGTTTTAAATTTTTTATAGTTAAATGTTAGAAAAAGAAAGCATTCTAACCATATAACTTCAGTTTCATAATTTTATTGTATAATATGTGCCTTTAGAAATGAGTTGTATATGACAATACTCTTAAAATTTTTAACTAATTTTGAGAATTAAATTTGGACAAATACAGATGAATATTATAACAACCATGTTTTCAACTGCAAAAATTGTTAATTTTTAATACTTTACCTTTAAAAAAAGAAAATATATTTCAAATATAATTGTTATACTTTAATATGTATGCATGTGCTAATTGTATTTATTATTTTTACATTAGATTTTAAATTTTATATAGATGGTATCTTATACTTTGAACTTGCTTTTTTCATTCAGTTATGTTTTTGAGATCAATATTAATATAGATAAAATATCACATGTATGTTAGTGTCAGTTCAGCAGACATTGAATCAAAGGTATAAGTGCAGGTAGTTTATTTGGGAAGTGAAGTTCATGCAGGTATAGGGACAGAAAGGCAGCCAATAAAGGTTGCACTATTGCAGTGGGCAACTGGAGCTTAATCCCATGAAGAAACTGAGAAATGGTTTAAAACATATGCCTCAGAATTCCTCACTCAAGGAGTGAGAGAGCTGGACATCAACTCCCAAGAGTCATTGGTTAAGGGCTGCTCCCAGACAGTGTAAACTCCTTGGCACCTGTAGTCTGCCATTCGGTGGGAAGTGTTACTTTCTGCAGTTCCAGGGAAAAGATTCCTCCAGCACAGAGACACAAATAGTGGGAACTGGAAGTCAGTAGAAGAACATTGAAAGGCTCAAGGGATATGAGCAGGGCACTGACAGTGTCCACTACGGTTAATAATATAGATATACTCTAGTTTATGCATTATGTCCATTTGAACATTCACATATATCTTTTGATGAATGTATGCCTTTGTTTCTTTCCAATAAATACCTAGGAGTAGAATGTCTGGGTCTTATGGTAGGTTATATTTAACTTTTTAAGGAACTACCCAATAGTTTTCCAAAGTGGTTGATCCTTTTAAATCCCTACAGCAAAGTATGAGAGTTCTAGTTGCTCCATATCCTTGTCAACACCTAGTGTTGTCAATCTTTTAAATTTTAGCCATTTTAATGGGACACACATAGAGGATATTAACCCACATTCAAATCACTTCTCAATAATTTTCTCATTTTTGAGTGTCTTGTCACATCTTATTATAGAATATTTACCTCATAATGTCAGTAATGATGAACTCAGTCATACCAGAATAGAAGAAGCATCAGCTCTACCTGTTTTTGTTTTCATTTGTGTTGCATTATTAGTATCTTCCCTAATGCATGATTTCTTTGGGGGAATCTTTTAAGCTAACTGTCCACTTTAGGACTTAGTTTAGGTAAACCACAGAGGAGCACATAGACTGCAATATGTCACAATCACAGAAAGAGATAGAAAAGCAAGGAGGTACTGACAACCCCTCTGCATGGAGGAATATTACTCCTTCCTCACTTTAAAAGCTCAGTCACTTTATTCTCTCTGAATGTGACCCATATAATATAAGGACAGAGGGAAGTACTGCAGGTGCATGAAGGGGAGATTAGCTAAGCGTCTCCCAGAACAAGTAGCTGCCCTTTCTTATGACTTACGTCTTGGTTCAGATGTCAGCTCTTCAGAGAGATCTTTGCTGGCCATCCTAGTTAAAGTAGTCTTCCCTTACACTTCGCTATCCTATTTTTCTGTTTCATGTTTAATAACATTTATCACTGTCAGAAATATTCTTACCCATTTACTGATTTATGTGTTTACTGCCAGATCCTCACACTAAGCTATAATCTCCAGGAGGACAGGAATTTTGATGGCTTTGCTGAATGCTGTCTTCCTAGTATTATAAGAGAATTTTGCCTGTCACAGAGTAGGTGCTCAGTGAACATTGTAGAATTTAAATGGAAATAAAGGACACCCAAATTTTAACCCAGATTAAATCTGATAATTTTTATGTTCCTCTTAAAACCTCTGAGTATTTTCTAAATGTTTTTGATAATGCTCACTTATTACTTCTATATCTAGGGAGAGAGAGTAAGGAGAAAGGAGAGGCTTTGTTTATGAGTTACGTCTGCCTGCAGCCATAGGTTACTATCAGTAGTAAAATTCTCAATCTGATTTTTAAAGCTTGTTTGAAACTTATTTTTTGAACTTTAAGGAGGGAAATGCAAAACTTTATGATTCTTCTTTTTCCCTCAAATTCAAATGCCTTTAAGGATTTTTCTGACTATAAACATAAAATAGCCTCAATGTTAAAACATAGAAAATACAGAAAAAAATCAAGGAAGGAATTGAAAATCATCTAGAATCTCATTACACAAAGATATCTGCTGTTAACATTTTGATATAGAACTTTCTAATCTTTATTTTCACCGCATAGATATATATACTTAATAATATATCATGGAGGGCTTCCCTGGTGGCGCAGTGGTTGGGAGTCCGCCTGCCGATGCAGGGGACGCGGGTTCGTGCCCCGGTCTGGGAAGATCCCACATGCCGCGGAGCGGCTGGGTCCGTGAGCCATGGCCGCTGAGCCTGCGCGTCCGGAGCCTGTGTTCCGCAACGGGAGAGGCCACAACAGTGAGAAGCCCGCGTACCGCAAAAAAAAAAAAAATAATAATAATATATCATGGAAATATACAGTCATGCCAACTAACTATGTAAACTATGTTGACATAGCATCTCATTGTAGGAATGTATCTTAACTTATTTAACTGGCTTTCTATTTGTGGACATTTAGGTTGATCATAGATTTTGCTTTTATAAATAAGGTTTCAGTGAACATCTTTACTCATGAATCTCTATGATCTTGTCCCATTTCTTTTATTTAACATAGTTAATTCCTAAAAGTGGTATTGAAGAATCAAGTAGTATTACATTTTACATTTTATCTAACATGAGAAGACAGGAGGTAGTTTTCAACCCTTAGCTTTAACATTTACCATTATAATAAATCATATTGCTTTTATATCAGAAGTGTGAGGGCTTTGGAAGTTACACAGTGGTGATTGCAGAAGCTCAGAGATGGAAATACATACACAAGGACAGTATATTTAATTTCCAAGCAAGAGATTAGTGACCATAACAGTTGGGGTGTGTGAAAGTAAAGCTATATTATTGTAATGGTTTTTCCCCCTCTTTTTAAAAAAAATTATTCTTACTCAATGTTATCAGCACAATCGAAGCCTCAGCGCACATATATACAAATATGTACCAGTATATGCAAAATGGCAAATATGCTGATGCTTGCCTTTTTATAATCTCTGATCAATTTGAGCACACCTTAAATTTAGCAGCAGTTCTAGTAAATATATAAACATGCCAACTTCACAATATAAAATTTTAAGTAAATAATCTTTATCTTAAATTTAGATTCAGAGAAAATAGACTGTAATGCTTTTGAAGGTTAATTCTTATAAAGCTTGAGTAACTGTCACACCTACACAGAAAGATGACCAAAAGCCTAGGAAGTATATAGACCTACATTGTCCAGTGTTGTAGCCACCAGCCACACAGAGCTATTGAGCACTTTGAATGTGGCTCTAGCCTCTCTTTGAAATGGTAGTATTTTGGATATGTGGAATTAAAGTACACTGTTAAAATTAATTTTACATGTTTCTTTTTACATTTTTAATGTGGCTACTAGAAATTTTTAATGTATATATGTGGCTTGCATTGTATTTCTATTGGACAATGCTGGTATAAATAGTGAAACGAACTTTTTATACTTTAAAACTGTTAAAATGTTATAATTTTATTTTGGTTTATTTCCTATTTACAAAAATTATAAGGCTTAATGTTAGTTATAATGACACCCTTTTATTTTGTTACAGTTTCTTATTTCTAGTTTGTTGTCTTGACTATTCAATTAAGCTTTTACCTAAGTTTATTAACACTAACTCCAAAATATATGTGTACCCCTATGTTCATAGTGGTATTATTTACAATAGCCAAGACATGGAAACAACCTGTATCCATTAATGGGTGAATGTGTGTGTGTGTGTGTGTGTGTGTGTGTGTGTGTGTGTGTATAATGGAATATATTCAGCCATAAAAACGGAAATCCTACCATTTGGGACAACGTGAATTGACCTTGAAGATGTTATGCTAAGTGAAACATTGGGATGGCCAAAAATTTCATTTGGGTTTTTCCATTACAGCTTATGGAAAAACCCGAATGAACTTTTTGGCCAACCCAATAAGTCAGAGAAAGACAGATACTGTATGATCTCCTCGTATGTAGGACCTAAATAAATAAATAAATAAATAAACAAACAAGAAAAGCTATACAACAGACTCAGAAAAAGAGATCAGATTTGTGGCTATCAGAGGTGGAGGTGGGGAGGGAGAGGGGGAGTTGAAGTAAGGTTGTCAAAATGTACAAACTTCCAGTTATAAGATAAATAATTACTAGGGACATAATGTACAACATGATGACTATAGTTAACACTGCTCTATGATATATAGGAAAATTGTTAAGAGAGTAAATCCTGAGAGTTCTCATCACAAGGAGAATTTTTTTTCTTTTTATTGTATCTGTATGAAATTATGGGTGTTACTAAGCCTCTTGTGGTAATCATTTCACACTCTATGTAAATTAGACCATCATGGTGTACACCTTAAACTTATACAGTGATGAATGTCAGTTATTTCACAATTAAATTTTAAAATTAAATATATATGTATATATATATTTTTAGATCCACACGAATATGCCCAACTAGCTTTTTTTTTATTGAGGTATAGTTGATGTACAATATTTTATAAGTTTCAGGTGTACAACGTAGTGATTCACAATATTTAAAGGTTATATTCCATTTATAGTTATTATAAAATGTTCACTATATTCCCTGTATTTTGCAACATATCCTTGTAGCTTATATGTTTTATACAGCGCAACTTGTTTTTGACAAGGGTGCACAAGCACTTCAGTAGAGGATAGCCTAGCCTTTCAACAAGTGGTGCTGGATATCAAAAACTTTGATCCAAACCTCACACCTTATAAAAACTTTAACTCAAAATGGATCATAGAATTAAATGTAAAATATAAAATTACTAAACTTTTAGGAAAAAAAGAAAATCTTTGTAACCTAGGATTCTTAGACTTGAACTTAAAAGCATGATACATAAAAGGAAAAATTGGTAAATTGGACCGCAGCAAAATTAAAAACTTTTCCTCTGCGAAAGACCCTGTTAAAAGGATGGAAAGGCAAGTTACAGACTGGGAGAAAATATTTGCAAAGCACATATCTGACAAAGGGCTTGTATCTAGAATCTATTTTTTGTAAACTCTCAAAGCTCTACATCAAAAAAATAGTGTAATTAGAAAATGGGCAAAATAAATGAGCAGAAATTTCATCAAAGAGGATATACAGGTGGCAAATAAGCACAAGAAAAAATGTTTAATATCATTAGTCATTAGGAAAATGCAAATTAAAACCATAATGAGATACTACTGCATATCTACTACAATGTCTAAAATTTTAATTGAGCAAAGCAAGTGTTGGCAAGGATCAGAGAAACCAAATCAATATTGCTGGTGGGAATGTAACATGGTACAGCCATTCTAGAAAATAATTTTTCAATTTCCTCTAAAACTAAAAAGACACGCACTTACCACATGACCTAGTTGTTGCACTTTTAGGCATTTGTCCCAAAGAAATGAAAACCTAAGTTCATGCAGATACCTATGCATACACGTTCATAGCAGCTTTATTCATAATAACCAAAATTGGAAACAACCCAAATATCCTTCCGTGAATGAAGAACAAACTGGGATACTACTCAGCAATAAAAAAGGTACAGATTATTAATACATGCTCAAGGGACTATGCTGCATGAAAAAAATCCAGCCTCAAAAAGGTTACATATTATATGAGTCTATTTATGTAGCATTCTTGAAATAACAAAATTATAGAGGAGGAGAACAGATAAGTTGTTGCCAGGGATTAGGGATGGTGGTGGGGATAGGAGTAGGTGTGGCTATAAAGGGGTAGCAGGAGATAGCTTTGTGGTGATAGACTAATCCTATGTTTTGGTCGTGTTGCTAGTTATACAAAGCTACATATGTGATAAAATTGCATAGAACTATGCACACACACACACACACACACACACACACAGAAAGCTGTGTATAACTGGTGAACTCTGAATTAGCTCTGTGGATTATACCAAGAGCAGTTTCTTAATTTTGATAGAGTCCTGTAGTTATACAAAATGTCAACATGGGGAGAGGAGGAATAAAAGCAGCACAGGACCTTCCTATACATTTCTTTACAACTTCCTGTAAATGTCTTAAGTATTTCAAAATAGTTTTTTTTTAAAACCTATATAGTGTTTTATGATCCCTTCATTAAATAATAAATCTAGTGTTTCAGAGTTTTTAAATATGATTTTATATCAGTATGCCTTGGTAATAAGGTTATAGAGGCTTCCTAAAAACTTAATGATGTAACATAATTTTAAGTTCATTGACTAAGCTAACAGAACTAAGAACAACAGAAAAATTTTATCAAGGCAAATAAATTGATTGTATGAGATTAATACTAATAATTATACTTGCATCAGCTAGCAAATTCTGTCACTCTTACTTTAAAAGCTAAAAACATCTATCGGCTATAAACTTTGACAATATTACAAACATTTTAAATAACATACTTTTTTTCAATACTAGCTTTTATTTGTGATCACATGGATATATCCTTATGGTGTGAGTTGATTCTGCACGGCATAGTTCTTTATTTGAAAAGTTGATGTAAAATAAAACTTGAAACATTTTTATAAGAAGTAAAATAAACTCCTAATTCCTCTATACTAACTCAGTTGTTTTCAGTTTTCCATTTTATCTTCTATACTCCACATGCTCACCTATTTTTGCGTATTTATAATCACAACAGAAATGCCAATAATTATTCTAAAATATAGCATTATGGGCTGAAATGTGTCTCTCTCAAATTCATATGTTGAAGTCCTAACTCCCTGGTACCTTGGAATATAACTATATTTGGAGTTAGGGTTCTTAAAGAGACAATTAAATTTAAATGGGTGGGCTCTAATCCAAAATGACCGGTATCCTTACAAGAAGAGGAAATTTAGAAACAGACACACAGAGAGAAGACAATGTGAAGACACAGGGAGAAGGTGGCCATCTACAAGCCAATTAGAAAGGCCTGGAACAGATCTGTCCTTTATGACCCTCAGAAGAAACCAACCCTGACACCTTGATCTCAGACTTCTAGCCAACAGAACTGTGAGAAATGAATTTCTATTGATTAAGCCACCCAGTCTGTGATACTCTGTTATGGCAGCCCTAGCAAACTAATAAATGTAGTAAACCCTGTATACACTGCACACATTATTCAGATACTTTAAAAGATTTTCACATTAAAATTAATTTACATTTAAAATCAAAGTCCAAAATAGGAAGGAAGTTTCTAGAAAAAAGACATTGTTTAATATTTTCTTGCTGACAAAGTATGCTGAATATTAAGTAGAAGATACAAATGAAGTATTTCCTATTCTTCTAATTAGTGGTTATCACTTTATGCAATCAATTTTTTTTTTTTTAATTTTTGCTGTGTTGGGTCTTCACCTCTGCGCGAGGGCTTTCCCCAGTTGTGGCAAGCGAGGGCCACTCTTCATTGCAGTGTGCAGGCCTCTCACTATTGCGGACTCTCCCGTTGCGGAGCACAGGCTCCAGACACGCAGGCTCAGTAGTTGTGGCCCACGGACCCAGCCGCTCCGTGGCACGTGGGATCTTCCCAGATCAGGGCTCGAACCCGTGTCCCCTGCATCGGCAGGCAGATTCTCAACCACTGCACCACAAGGGAAGCCCGCAATCAATATTTTTAAGTCTAACTTTTCATAGATTAGGTTTTCTCAAATCAGAGCATAGCTATTTTAGTAGAAGAAATTTCAGAAAAAAATAATATTTTTACCAAGGCAGAATATTTTAGCAAGCATAGAATCAATTTGCTTCCACTCTCAAAATAACTATTGACTGAATAGCTCTTGAACTTTTAAAATTCAAGTTCTGAATTAGCCTTAGAAATGTAGTCCACATTTTTCATAAAATTGATGAAATTGGGGATAGAATAGGCCTATTTGCTTATCCTATTAAACATGTTTCCTTCTTTTAGATGTGTGTGTTTACTGCCTTATCAAGTCTTACATTAAATAATTTGGGGCTCAAAATGCTTGCCTCTGAAGTGAAGGGAGAGTTAAGATAAACACATATTTAGGATTTTCAACTAGTGGTATATTAGCTTTGTGCAATAATGCCTTTACTCATTTAGTAGCTATTTATTGAGCTTCTTTTAATTCTAGAATGTTGTGGCAGAAATTATGGGAGGAATAAAAAATGAATGAGATATTACCTCTGGCCTAAAATAACTTACAGTCTAATAGTAGGTCACATGTATGCATATGATCAGTGCTATAGAAATGGTGTAACTGGCGCAAGTTACAGATCTGGTCAGGAAAGATTTCCAGGCAGAGGTAGCCTAAGAGTTGTGGTAGGTCCAACGTAACAGGTTAGGAGGACCTTCTTCATGGGGTGGTGCAAAGACAGGGAAAGTGTATGGTGGGTACAATGACAGAATAGGTTGATCATAATTTATGAACCCAAATTGGGACACATAAGTGGCAATTATGAAGTTGTATTAATGATGAAAGTAGGATTAAGTATTTGACACCAGGATTGCCATAGGTACAGGGGATGTATAATTTGCCAAGGGTGAGTTAATTAACCCCCATTGAGTTTACTCTCCTATATCCATGTTAGAAACCTCCTGTTAAAAATCTTACTGTACTTTTCCATGTGTTAGAATATATTTCACAAATGAATTTGTATTGCAAATTCTTATTCTTTTAATGTCAGATAGAAAGTCACATTGACACAAGGAGTTATTTTAGAGACAGATAGTAGTGTACACTAAGAGAGTCAGCCTGTGAACCTAAGCAGTACCATCCTGGCAAATGATAAATAGGTCACGGCATGTGTGCACTCCTCTGCAGTGTCATTCTGACTTAATCATAGACAGATATGGTTACAGTATGGTACAGTTTATTCAGCCATAAGAAGCTACCATTATGGCTAGAAAAATTACCCAGGAAGACTTTTTAGGCCTGAAGAAAAATTACAACCTCCTTATTTTCTTTAACTACATTTAAAAAAAAAATTCTATGTACTACTGTGTTAGTAGCTTTCCTCACACAAATGGGAACATATCCATAAATTTTTAGAAGCATATAGCTATTCCTAGGGGAAAAAATTCCCATATAAAGGAACCATTAGAATATAGTAGACCCCCACTTATTTGATCCCTGCCAATTTATTTCTCTAGGTTTTCCATTTTGAGTAGGAATTAAAGGTGAAGATGGTGCCAAGACACCCCTTGTGTTCATGCCCTAGGTCTACCTTAAATGCCACTTTTTCTTCCAGATGTACTTTCTTCCCACAGAAAGGCATTTTGCTTTTCTCTCCTTAGACCACATTCCTGATTCTACTCATCACCATCCCTTGGGACATGCTCTCTTCTCTGCTCTGTTCAGCGTACTGCTTTACTTCTCCTGTAACCATTTACTGGCCGTATTGCCTCTGCAGCCATGTCTGTCCCATGGATGTCTACTTCTGGTCTTCACTGGCCCATGTGGCTACTATTTCTGCTGTGATGGCTCCAAGACCAGTAAACCAAGCCAACCTCCTTTGACACCCAATAACACACTAAACCCATCACATAGTCCAGGATGAGCTAAGCAAGGAAGAAATGCCAAGTGAGCTCTCTGAAAAAGGAGGCTGTCCAGATTTTCATGTAGATCACATCCTCATCAGTTCAGTTAATTGTGGTTGTACAAATTTTATAGTATTTTTATTATTATTGCATGTGTTTCTGTATATTTTAATGGTGGCTTAAGGCAGCAGTACTGAAAACACTAAGCAAGGGAGACCTTGATAATTATCTTTCTGAAGGATAAAATGTTCCATGCATTTCTCACAAAATTATATAAAATTAGCACATTTAAATCTACATAATGCTGTGAAGGCATATTTTTATTAAACTTAATCTGAGTAGATAGAATAATGAGAATTGATTGCTATGATGAAATTCTGCTCTTATTTTGAGGGGACAGAGTGTTATTAGAACCATTAAGATATATTAGCTAATACTTTCTGCCCATAAATTTATTAGTTTTAGACACTATATCCTTTTATTTCTCTCCACGCCTACCACCTTTCTTCATAATTTGTATAGAATATGTCCTAGTTATCTCTTAGAAATACTTCCCAACCAGCTCATGCTAACACATTTAAATTTACTTTTCTGAATCATGTTGCCAAGAAAACAATTTAATTTCAATAAAACCCAGAACATTACATGGATATTATTTTATTCATTCATGTGAGTATTTAAAAAGCAGGCAGGATTGCCATTTAATACAATTTAAAGGCTTAAAAAAACTACTAAAAGATTTCATGCATCATTTAGCAATATAATCCTTTTTTTCATTTCTTTTTCAGAATAACTACTAAATTAAAACTTAACTTTTTGGTTAGGTGTCACTATACTCTCAGAGAAGTCATGTTGGCTTTCAACTATTCATTTTCTAAAAGAAAATAATCATTTTTAAAGAAATGTTTTATGATCCAGTGTTAACTATTTGTAAATTTTGAATTTTCTTTACAGAAATAAAGGTGCTAAATAAAAGTTTGACAGTGTCCCAGAGAAATAATGTATGCCTTGAAGAGGAAATGAAAAATCTGAAATTGTTGTCAGATGCAGCCATATTGAGATCTCAACAAATTGAGACATCCAAACAACAGGAAGTAAACTTGCAAACCAGATGCCATGACTTGCAAAAGGAAGTACTAGGTAAAAGAATTATTTTTTGCTGTTGTTAGCAACTAGACATAATAAAGTAATGTCTAAATTTTTATTTCTCTCATGATCACAACAAAATCTTGTTTTAACTAGTTTGTGTTGTAAATATGCCTAATTATTAATAACAATGCCAATAACTGTTTCTGTGATAAATGTTTGCTATCATCGATTCCTATTGTGCCATTTAGAGTGGCAAGTATTATGTGAATATATTAAAGACATTTCAAGTACAAAGTGAGATTTCAGGAAAACAAAGTAGAGTTTTTTTTGTATATCATTATTCCCAGTGGATGGTGGTTTAGAATACTGAAGGAAAATATAGCCTATGCTGTTATATAAGGTGATTCCAAATTTTCAGGCATTCCTTCATTTTCCCAAATGAAAACGTTAAAAATTATGTTTTGGGAACCTTGGGCAAGGTTTTAAAATTTTTACCTTAGAACAATGAGTATGTTAGCAGTAAGGCTATGTGGTTTGTACTTTTTCCTGAAGGCAGTAAGGAATCTTTGAAAATTGGTAATCAGGAGAATGATACAACACAAGCAGTGTTTTAGCAAAATTAAGCTACTATCAACATATGGAGGTGTTCCAAATATCAAGAAATTGGAGTCAGGTAGCCATTTAGAAAATATCTTTGCTGGTAACCCAGTCCCTAGACTAACCATAAGAAACTGAAGTAGGGTAGAGAACTAACATTTTTAAGGTCCTAATGTGTGCTAGAAACCATGTTAGCACTGTACATAAATTACTTCTGTGACTTCTCACAATGATCATGAATAACAGGTATAATTATCCCTTCTTACAGAGGAGAGAATGAAGGTCCAGAGAGGTAACATACTTGTTCCCACATAGCTGGTAAATGGCAGGGAGTGAAAGCAAACCTAGTTGGACTCCAAGACTCATGCTTGTCCCACTATGTCTCCTTGGCCCTCTCCATGGCCACACTGGGAAAGCTTAAATAGAATTAGGGTTGAGAGGACTACCCAGGAATAGAGAGGTAAACACCTGGCTGAGTAGACAAGGGCGAGAAAGAAGTCACAGAGGGCTCTGAACTTCTTTGCTTGGAAGTCTTTAATGATGGGAGCACACCACAGACTAGAGAAATCTGGAGAGGAACTGATCCTGAAAGAGAAGAGAAGTTGTCACATGAATTTGGAAGCAATATGGAACTAGATACAAACTTTAAAATCAGATATTTTAATTTTTCTCTTGTGAATTACCTATTCATAGATTTTGCCAATGTGCTATTGTATTACTAGAATTTTCCTTAACAATTTTTAAGAGCAGTTCATATAGTAAAGTAATTATCTTCTATATTCAATTTTTTTCTAATGTATAATTTGTCTATTGACTTTTCACATATCAAGGTTTTCTTTGGGGTATCATCAAATTAATGTCTTTTATTGTTTCTGGTTAGTCTTGGTTAAAAAGTCCATTGCAGGGCCTCCCTGGTGGCGCAAGTGGTTGAGAGTCCGCCTGCCGATGCAGGGGATACGGGTTCGTGCCCCGGTCTGGGAGGATCCCATATGCCGCGGAGCGGCTGGGCCCGTGAGCCATGGCCGCTGGGCCTGCGCATCCGGAGCCTGTGCTCCGCAACGGGGGAGGCCACAACAGTGAGAGGCCCGCATACCGCAAAAAGGAAAAAAAAAAAAAAAAAAAGTCCATTGCATTCCTAGATTATACATATGGTCTCTTGGGTTTTCTTTCATTTAAGTCAGTAGCACATATGGAATTTATTTTTTATATGATGTGAGATTTGGGGCTCCAGTTTTATTCTTTCCAAATACATAGCCAGTTGTATCAGTATTATGTATTAAATAATCCATCCTTCTCCCACTAAATAAACCTACTACGTGTCATATGTCAAAATTTCACAAATGCTAGTATCTATTATTGTATTCTCTTTTCTGCTCCACTAATTTATTAGATGTACCATTAATATCGTATTCATTTGACTTAATAGTATATTCTCATAGCTGGTAAAATTTATTCTCTCTCCTTTGTTCTTACTTTTTAAATATATATTTGAAGGCAGTTATTCTTTGATTTGAACTTTAAGATCATTTATTTACCTCTAATCCAAAGACTCTGATAGATATCTAGTAAAGTTTTTCTCTTCCAGTCTGTATACTTTTATTACATATTCACAGCAGGTATTCTTCCACATAAACTTTAAGATAATATCATTAAATTCTGATATTAACAGGGATTCTAATTGGGATTACATTATATTTATACTAATTTTTAGAGAATTGACATTTTTTAGGGACACTAAGTCTTTTTAATATTATAAAAGTTTATTCATTCAAGATATGGTATGTCCTTATGTTGTTTTATGTTATTTAATATAATTTTATAGTTTTATTTGAATGTTTCTTTGCCATTCTTTTAAAATTTATTACTATCATATTTGCATCTACTGTGAATGAACTATTTGCTCTATCTCAATGTCCTGATATTGATAGATGAAAAAAGGCTATTGATTTTTATATATTTGTCTCATATCCATTAAATTTACAAAATTCTCATATTACTTCTAGTAGTTTTTATTTAGTGTCTCTTGGATTTTCTAGCTGTGCATTTATATGACCAGCCCCAATGCGCCCCAAAAAGAGTTCATCTATTCTTTTCCAATGTTTATATATTTTATCTTATTTCTTGTCTTGTTCATATCTTATTAAATCCATTTGAACCTCTGAAACTGTGTTAAATAATAATGGTGACAGTGATCATCCTTGTCTACTTCCCGATTTTAATTGAAATCATTCAGTGTTTTTCCACTTGGAATCATATTTGATGTTTAGTTTTTGGTAAATATTGTTTATTTTTAATCAAATATTTTCCTTCTATTCCAACTCTACTTAAATGTTTTATTAGAAATGCTTTTGGATTTTGTTATATGCCTTTTCAGCATCTATTGATATTAACCACGTTTTCTCTCCTTTAACCAACTGGTAAAATGGATTTGTATTACTAAATTTCCTGATACTACTTTTTTACATATCATTTTCTACATGGTTATATTTTATTTATAAGTTCAGTACCTACATTTATAAATGAGATTGGTCTATAATTTTTCTTTATTAAGGGGCACTAATTAGAGTTTTGTGTTAAAATTAAGTGATGTTAATAAATAGGTTTAATAACATTTGATTGTCTGTTTTTTAAAGGTTAGATAAATCTTGAATGTGAACCCAGTATCATTAAGTAAAATTCAATTATGAACTCATCTGATTCTGGTGCCTCTTTAAATGGTAATTATTTAATGTTTCCAGAGTTTTCTGTAGTAATTTGACTATTTAAATCTTCAGTTCTTCTGAGCTGTTTTTATTATTTATATTTTGACAGGAAATCATTCATTTTTCTCTAAGATTTCAGATTTGTATCCATAATATGGCATGTAATACCCTTATTTTTTAAATATCTCCTCTATCTGTGGTGATACCTGATTTCTGATTTTTAACGGTATCTATTTTTATTTATCTCTTATTATTTATCAGGCTTTCAAAGAACTAGCTTTTGGGTTGTTTTTGTTGTTGTTGTTGCTGTTGTTTTTAATGCTTTCTACTATTTTTATTTTCCATGGCATTACTTTTGACTTCTATGTTTATTAACTTTTTCTTCCTGGTTTCTTTTTGTTTTCATTTTTTAGACTTCTGAAAAGACTACTAAGTTCTTTTCTCATTTTCTTTGTTTACTAATAGAGGCATTTCAAAGTATAAATTTTTGTTTGAGTAAACTTTGTACCTCATAGCTTTTAATATTATTTTCTTTTTCAATGCTATCTAAATATTCTGTATTTCTTATTTTTTCTTAGGTTAAAGGGTTATCTAGGAATATATTTCTTAGTTTCTAATTTGTTTTCCAAGGGAGTTACTTTTTTATTTTTTATTTAACTTAAGGATATTCTGATTAAATAATGTGACATAATACCTCTTTGAATTTGTTAAGCTTTTCTTTATGTTGAGTACATGATCATGTTTTGTAAATGTTCCTTAGAAATTCAAAATAAAATATAATTCTCAACTTGATGGATGTAATGCTAACTTAGCTAGGTGTAGAATACTTGAGTTCTTTTCTCTCAGTAGACTGTTTATGCTAATGCTTTGACTTCTAGCTTTCAGTGTTGCAAATGAGAAGTCTACCTACAGCTCTTATTCTTTTTCCTTTAAAGATAACGCATTCATTTACCTGGAAGCTTGTTAGATTTCCCTATCTCTCATTTTTTCTTTTTTTTTTTCCATTGGACCTCAGGATTATTCAATTGGATCACTCAGTTGGTTCATGACATGTATACTGGCTAGGACTTCATATACAGTTTTGACTAGAATAGGGATAGTGGGCATCCTTGTACCATTCACAATTTTACAAAAACACACTGCTAAATAACTTTGGAGTTTAAGCAGAAATTTTAATGAATATAAAATATCTGGAATTGAATGGTATTAAAAAACACTATGCATCAAAAACTTGTGAGATGTAGCCAAAGTGGTGCTTTGAGGGAGATCTATAGCTTTAAATACTTACATCAGAAGGAGGGAATACACTCAAAGAACATAGAAGAAAAAATACAATAAAAATAAAAGCAGCAGTCAGTGAAGCAGAAAACAAAAATATGATAAAGAAGATCAATAAAAAAACATTGATAAAAAATAAAATAAAATAGACAAACCTCTAGCGAGTTTGATCATAGGAAGAGAGAAGATACAAATGAAAAATATAAGGCATGAAACAGAAACAGTGACTACAGATAAAAAGTAAAAAGAAAAGTGAATACTGCCAACAACTTTTGCCAACAACTTTGAAATCTTAGATGAAATGGACATATTATTAGAAATACATATCTTACCAAGACTTAGAAAAATTAAATGTTCCTATAACTATTCAAGAAATTGCAGCAATATCTTCTCACCGGGAAAGGGCTAGATTATTTAACAAGCAAGTTCTACCATCTTTCAAGGAACAGAGGATCCTAATTTTGCACAATATTTTCTAAACAACCAAAAATTGGAAATATTTCCCAATTCACCCTAAAGGCGTGGGTAACCCTGTTACCAAAATCAAGACAAAGATATTAAAAGAAAAGAATTTTATAGACCTATTTATATTATGAATATCAGTGTAACAATTTCAACTGTACATTTGATACTTTAAAAAATATTTTGAACCACTTGAATGTATTACTCATTTAAAAAAATAATGAAGTTATAAGTAAAATAAAACTCTTACTATGCCATGCTGTTATTTTAGACTTCAGAGAGAAGAACAAATTCAGGACAGATTTGCTAAAATATACATTTCACAGTTATACATAACTTTCCCCAAAACGCAATTCACCCCAAAGATTATTATTCTTACTTCTCATTTATTTCATCATTTTAATCTGGTTTCTAAGGTAAGCCATTTCCTTGAATGTTTTAGTTTCTTAAAAGAACAGTGAGACATTAGGGAACATATCTTATATTGCATGTAACAGGTAGTTAAGGATTAAGTCAAGTAACTACCTTTCTGTGTTTGAAAAAAAAGTGATTTATGGGAATAAAGACAAGAGAAGGAAGGGAAAACATTTTCACTAACTAGGAACTCTCTCTGTGTCAGTCATTTAACTAGCACTAAGCATTTGACTAATTTTCCCTTATCTAATCCTCACAGTATTCTAATGTGAAAGCTTTTATTCTTCCTATCAGACATAGAGACGTAGGCCATGGTCACACTGCTGAGATTCAAACCCAAGTCTCTGTTCGGACAAAGCCTGTTAGCTCATTAATCATTTCTGTCAATTCCAAAAAGGCATATGAAAACACTGAACTCCTTTTCCTTTTAAAAAAAAAAGAGGTGGTGGATTTTACCCCTCTCACAAAAATGGACCATTGGCCTAGCAAGTCTTCTAAGAATTAAAGCTAGGACAGTGTTTTCCAAAATTGCCTGACCACAAGAACATCTGGGACTGTGGAAATGCATGTGTGGGGATAATAAAGGAACCTATTGAAAATGTACATTCTTGCATATCAGTCAGAACATACTGAGTATCTCCAAGATTCTAAGACTCTCTACTTTTAATAAGTGCTCGAGGTGGTTCCTATGATGAGGAAAATTTGGTACTAGCTTAACAATAAGAATAAGGAAAATAGGAAAAAGCATGTTCACATTGTAGCACAGTAAAAAAAGAAAGAAAGAAATGGCTTAATTTAAAAGAAGTACATTGGCACTGGCTCCACTATCCTTTGGCTTTTTAAGATTTGGTGTTTTGTCTCTTCACTCTGTACTCAGATTTAAGCCTTACAAAGGGAGTCTCTGGTCTTAAGGTTTTGATGAAGGCTGGTAGCTGTGAGCCTGACGCACTGAAGAAATTAGTAGGAACGAAAATTGTAGAGAAGGGGTATGAAAGATGAAGATCTGGGACGCTTATATTAAGCTTTAGAAAACAGGGCGGGCCCGGCCTCTCAAGCATCAGGGCTACTGGGTCGCCAGGTCCTGGGGCTTTCCATCCTCTGCCACTCGAGAGATGGCACTTTTTTTTTTTTTTTTTTTTTTTTTTTCCCCGTACGCGGGCCTCTCACTGTTGTGGCCTCTCCCGTTGCGGAGCACAGGCTCCGGATGCGCAGGCTCAGCGGCCATGGCTCACGGGCCCAGCCGCTCCGCGGCATATGGGATCCTCCCAGACCGGGGCACGAACCCGTATCCCCTGCATCGGCAGGCGGACTCTCAACCACTGCGCCACCAGGGAGGCCCGATGGCACTTTTTAAAATAGAAAAATGGGTGTTATTTTTATTTACTTTTCTGTAAAGTGATTTTACGTCTTCTGTTTGAGGCTTGGGATGATCCTTTGTCTGCACTGTGTACAATAATTGTTTCCCTCTGACTCATCGCTCACAGCTCAGTGGGCTGTGCGCTGAGGATCCATCCGCTCCTGGGACGCGTTGCTGTAACAATGCTAATAAAACGTCTCTTTGTAAAAAATATGTATAATAAATAGAATAGAATAGAAAAGAATAGATTAAGCATTAGTGAGGTTTCTTAGTTGCAAGTACCAGAAACTAACTCTAATCATCAAAGAAATTTACTGAAGGGATATTTAGATATTCAGAATCTTTGAGAAGGTGGAAGAATCAGGCCTAGAAGATGGTTAGAAAACTGTGAAGCTAGAACTGCCAGAAACACAGCCAAAATCATGCCACAAGAACCATCTGGGAGGGTATAGCTGCTGTGTCCTTAAAGCACTGGATACCCTGCGTGATCCCCTATGGTCCTGAACACAGATTGATCTTGGAATGAATTCTCTACTGTTTCTGCTGTTGGTGTCAATTGCTGTCATGTCAGATCTTGGAAAAAAACATTTTTTAAATAGTCTGAAAAGTAAGAACCACATTTGGCTGCCTAGCTCTAGCATATTTTGAATATGTTATTATAGGAGTGTATAGAAGCTGTAAAAATGGCAAGGTTATTTTTAGAATGGAATAGCAAATACAGAAGTAGAATCTAGTTTAATATAAGTATCATTAACAAATGGGAAAAGCAAAATTATGTAATAAGTGGTGTAGGGGTAACTAAAACAAAATAACCCAAAATACACCCAAATAAACCTCGAATTAAGTAGGAAAAAAATAACAGGAAAAACTAGCACGAAAAAAAGATACAGAACTTACCCTAATCGCAGGGGGATGAAGCAGCACTTCAGAAATTGCAAAGAATAATATTAACAGATTTTGCCTATAAAAATATAATCTCTGAATTCAAAAACTGCCAAATCGAAAAATAGAAGATGGACAAAAAAATATTTGTATCATATATGGTATGCAAAGGGTTACTATCCATACCATATAAAGAATTTATTCAACTGTGTGAGAAAACTCCACGACCCCAAGCAGGCAAATGGTTGAAAAACAGAAACAGATAATTAACACAGGAAATTTGGTAAACAAGCAAGAAACATTGAATTACTAATAACTAAACAAAAATAAAACATTTACCTCCTTTTAAATTAGTACAAAGACTTTAGTGATAAAGCTTCCCTTCCTTTGGTGATAAAAAATTGTTATCATATTTCTCTAACCCATAAAAATACTTGTGATCAAGTAATCTCTTTGTGAATTTATGTTTAGAAAACTGCACTAGAACGTTATTTACATGCAAAGATCATATTTTTAATAGTGAGTGATTAGGAATAATTTATTCCCAACTCTAATGAAATGGGTAATAAATTATCATATACCATCACTTGGAACATTATTTAGAGTTTTTAAAAAATATTTTTGGGGGATAGTTGATTTACAACGTTGTGTTAATTTCAGGTGTACAGCAAAGTGAATCTGTTATACATACACATATATCCCCTCATTTTTAGATTCTTTTCACATATAGGCCATTACAGATCATTGAGTAGAGTTCCCTGTGCTATACATTAGGTCCTTATTAGTTATCTATTTTATATACAGTAATGTGTATGTGTCAATCCCAATCTTCCAATTTATCCCTCCTCCTCCTCCTTACCTGCCAGTAACCATGTTTGTTTACATCTGTAACTATTTCTGTTTTGTAAATAAGTTTATTTGTACCCTTTTTTTTAGATTCCACATATAAGTGATATCATATGATATTTGTCTTTCTGTGTCTGACTTACTTCACTCAATGTGACAGTCTCTATGTCCATCCATGTTGCTGCAAATGGCATTATTTTGTTCTTTTTTATGGCCGAGTAATATTCCATTGTATATGTGTACCACATCTTCTTTATCCATTCCTCTGTTGATGGACACTTAGGTTGCTTCCATGACCTGGCTATTGTAAATAGTGCTGCAATGAACATTGGGGTGCATGTGTCTTTTTGAATTATGTTCTTCTCTGGGTATATGTCCAGTAGTGGGATTGCTGGATCATATGGTAGCTCTATTTTTAGTTTTTTAAGGAACATCCATAGCATTCTCCATAGTGGCTATACCAGTTTACATTCCCACCAACAATGTAGGAGGGTTCCCTTTTCTCTACACCCTCTCTAGTATTTATTGTTTATAGATTTTTTGATGATGGCCATTATGACTGGCGTGAGTTGATACCTCATTGTAGTTTTGATTTTCATTTCTCTAATAATTAGTGATGTTGAGCATCTTTTCATGTGCCTCTTTGCCATCTATATGTCTTCCTTGGTGAAATGTCTGTTTAGGTCTTCTGCCCATTTTTTAACTGGATTGTTTGTTTTTTTGATATTGAGTGCCATGAGCTGTTTGTATATTTTGAAGATTAATCCTTTGTTGTTTCACCTGCAAATATTTTCTCCCATTCTGAGGGTTGTCTTTTTGTCTTGTTTATGGTTTCTGTTGCTGTGCAAAAGCTTTTAAGTTTAATTAAGTCCCATTTGTTTACTTTTGTTTTTATTTTCATTACTCTAGGAGGCAGATTGAAAAAGATCTTGCTGCAAATTATGTCAGAGAGTCTTCTGTCTATGTTTTCCTCTAAGAGGTTTATAGTATCCAGCCTTGCATTTAGGTCTTTAATCCTAAATCCTAGGGTGTGTTCTAATTTCATTCTTTTACATGTAGCTGTTCAGTTTTCCCAGAACCACTTATTGAAGAGACTATTTTTCTCCATTGTATATTCTTGCCTCTTTTGTCATAGATTAGGTGTCCATAGGTGCGTGGGTTTTTCTCTGGGCTTTCTATCCTGTTCCATTGATCTATATTTCTGTTTTTGTGCCAGTACTACACTATCTTGATTATTGTAGCTCTGTAGTATAGTCTGAAGTCAGGGAGCCTGATTCCTCCAGCTCCATTTTTCTTTCTTAATATTGCTTTGGCTATGCGTGGTCTTTTGTGTTTACATACAAATTGTAAAATTTTTTGTTCTAATTCTGTGAAAAATGCCATTGGTAATTTGATAGGGATTGCATTGAATCTGTAGATTGCTTTGAGTAGTATAGTCATTATCACAATGTTGATTCTTCCAATCCAAGAACATGGTATATCTCTGCATCTGTTTGTGTCATCTTTTATTTCTTTCATCAGTATCTTATAGTTTTCTGAGTATAGGTCTTTTGCCTCCTTAGGTAGGTTTATTCCTCAGTATTTTATTTTTTTTGATGAGATGGTAACTGAGATTGTTTCCTTGATTTCTCTTTCTGATCTTTCATTGTTAGTGTATAGGAGTGCAAGAGGTTTCTGTGTATTAATTTTATATCCTGCAACTTTAGCAAATTCATTGATGAACTCTAATCATTTTGTGGTAGCATCTTTAGGGTTTTCTATGTATAGTATCATGTCATCTGCAGACAGTGATAATTTTACTTCTTCCTTTCCAATTTGGATTCCTTTTATTTCTTTTTCTTCTCTGATTGCCATGGCTAAGACTTCCAAACCTGTGTTGAATAATAGTGGCAAAAGTGCACATCCTTGTCTTGTTCTGATCGCAGAGGAAATGCTTTCAGTTTTTCACTATCGAGAATGATGTTTGCTGTGGTTTTGTCATATATGGCTTTTATTATGTTGAAATGGGTTCCCTCTATGCCCACTTTCTGGAGAGTTTTTATCATAAATGGGTGTTATAAATAGATAAGCTGCATAAAGTGCAGCTGATCTATTCAGTTCTACATGTAGAGATTGGGTAGTTACAGATGTAATACAGATTCATCTAAAGGACAGTGTAATTGCAGAGCAAAATGGCACATAATTTCAAAACTCAATTAGGGTTTCTGCTGCTGGTGTTGAATAGATTCACTCCATGGGTAACAATATCCAAACTGTGTTAACAGAGAAAGAAACTATCTTAAAAGACTATCTGTCACCTCTCTCTTGGTTGAAACCATTGAAAATTGGTAGGTCAGAGTGGACAGGATCATTAAAGTTTCTCTTAATTCAAGATGACCAGTACCACTTCCTATGAACCTATCCATGAAGGGCACCAGGTTTTGTTATTGTTGTTTTTGTTGTTTTACCCCACAACAATCTTATTCCCATGTCAAGTTCTCAGTAGAAATGTCAGACCATTTAGAGAAATGTTTATTAATGTGCCTCTTTATCCACAAGTACCCTCTGGCGAACTGATTGCACCAATGTATTGTTTCTCTCCAATTCATTTTACAAAAGTGGTTACAGTGGTTTAGGAAAGCTAGAACTACAAGTGCAGGAAAGACAGCAAAGTTTCCATCTCAGGTCTTGGCAGTGTTGTATTCCCATACTTGGTACACTTTCTTCTCCCCTCTAGGGTCTACTGGGGACTTTCACAGGTGTTCCCACCTCCAGTGGTCCAGGCCAGCCCCTCTGCTCCCCTCCTCTCAGTACCTATTTTCTATTTGTTATAATCTGCCTTTATCTCTGCCCACTATCCATTGAACCAGCCTCTTACCACAACTCATCTGTTCCCATATGTTGGTGCTGGGCTGACCATATCCTGAGAATAACTTCATTTTTCAGCAAATATTTATTCAGCGTTAACCACTTGCCAGCCAGCTGGCCTCGACTTCACTTTGACTTCTGGTGTGCAGGTGCTCTCCACCTGTTCACAGGTCTTCATTGGATGTCTGACCTTCTGGCTCCATACTGGTTATATGTGGCAACACTCTTAATTTTAGCCATTCTTAACAGCCTTTTTTTTTTTTGGTCCTCTAGATTAAGAATATGCTATAAATTTCTCTAGCTCAAATTTTCTTGCCATTCAAATTACTTTATTGTACTTTCTCTACCATCTTAAGACATTTACTTTTATAATTTTCATGAACTTCAACAATCTTGCTTCTTAGTCGGCTTTCTTTTAAATGCATGCCTAATTTTTCTATTACTAGCCAATTAATGTGCTTAAGATTTTCTGTTATCTCAATAATTATCATCGATAGCTTTTCCAGCTTATTAATATCTTTTCAAAATCATGTCAATTATTTGAGAAGAGGAAAAACCATGCATCACCGTGAATATCTTCTCCCCAGATAAATCACTGGATTAACATAATGGGCATAGCATTTTAGATTTTCTTTTGGCAAATGAAAATAAAGGCAGACTGATAAACTACTCGTCTCTTGACTCTCCCTGTGTCTTGTTTGAAGAAACATTAATTATTTGTTCAAAGCATACAATAGAAAGTATTTAAATTGACTTTTCAATATGAGCTTTGTAAATGGCTTTTTATAATTAATAATCTTAAGTCCAATTCTAAGCATTTGCATTGTTTATATTCTTTCTTACAAGTCATGTTACTGGCTTCTCCACAGTTGCAGAACCAATTTTAAGTGATAAGCATCACAATAAGGCTTCTTTTCTAGTCCTAGTTGAACATCTCCCCTTCTGTTTTCCTAGCCTAATTTTCTGTCCCACCTTCTGTCCCCCTGTTTTTTTCTTTCAGAGTATTCAAATGCTTTACTATCTATTTCCCCTGTATCTTGCAAACTCTTAATTCATCTCACTTGAACTTCTGTACTGTGGCTTGTTATTATTTATGCTGTTAGTTGTTCCTTATTCTCTCTTAGGTTCTCTCTCTTAATAAATGAGTTAACATGTCATACTTTTAACTAACATGAAACACTTTTTTATGTTCTGAATTTTTAAACCTGTGCTGAATACTATATCATTATTGCGTTTACTTGTAAATAAAATTTAAAGTTCTAATATTTCATAATCCCATACCTCCTACTTTTACAATAAATTTATCTTTCCCCATTTTAAACTATCTATCTGTTGTGTCTTCCAGCCTCTACCCCCCACCCACGTTCCCCACCAATGTGGCCTTAATTGAAATCATGCTAGACCAAGAATCAGAAGATGATGCCCCTCTATACATTAGCCAGGTGGCTCTGACATGCCCTTTAGCCCTGATGAGTGTGTGTCCACATCTAAGTAACTAATGGGATCGACAAAGACCTTGGAGGCCCTTTCGGGCTCTCATAGGCTGTAATTCTTATCCTAACTCTGATGCCTTTTGCTTGTTTCCAATATTGCATAAATATTTGTATTTCTACATTGATACTTTTTTCTTTTAAATCACAACTGAACAATTTCAACTTTGATTCAAGAATATAGTCTTTATGATTGTTAGTTTTCTACATAAAAATTTTAACTTCGTTTTGCCCACATTTCCCTTTTGTCTTTTGAGACATAGATGCTTGAAAATTTAAGTAATATGTTAATTCTAGTCCATATATTTAATAGTGGTTTAAGAGTATATCATAGACACTAATTAGCAGCCTAACTATTAATGCCAAACTTTCATCTTTTTCATAGGAAAGTAACATAAAATGAAATTTTAGAGGCTAAATTCTTGGTTCCCTTTTAAAGATTTATTTACATAACTTTTGTAATTTTATGTTTAGCTCACACTAATATAACTTCCAAAATGCATAATTTATCTCAATTGATAGTACTCCTCTTAGAGGTCATTGTGACCCACAAACCCGTCCACTTAAATGATGTTCCTTCCACCTGATAGAAAAGAGTGTCCTTTACTTTTTGTCAGCAGTTACAAATATTGGAAGACACAGTTCAGAAAAATCACTTTAGCATTAATGTTCTTCCTAAAATTTATTTGACCAAGTTTCATATTTATTCCTAGTGAAAACACTTTTGGATGGATTTTTTTTCTTTCAGGAAGCTCTTTGGTATAATAAATAATACATAAATATTAATTATTTTGCACATAATGTTTTACCATCCTATTTGAACTTTTAAAAAATAGCCTTATTGAGAAATATTTTAAATATCATAAAATTTATGCATTTTAAGAGTACAACCCAGTGGGTTTTAGGATATTTACAGAATTGTATGACCATCACCATGATCTAATTTTAGAGCATTTCTATCCTCCCCAAAAGAAACATCCTAGTCATTAATAGTCATTTCCTTTGCCTTCCTGCCCCTCCCCACCAATAATTAATTTACTTTCTTTCTCTATAGATTTGCCTGTTCTGGACATTTCATGTAAATAGAATCATATAAATGTGATCTTTCTTGTCTGGCTTCTTTGACTTACCATAATATTTTTGAGTTTTATCCATGTTGTGGAATGTGTAAGTACTGCATTCCTTAATTAGTAGCTCCTCAAAGTGAAAGAAATCAAAATGAGTGATATGGTTCATTAAAAAAAAAAAATACTGATCCAGGAGTCAAACACTTCCACTTTCTGGCAAGTTTATGCCTTTTACAGGACTTCTGGATACATTATCAATTTCTTTGACTCAGTTACTTCATCTATAAAATGGGAACATAATAGCTTTCCTTAACTACCTTGGAGGGTTAGGAGAATCAACAGATAAAATGTAGGAGCACAAAAGAACTACACATATAGAAAATATTAAGCCACCATTGTAAAGTGGTTTTTCTGGTATGATAGCAAACCAAATGATTATATTTAGGATAAAAGTAGTAGAATTTCCTTAAATGCTCCTTTAATGACCAAGGAAAACTATGAATTTTAATTTGTTTACCCAAAGGTCCCTTTGCCTCCACTAATTTATTTTACAGTCAGCATTGGCTAGTTGTAACAACAGTTTGCCTGCTCTTAGAACAGGATGCTGAGGAAGGGAGTGGCTGTGATTAATTCAGGAGTCATCTATTGCATGGCAGATGGAAGAGTCTCTGAACAGAATTCCACTCTGACCTTACCTGCCAGGGATGATTTTCACAGGGAGTTCACTGTGGTGAATTGACCAGCCCTATGATTCCTTTTGAAGCCTTGAACTCCTCCAGAAGGAATAATGTAACCTTGGCTTCCAAAAAAAGAAGTGCTGATTTTACAAACAGAAAACCAAGGAGGTTTGCAGTGATCCTTAGTTTTAGTATATCCAACAGCTCTTTTTTTTTTTTTTAACCAAAAAAAAAATTCTTTATTTCAAAAACAGGTTTTCTCAAAGAGAAAGAAGTAGGAGTAGAGGTAGGGAAGGAGCTTATATTTATACTCTTTTTCAAATTCTTTTCCATTATGGTTTATCATAGGATATTCCAACAGCTCTTAAAAGAGGCTAGCTTGATATTGGGATACTGTGGGCTGCTTGGTTATCCTAGGGACTCTAGACCAGTTGCAAACCAAATGGTTTTAACTAGAACTCAGAGAGTTCTTATGTAAAACCAGGTCACGACTGGAATATGGAGAGTAACAAGGGTCTCCTGTAGAAGCCACTTCATCTTTGATCACTGGAGTCTTATAAGATTATCTTTGTTTCCTTTATTTTTCATTTGCTTCCAACTTTGAGCTTTCCTATAAAGATTATCTGTTTTACGTATTTTCTCCATTTTACAAATGTTTGAATCTTAGAATGTTCTACAGTGATCTTAAGCATCCACTCCTTAGGGTGGTTATCTCTTCTCTGAGACTTCTTTCTCACCTTTGAGATAGCGGTAGTTCTGGTTTATTATCTAGTCATGTTTCACTTGTGCCATTGCAACCTTCTTCCTCCCCTCATTCTTCCCCTCCAGCATGGTTTTTCTCTTTTAAGGCTAGGTCTTAGCCTTACCACTTTCTCTGACTTCTCCTTAACTGTACCATCCCCACCCCCCCCAGGTCCTTGGGTTAAATTTTATACATCTTTTTTTTTTTTTTAATCCTGTGGACTCTGTCCTTTGCCTCAATTCCTAAGTCTCCCTCTCTCAGAAAGATTCGGACCATTCATTCTTTCTTCATTATTGAAATATAGCTGACTTACAATATTGTGTTAGTTTCAGGCGAACGACATAATGATTTGACAGTTGCAGACATTATGAAATGATCACCACAATGTCTAGTAACCATCTGTCCCCATATAAAGTTATTACAATATTTTGGACCATCTTCCTAATGCTGTATATTATATCCATGTGACTTATTTATTATATAACTGGAGATCTATACCTCTTAATCCCCTTCACCTATTTCACCGCCCCCTACCCCTTCCCTCTGGCAACTACCCATTTGTTCTCTATGAGTCTGTTTTCATTTTGTTTGTTTTGTTTTTTACATTCCACATATCAGTGAAATCATGCATATTTGTCTTTGTCTGACTTATTTTACTTAGCATAATACCCCCTAAGACCATCCTTGTTGTTGCAAATGGCAAGATTTCATATATTTTAGGGCTGAGGAATATTCTGTTGTATGTATATACCACACCTTCTTTATCCGTGTATCTATCAATGTTAATGTGGTTTATAATACTGATTGATTTGCAGATATTGAACCATTTGTGCATCCCTGGGATAAATCTGACTTGATTATAGTGTATGGTCCCTTAATATATTGTTAAATTCAGTTTGTGAATATTTTGTTGAGGATTTTTGCTTCTATATTCATTTGTAATAGTAGCCTGTAATTTTCTCCTTCTCCTCCTCCACCCTCCCCCTCCCCTCCCCCACCCCCTCCCCTCCCCTCCCCTCCCCCTCCTCCTCCCCCCCGCAACTCCTCCTGGAATAGTGAGTTTTTTCTTTCAGCACTTTGAATATATTGTGCCACTCCCTTCTGGCCTACAAAGTTTCTGCTAAAAAGTTAGCCAGTGGTCTTATGGGAGTTCCCTTGTATGTAACTAGTTGCTTTTCTCTTTTTGCTTTTATGATTCTCTCTTATCTTTAATTTTTGCCATTTTAATTATAATGTGCCTTGGTGTGGACTTCTTTGGATTGATATTGTTTGGCCCTTTTTGTGCTTCCTGGACCTAGATGTCGTTTTCCTTTCCCAGGTTATGAAAACTTTTAGCTATTATTTCTTCAAATAAGTTTTCTGCTCCTTTCTCTCTCTGTCTTCTCCTTCTGGGATCCCTATAATGCAAATGTTAGTATACTTGCTGTTGTCCCAGAGGTCTCTTAAACTATCCTCATTTAAAAAGTGGTTTTTATTGTTTCTGTTTAGCTTGGGTGATTTCCTCTTCTCTGACTTCCAGATCAGTGATCTGTTCTTCTGTATCATCTAATCTATTGTTAATTCCTTCTAATATATATTTTTATTTCAATTATATTATTCTTCAGCTCTGTTTGGTTCTTCTTTATATTTTCTAACTCTTCAGTGAACTTGTCATGAGTCCATCCATTCTCCCAAGTTCCTTGAGCTTCTTTGTGATTGTTACCTTGAACTGTTTTAAGGGTAGATTTCTTATCTCTACTTCATTTAGTTCTTTTTTTCTCAGTTTTTTCTTGTTCCTCTGTTTGAAACATATTCCTCTGTCTACTAATTTTGCCTAATTATCTATGTTTATTTCTATGTATTAGGTAGGTTGATTACATCTTCCAATCTAAAACTGGCCTAATGTAGGAGATGTCCTATGGGACCCAGCAGGCACACTCCCATCTGGTCATGAGAGCTATATTCTGTATACATGCTCTTATGTGGGCTGTGTGGGCCTTCTATTGTGGTAGGGATGACTACTGTGGGCGCACTGGTAGGTGGAGCTGCCCACTGACACAGTGGTGGACAGAGCTGGGTCCCAGGGAAGCTGGCTGCCAGGCATGAGGATCCCAGGGCTTGTGTCAGCTTGCTGTTGTGTGGGTAAGCCCCCAGTACAAATAGTCTAGAGGGAGGACTCCAAATGGTGCTTGCCAGAGTCCTGCTTTTAGAACAAGCTCCCCAAAATGGCTGTTTCCAGCGTCTTCCTCCCCAGGTGAAGCCCCAGTTGTCTCCTGTATCTCTGGGAGGCTCTCTAAGATGAGGAAGTAGGTCTGACCCAGGCTTCTTTCAAGCTACTGGCTCTATGCTGGGACTCAGGACATGTGTGATTTTGCATGCACCCTTTAAGAGGGGAGTCTCTGTTTCCTTGAGCCATCCACCTCTTCCATACACAAGCCCTGCTGGCCTCCAAAGCCAGATGTTCTGGGGCTTGTCTTCCTGGTGTAGCCCTCCCAGGCTAGGGAGCCTGGTTTGGGTCTTGGACCCCCTGTTCCTTGGGGAGAAACTCCACAATTATTATTATCCCCCCATTTATGGATCACCTACCAGAGAGTGTGGGCCTTGACTATATTGTTTCTCTGCCCCTCCTATTTGTCTCATTGTAGTTCCTTCTTTATACCTTTAGTTGTGGAAAATCTTTTCTGTTAGTCTTCAGGTCATTCTTATAGATAATTACTCTGTAAACAGTTGTAATTTTGGTGTGCCCATGGGTAGGAGATGACCTCAGGGTCTTCCTACTGCACCATCTTGGCCACTCCTTGCCCCATTTATTCTTTCTTCAATTCCGTACTTGTGGTGTACTGTGATGCAATCCTCTTTCCAAGTCATCTTCTGCCCATTCAGTCACCAGTCAATTGATTTGGTCATTCAGCATTATTAATTAGACACCTATATCATGAAGTCTAGGCTTGATTAGGAGCAGATCTTCTGTATTACACATAGCTTCTACACTAAGCATGCTGCATTCTCAGGAAAGCTTCAGCCAACCAGTGAGAGGTGGGAGTGATCCTCTGCCCTATCCCTAACACCCATATGAACACACTCCTGACAACACTCACAGCCACTCTTTCACACATGGACTCACCCAGGCACACAGCACACCTGCTGTTCATAGACATTTAAAAATCATCCACATTTATGGGCCATGAGTAATAGCAACACTGTCTGAATGAGAAATATATGATCCATCCCCCTTCCCCCACCGTGTTCAATGTCTCACTTCTTACCAGCATCTCTTTCCTACTAGCTAATCACTAATACTCTCCTTACATCATTTTTAAAAAAAAGTCATTCCTATGAAGTAAAGTAGCTTTCCTACTACAGTCTAAATAATAGCTAACATTCACAAGGCATTAACCACATGTCAAACACAGTGAAGCCACTGTGTACCCCCTTATTATAATCCTCCTGGGCTAAGCCCTTTTATTATCTCCAATTTACAAATGAGATTACTGGGGCTTAAAGGACTTAAGTCATTTGCCCAAGGCAACAGCCACTAATCAGCAGAATTGGAACCTGAGTCCAGAACTATGCTGCCAAAACTTGGGCTCTTAACTGCTTGAACTCCACTGCTTGTGAGCATCAAAGCATACACATTGTTATATTAACTTATACTTCAGAGAAAGCTACTATACCAGGTACTTCCAGTACTGGTAGTAAAAACAAGTTTCTATAAGGGGAAGGCAGAAGAGGTCCAGAGAATAGTAGACACCTGGCAGTGGGTTACACAAATGCTTGATAGGTTATGAAATAGGTTGTAAGATGGGTATATGTATATTATGTTGTTCAGTGTTAGGCCACTTTAATATGATTCTTTTGTTATCTATTACCAAAATAAGCCATGTTCACTATTGATTAGGAAATTCCAACATTCGCATAGTTTTATAAACATTTGATGTGTATCCTCCTAGACTTTCTGTTTTGAAAATATATATTTTTATGAGTGGAATAATAGAGTTTTATAATATCCACCTCCTCCATTTCTTCCATTATGAAATCTTTCCATGTCAAAAATATTCATAATATTCTGAATTTGGATGAATCATAATTTTTAATCATATCTTATTTTTGGACAATTGTTTATACTCTTTTCTGTTAAAATATTGCAATAAACATCCCCATAGCTAAATCTTTTCACATATATGTTAGTGTTACCTTCAGATCATTCTTAAAGTTATAAAATGTTTTTGGTTTTATGCTTGCTACCTTTAAATTATGTAATTGTGTGGTAGACTTTTTATTTTATTTTTTTAAATATCTACCCAGAGACAATAGAATGACATTTTATTTTATTTTTATTTTATTTTTGGCCATGCCCATGTGGTATGCACTGTGTGGCATGTGGGATCTTAGTTCCCCAACCGGGGATCGAACCTGTACCCCCTGCATTGGGAGCACAGAGTCTTAACCACCAGACTGTGAGGGAAGTCCCCATGGTAGAATTTTTAAATGCAATTAGCACAAAGTAGTTTTGTAGCATGAAAGCATTCTTTGGAAGAAATTCTTGCCCTTTTCCTATTTTGCTGCCATCCCAGTACAACAAGGAGAAAGGGAGCAGCAAAAAGAATCAGTACTCTGTGTGGCTGAAGATGCACTCCATCTCCTTTCCAGTTTGCATAGAATCAGTGCTGCACACAGGAATCTCTGTAAGCATTCTGATTGTAAACACACTAATTGATTAAAGAAAGTTGATGTTTATATGATTATGTGACTTTATTTGAAAATCTCTTAAATATTTTTAGATCTAAACTTCTCTATATTCCATTTATTCATTTACTTTATTATTAACCCTTTCTTTTTCTTTTTTAATCCCATACATGTTTTCAGCTAATATTCTGTTCAATATAAGTCCCTGTCCCTTCCTACTTACTTCACTCTAGGCTATCCATATCTATTACTAATATATTTCAGTCTTGAAAAATCTCATTATTTTATATATAAGATAATATATAAATACATATATAAAATCCATACATACATAAAATAATGATATATATATAATTTTGTGAATTTACTGATTTGTACAAATTTATCAGAAAACAAAGTAATGTTCTATTGTATTCAGAAGTTTCTAAATCATGAGGATTGCCAGTTGAGAAAGAGTGGTTAAATGATTTTTAGAATTTAAGACTCCTTCTTAAATTAAATTAAATCTTATCCATCCATGATTTGTAATATTTTATAAGCCCCCATTAGTGACAATTATCTTTATATTATATTTGGCTGGTTTTAATCTTCAGAATAAAAAAATGCAGTAGAAGTTTAGAACCATCTTTTTTGCATTCTGAAGCAAAGTCTTGATCCTTGGTATTAGAAGAAAATTTATTTTCAAATTTTAAATATCTGATTATCTCCTTAGCTTAATTTAATCCACTCTCCCCTCCCCACACAGACCCAGATAAATAATTTTCTGATTTTAATATAACTACATCTGGACCAAATTATAACTTATTAGCTGTATAGCCACACCTGTTCTATCATCTGATTTGTAAAAATCTCCAAATGTTATTTCATTCCCTTCTGGCATTATGCAGAAAATGTTAATGTACTTCAAGTATACTTGTTTCAGAATAGATGTGAATTAAACCTCTGAAATATAAACCCTAAAATGAAATGAACTTTCCAAGTGGCTGTATTCACCATCTGAGATTTATGAAATGTTTGCTTAAGTTAAAATATGTTAATTTGCAATTGATATAGTTGAATACTCATTAAAGAACTTTCTTCTATTATTGGTATACATTCTTACATCTATAAAGGTTTTCTCTGTTAATGCTCATTAAAAAAATTAAGTGATATATAACTTTTGTGAATTGCTTAGCTCATCAAACTGTGGTACAATAATTTATACATATAGATGACATCTAAATGCAAAATACTGATTGTGTTCATTCACATCAGTTATGTCTGATCAGAAATCCCACAACTTCAGCCACATAATTAACTAACAATATAACTAAATAAAATCATTTAAAATTGTACAAAAGTAAAACAGGTTTAAGTTTAAAGGAGTTATTGATTTGTAATTTAAAACATAATCTATCACTCATGAAGGAAAATGAGACACTTGGTTATAATTTCTCTAAAGACAAGGAAATATATCTTATTGATATTTGTACACTGAATCTAGCTAGCATGGATCCTACCTAAACAGAGTAGGTGGTCAATAAGAGTCTATTGAAATAAAATAACATATTTTTAAGAAACTTGCCTTTTAATGCCAAGATACATATTAGGTGTTACCAATGAAAACTGCACAACTCTTTCAGTTCCATCCACTTTAATCTTAGGTACATAATTTTAACTTTATTTGCTGGAATTCTTATTTCTAGTATTTCCAAAATTTCATTCATTCTTTCAACAGTAATTTGTTGAGCACCTTCCTTGTCTCAGACACTATGAGTATAAAAGATAAGGTTCCCACTCTCATGGAACTTACATTCTAGTTAGTTTACATTGGGAATATTAAATGAATGTAATGCACTTAGAATGTAGTGTCTGGCACATAGTAAATACTCAACACTTACTATCTGTGATGGTGATGATGATGATGACGCTGATGATGATGATGGAAAACGTGAATATAAATGCTATTCAAAGCTATGAGACTAGATGAGATCAACTAGGGAGGAAATGCAGGTAGAGCAAAGGGCTAAGGACTGAACCTCTGGTGATTTCTAATATTTAGAATGTACCTAAGAATAAGAATCATCAATAGAGACTGAGAAGAAGTAGCCAATGCAAAAGTGAACAAGGGTGGAGGAAACAAAAGAGTATAGTGTAAAGGAAACCAGAGGAGTGTTTCAAAAAATTAAACACTCAATGACATAAATCACAGCAAGATCCTTTTTGACCCACCTCCTAGAGAAATGGAAATAAAAACAAACAAATGGGACCTAATGAAACTTAAAAGCTTTTGCACAGCAAAGGAAACCATAAATAAGACAAAAAGACCACTCTCAGAATGGGAGAAAATATTTGCAAATGAAACAACTGACAAAGGATTAATCTCCAAAATTTATAAGTAGCTCATGCAGCTCAATAACAAAAAAAACAAACAAACAACCCAATCCAAAAATGGGCAGAAGACCTAAATAGACATTTCTCCAAAGAAGATATACAGACTGCCAACAAACACATGAAAGAATGCTCAACATCACTATTCATTAGAGAAATGCAAATCAAAACTACAATGAGGTATCAACTCACACAAGTCAGAATGGCCATCATCAAAAAGTCTAGAAACAATAAATGCTGGAGAGGGTGTGGAGAAAAGGGAACCCTCTTGCACTATTGGTGGGAATGTAAATTGATATAGCCACTATAGAGAACAGTATGGAGGTTCCTTAAAAAACTAAAAATAAAACTACCATACAACCCAGCAATCCCACTACTGGGCATATAACCTGAGAAAACCATAATTCAAAAAGAGACATGTACCAAAATGTTCATTGCAGCTCTGTTCACAATAGCTAGGACATGGAAGCAACCTAAGTGTCCATCAACAGATGAATGGATAAAGAAGATGTGGCACATATATACAATGGAATATTACTCAGCCATAAAAAGAAACGAAGTTGAGTTATTTGTAGTGAGGTGGATGGACCTAGAGTCTGTCATACAGAGTGAAGTAAGTCAGAAAGAGAAAAACAAATATAGTATGCTAACACATATATATGGAATCTAAAAAAAAAAAAAAAGGTTCTGAAGAACCTAGGGGCAGGACAGGAATAAAGATGCAGACATAGAGAATGGACTTGAGGACATGGGGAAGGGGAAGGGGAAGCTGGGACGAAGTGAGAGACTGTCATGGACTTATATATACACTACCAAATGTAAAATAGATAGCTAGTGGGAAGCAGCCACATAGCACAGGGAGATCAGCTCGGTGCTTTTTGTCTACCTACAGAGGTGAGAAGGAGATGCAAGAGGGAAGAGATATGAGGATGTATGTATATCTATAGCTGATTCACTTTGTTATACAGCAGAAACTAACACACCATTGTAAAGCAATTATACTCCAATAAAGATGTTAAAAAATAAATAAAACAAAAAAAGTAAATAATTGTGTCAAATGCTGCTGAAAGTTTGAATTAGATAATAACAGAGAATTAAATATTGGAATTGCCAACATAGAGTCATTCATAACCTTGAAAAGTGCTATATCTGCAGAGGATGAAGAAGAATACTATTGAAATGGATAGAAAAGAGACTGGGGAAAAGGCAAATCATGAAAAGGGAAATATGAATGACTAAGAAGTATAAAATGAGATGATCAGCTTCAGTAGTAAGCAGAGAACTGCAAACTAAACCAACAATGAGACACTACTTTTGCACCCTAAAAAAAAGATTTTTAAAAATACCTCTTCTAGTAAGTGTCAGGAAAACAAAAACCTTCATTCAGTGAGCTGATGGTATAAGCTGGTGCCTCCATTCTGGGAACCATTTGGCATTATTTAAGTATGTGTATCCTGATGACCTCATGAGTTCGCTCCAGGGATTATACTACAGAAAAACTCCGCTCTAAGTACACAAGAAGATGGGTTAAAAGCTTTTTTAAAATTATTTATTTATTTATTTTTAATTGAAGTATAGTTGACTTAGCGATATTATATTAGTTTCAAGTGTACAACAGAGTGATTCTGTATTTTTATAGAATATATTCCATTTAAAGTTCTTATAAAATATTGACTATATTCCCTGTGCTGTGTCTTATTCCCATTCTTGTATCTAATTTATTTTGTACCTAGTAGTTTGATCTCCTTCCCCCATTTTGCTCCTCCCTTCACACCTCTTCCAACTGGTAACCAATAGTTTGTTCTTTGTATCTGTGAGTCTGTTTCTGTTTTATTATTTGTTCATTTGTTTTAGTTTTTAGATTCCACATATAAGTGATAACATACAGTATTTATCTTTCTCTGTCTGACTTATTTCACTAAGCGTAATACCCTCCAGCTCAACCCATGCTGTTGCAAATGGCAAAATTTCATTCTTTTCTATGGCTAATATTTCATTGTTTATATATACCACTTCTTTATACATTCATCTATTGACGGGCACTTAGGTTGCTTCCATATCTTGGCTATTGTAAATAATGCTGCTATGAACATTAAGGTGCATATATTTTTTTCAAATTAGTATTTTGTTTTCTTTGGATATATACCCAGGAGTGGGATTGCTGGGTCATATACCAGTTCTATTTTTCTGTTTTTAAGGAACTTCTGTACTGTTTTCCATAGTGGCTGTACCAGTTTACATTCACACCAACAGTGCATGAGGGTTCCCTTTTAAACACATCCTCATCAACACTTAACATTTTTTGTCATTTTGACAATAGCCATACTGACAGTTGTGAGGTGATATCTCATTTGTTTCATTTGCATTTCCCTGATAATTAGTGATGTTGTGCATCTTTTCATGTGTCTGTGGGCCATCTGTATGTCTTCTTTAGAAAAATGCCTATTCAGGTTCTCTGCCCATTTTTTAATCATGTTGTTTGTTTGTTTTAATATTGAGTTATATTAGTTCTTTGTATGGTTTGGATATTAACCCCTTATCAGACATATCATTTACAAATATCTTCTCCCATTCAGTATGTAGGTTGCCTTTTCATTTGGTTGATGGTTTCCTTTGCTGTGCAAAATGTTTTAAGTTTTATTATGTCCCATTTGTTTATTTTTGCTTTTGTTTCCCTTGCCCAAGGAGATGGATCCAAACAAAACAAAACAAAACAAAACAAAACTCTAAGACCTATGTCAAAGAGTGTACTGCCTGTTTTCTTCTAGGAGTTTTATGGTTTCTGATCTTACATTTATATCTTTAATTCATTTTGAGTTTATTTTTGTATGTGGTATGAGAAAATGTTCTAATTTCATTCTTTTTCCTATAGCTTTCTAGTTTTCCCAATACTACTTGTTGAAGAGACTATCTTTTCCCAATTGTATATTCTTTTCTCCTTGGTCATAGATTCATTGACCATATGTGCATGGGTTTATTTCTGAGCTCTCTATTTGGTTCCATTGATCTAATGTGTCTGTTTTTGTGCCAGTACCATACTGCTTTGATTACTGTAGCTTTGCAGCATACTCCAAAGTCAAGGATCATGGTACCTCCACCTTCGTTCTTTTTTCTGAACATTGCTTTGGCTATTCAGGGTCTTTTGTGATTCCATACAAACTTTAGGATTATTTGTTCCAGTTCTGTGGAAAATGTCATGAGTATTTTGACAGGGATTACATTAAATCTGCAGATTTCTTTGAGTAGTATGGACATTTTAACAATATTAATTCTTCCAATCCATGAACACAGGATATCTTTCCATTATTTGTATCATCTTCAGTGTCCTTCAACAATGTCTTATAGTTTGCAGAGTATTGGTCTTTCACCTCCTTGGTTAAATTTATTCCTAGGTATTTTATTCTTTTTGATGCAATTGCAAATGGATTGTTTTCCTAATTTTTCTTCCTGATAGTTCATTATTAATGTATAGAAAAGCAACAGATTACTGTATATTAATCTTACATCCTGCAATTTTATTGAATTATTAGTTCTAATAGCTTTTTTGATGGATACTTTAGGATTTTCTGTATATAATATCATGTCATCTGCAAATAGTAACAATTTTACTTCTTCCTTTCCAATTTGTATTCCTTATATTTATTTATTTTTTATCATCTGATTGCTGTGGCAAGGACTTCCCATACCATGTTAAATAGAAATGGCAAGAATGAGCATCCTAGTCTTGTTCCTGATCTTAGAAGAAAAGTTTTCAGCTTTTCACCATTAACTATAATATTAGCTTGGGTTTGTCATAAATGGCCCTTATTATGTTAAGGTATGTTCTCTCTATAACAACTTTGATGAGAATTTTTATTATGAATTAATGTTGAATTTGTCAAATGCTCTTTCTGAATTTGTTGAGATGATCATGTCATTTTTGTCCTTTATGTTGTTGATGTATATCACAATTTCACATAGATTAATTTACAGATATTGGACCATCCTTGCATCCCTGGATTAAATCCCATGATCATGATGTGTGATCCTTTTTATGTATTGTTGAATTCACTTTGCTAATACTTTGTTGAGGACATTTGCGTCTGTATTCATCAGAGATATTGGTGTGTACTTTTCTTTTTTTGTAGTATCTTTGGTTTTGGTATCAGGGTAATAGTGGCCTTATAAAATGAGTTTGGGAGTTTTCCCTCCTCCTCAATCTTTTGGAATAGTTTGAGAAGGACAGCTATTAACTCTTCTTTATATGTTTGGTAGAATTGCCTTGTGAACCTGTCTGATTATGGACTTTTGTTTGCTGGAAGTTTTTTGATTACCTATTCAATTTCAATACTAGTAATAGGTCTGTTCAGATTATCAATTTCTTCCTGATTCAGTCTTGTATGCTTCTGAGAATTTATTCATTTCTTCTAGGTTGTCCCAATTTGTTGGCATATAACTGTTCATAGCATTCTATTTCTCTTGTTTGTATTTCTGTGATATCAGTTGTAACTTCTCTTTCATTTCTAATTTTGAGTCCTCTTTTTTTTTGTTTAATGAGCCTGGCTAAAGGCTTTTCAATTTTGTTTGTCTTTCAAAACATAGCTCTTGTGTTCATCAATCTTTTCTATTTTTTTCTATTTTATTTATTTCCACTCTGAGCTTTATTTATTTCCTTTTATTCTGCTGACTTTGGGTTTTGTTTGTTCTTTTTCTAATTCCTTTAAATGGTAGGTTGTGTTGTTTATTTGAGATTTGTCTTATTTCTTGAGGTGGGCCTGTATCACTCTAAACTTTCCTCTTGGAACTGCTTTTGCTGCATCCCCTAGATTTTGGAAAGTTGTGTTTTTAATTTTCATTTGTCTTAGGTATTTTCTGATTTCCTCTTTGATTCCTTTGTTGAGTTCTTGGTTTTTTAGTAGCATGTTGTTTAGTCTCCAATGTTTGTGTTTTTTCCATTTTTCTTCCTGTTACTTATTTCTAATTTCATACTATTGTGGTCAGAAAATATGCTTGATATAATTTCTATCTTCCTTAATTTATTGAGAGTTGTTTTGTGTCATAGCATGTGATCTATCCTGGAGAACATTACATGTGCACTTGAAAAGAATGTGTATTCTGCTGTTTTGGGATGGAATGTCCTATAGATATCTGTTAAGTCCTGCTGGTCTTCTGTGTCATTTAAGGCCAGTGTTTCCTTATTGATTTTCTGTCTGGATGATCTGTCCATTGATATAAGTGGGGTGTTAAAGTCCCCTAGTATTATTGTTGTACAGTCAATTTTTCCCTTTATACCTGTTAATATTTGCTTTATATATTTAGGTGCTTCTATATTAGGTGCATATATGTTTACAAATGTTATATTCTCTTCTTGTGCTGATCTATATCATTATATAATGCCCCTTTTTGTCTTTTATTGTAGACTTTGGGTTTGTTTTTGTGTTTTGTTTTGTTTTTTGGTTACACTGTGTGGCATGTGAGATCTTAGTTCCCCAACCAGGGATTGAACCCATGCCCCCTGCAGTGGAAGCATGGAGTCTTAACCACTGGGCCACCAGAGAAGTCCCTGTAGACTTTGTTTTAAAGTCTACTTTGTCTGTTATGAGTATTCCTACCCCCACTTTCTTATAGTTTCCATTTGCATGAAATATCTTTTTTCATCCCCTCCCTGTCAGTCTGTATGTGTTTTTATCTCTGAAGTGAGTCTCTTGTAGGCAGCATATATGGGTCTTGTGTTTAATCCAGTTAGCCACCCTATGTGTTTTGATTGGGGCATTTAGTCCATTGACATTTAAAGTGATTACTTATTGCCATTTTGTTACTTGTTTTCCAGACGTTTTTGTAGTTCTTCTCTGTTATTCTTTTAGTCTCTTCCCTTTGTGGTTTGATGATTTTCTTTAGTGTTATGTTTGTGTTTCTTTCTCTCTAATTTTTGTGTATCTATTCTAGGTTTTTTGATTTGTGGTTCCTGTGGAGTTTATATATATTGACCTATAACTATATCTACTTGTTTTAAGCTGATAGTCATTTGAGTTCAAACACGTTCTAAAAGATCTACAATTTTTACTCCCTCCTCCGCCCCAGTTTGTGTTTTTGATGTCATATTTTACATTTTCATGCCTATCCCTTAGCTATTTATTGCAGTTTTAGTTGATTTTACAATTTTTATCTTTTATCATTCATACTAGCTTATTTAAGTTGTTGGTCCACTGCCTTTACTATCTATTTGCCTTTACCAGTGGGATTTTTCCCTTCCTAGGTTTTCTTATTTCTGGTTGTAGCCTTTTCTTTTTTAACTAAAGAAGACCCTTTAACATTTCTTGTAAGGTCAGTTTAGTATTGATGAACTCTTAGTTTTTGCTTGTCTGGGAAGCTCTTTATCTCTCTAATTCTGAATGATATACTTTCTGGATACTGTATCCTAGGTTTTAGATTTTTTATTTTCAGCACTTTAAATATATCATGCCACTCATTTCTGGACTGCAAAGTTTCTGCTGAAAAATCAGCTGGTAAACTTATGGGTGTTCCCTTGTATGTGACTCTTTGTTTTTCTCTTGCTGCCTTTAAAATTCTCTCTTTAACTTTTGCCATTCTAATTATGATATATCTTAGTGTGGGTCTCTTTGGGTTCATATTGTATGGGGTTCTCTGTGCTTTTTATACTTGGATATCTGTTTGCTTCTTCAGGTTAGAGAAGTTTTCAACCATAATTTCATCATTTTCTACCCCTTTCTATCTCTCTTCTTCTGTGATCCCTATAATGCAAATGTTAGTACACTTGATGTTGTCCTAGAGGTCCCTTAAACTATTCTCATTTTTTAAAATTTGTTTTTCTTTCTGCTGTTCTGATTGGGCGATTTCCACTGTTCTATCTTTCAGACCACTTATGCATTCTGTATCACATAATCTTGCTGTTAATTCCTTCTAGTATATTTTTCACTTTAGTTATTGTATTCTTCAGCTCTCACTGGTTCTTTTATATATTTTCTACTTCTTTGTTGAAGTTCTCATTGTGTTCATCTAGTTTTTTTCTAAAGTTCAGTTAGCATTCTTATTACTATTGCTTTGAACTCTTTACCAGGTAATTATTTACCTCTGTTTCTTTAGAGTTTTTCAGGGGATTTATCTTGTTTTTTCATTTGAAACATATTCCTCTGTCTTCTCATTCTGTTTAATTTTCTCTGTTGTTTTCTATGAAATTAGGTGAACCATTTACCTATCCTGGTCTTGAAGGCATGTTGCTATGTGGAAGTGTCCCTATATAGTATGCATGTGCCCAGTGGCTTTGCTAGGAGAGCTGGATCTGAAGTGAGCACAGGCCAGATCTTCCCCCAGGGTGCACTGGCAGCTGCCACTGTGGTGCAAGGTAGGGCTTGATTCGGAGGGGCTGGAACTAGAACCAGGTGTGAGCCAGGGCTCTTCCTAGGCTCCATGGAAGTCAGCGCCCTATCAGGGGTTGGGCCAGGGCCCAATGGGCTGGAGCAAGAGCCCCGAGGGAGTTCAGCTTCTCCCTCATGTGATGGCAGTCTCTGACTTAGTTGGGGGCATGGCTGTGGCCTGAAGGATTCGGGCTGCACTTCTGAGCTGGTTCCACTTTTTCCCTGGTATGCACGCCTTGGTTAGAAGCTGGGTCAGGGCTGGAGGGGTTGAGTCACACTACTGAGCTGGTTCCACTCCTTCCCAAGTGTGTGTTCTCACGGCCATGGTGGCGATGGTAGACTCCACTGTGAAACTGGTTCTGCTCCTGCCCGACTGCTCAGAGTCCTTCTACTCTGCCATCTTGATCCCACCTCTGGTAAAAAGCTTTTATTGCAGGATTATTTGTTGTGATACTAAGTTGTAAGCAACCTAGGTTTCATCACTATTGGACTAGATCAGTAAAATGTGGTATGTGCACACAATTAAATATTATATATCAGTCAGAAAGGAATAAATCATATCTACATATAGCTATATGGATAGGTCTCAAAAACAATGTAGTGAAAAAAGTAAGAATTAAAATGCGATTTATAGCTTCATATCATTTATGTAGTTTTTTAAAACACCTGCAAAAAGTACTATTTTTTCACACATAGGCACAGGTTAGAAGACATACTTTAAATTCACAAGTGTGGGCACTGTCTAATTAAATGTAAATAAATATGTCCTGATATCTTAAAACAAAAACAAAAACAAAATAAAGAACCTTCCTCATTACCATATCCTCCTCAACCGCGACTGAATTTCTCTGCTCCCTATTCACAAAATCAGATAGCTTGTTTTTACAGTTTCAACCTCATCCCCCACCCCCACCAAGTTCTATTCCCCTTGTGTTCTTTTGTACCCTGAACACACAGAACTGAGTTGATTAGACTCCTTAGTACAGAACATACTATACTTGATCTGTACAAGCAAGACCCCTCCCTAAACAATACATCTATAAAATAGTCAAACACTGAAAAATACAGAGAATAATATAACAAATGTGTGTGAATCCATCACCTGTATTTTACAAGTTTTAACATTTTGTCATAGTTACTCTGTAGATTTTTTTTTTTTAATATGTAGTAAAAAACCTTCGATTTTACTCTTCCCCATACAAAGATAACCACTGATGACACCAGGCCCAACCGCAAGAATGAGGTCCTCAGGCAAGAAGTGATGAGATTCAGAACAGAAGTGGGGGAAGGGGAGGTGGCCTTATTACCACCCCCAATGATGATAACCAGTAGTTATGTGTGCCTAGCACTGTTCTCCTCCTTACATATATTAAGTAACTTAATTCCCAGAACAATCCTATGCTGTAATAACCATTTTATAGATTAGGAAACTAAAATACCTAAAGTCACTTAGTTAGGAGGAAGCAGAGCCAGGTTTTGAAGTTAGGCAGTCTGGCTTTAGAGTTCCTGCACTCCACCTCTATGTTACCCTGTCTTAGGAGTGTATTAAAAGAGCAGTGAGTTTTTGTTTTTCCTTTTCATCAATTATCTGTACCATTTTAAATATATATATAGCCTTCACCTTTTCATTAAAAAATTCTCCTGGATCCCGGGACTTCTGTGGTGGTCCAGTGGTTAAGACTCCACACTCCCAATGCAGGGGGCCCGGGTTCGATTCCGGATTAGGGAACTAGATCCCACATGCTGCAGCTAAGACCCAGCGCAGCCAAATAAATAAATAAATATTTAAAAAAAAAAAAAAAAAAATTCTCCTGGATCTGGATTTCTGGGTGCCAATTCTCCTGCCTGCTTGTTCCTCCATTCTGCTGCTTGGACCTGGAATCATTTTCTCTCATATTGCACTTTGGATCAGTTTTTTTTTTTTTTTTTTAATTTTTTGGTGTTTTCTTTATCCAGAAAGTTTTAAGCTTGAAATATCTTTCCACTATAAAGATTTTGTTTATTTTTTTCTCAAACAGTATACTAACTTAATATACCCTCCAAGTGACTGTAAAGTTTTATATCTTGCTATAAAATAGCTAACTATGAATACCTTTTTTATTTGTAGATCCTAGAAACCTTTTGGAATAACAGGATTCTCTTAAATGACTAATTACCCCAAATCTGATGCCTATGTAATGCTATCCAGCAAGCAGCTGGCTTCATATGAAGAGAGGCTAAGAGCTCCTTTTTGTCTTCATTTCAAATCATTTGCTTCTTATTTAATATCTGCAAAGAATGCAGTCACATTATAGTAGAATTTGCTGTTGTAAATTTTGGATTGTTTCCATGGGTTCCGCCTTACATCTGCATGGTGTTTAAAGCCAATACTTCCTTTCTTTTTGTAGGCATTCAGGGCCTTTTGCCTCATAATCCAATGTCATGCTGAATGACAGAAAATTGAAGTTGAATTTATTTAACTATAGAGAAGGACTACACAGAACAGTACACTTATTTAAGAACTCCTTGCATAAGGAACTGAAGGAGCTGTCTTATGCAGGTGGCTTAATCTCTCTGCTGCTTAGCCTAACTATGTGCCTTTATTTATTAAGGACAGGAACTGGGCACTCTGCTTCCAGAAACAAAAGGACCCCACTGGTCTATCAGAACCAATAATAAACCAATAACATGCTTATACTTCATTCAGAACAGTAAAGATATGTCCTATGTATTTTAAAAATAATTCTTAGCACTTCTTTATTACAGAAAATATATTCAAAGGTAAAAAAAAACAATGAAAATATATTAACCAGCTTCTAACTATACACTGGTGGGCTGTTTTCATTATGGATTATTCATAATAAATCTATTTTTCTCGATTCTACGTGGTATCTTCTCTCCTTAAGTAAAATGATTTATTTGTTGACATTACTTATATTTCCACATGACAACCTCCAGGGCTTTCTGTGTTTTAAAGTAAAACATTTATTTGCTTTCCCTGTTTTTACTTAGAGATGCTGTAAATATATAGTGAATAATCTGAAGGAACTGGCTTCCCTACTCATTGGGTACTGTGATTTAAAGACTAAGGATCTATGTTTATCTTGAAATAGGGAGAAAGGGAGATTTAGGTGGGTATGTAGAGAGAATAATACTGGAAAGTATAATAGCTTTTCCTTTCTTGAGTTGGGTCATGATTGTGTAGTTTATTTTCCTTTAAATCTAGTAAATTCTGGAACTTTGATGTACAAGTATATTCAAATGTGATCCTAAGAATACTTCACAATGCTGTAAAAATGGGTTTTGAATTAGCTACCATTTTTACTGTCTACTGTTCTACCAATTATTAGGTAATTGAGAATTAATAGCATAAAATTCACATATCAGGTACCAATTCTTTGGAGTTTATTTTTAAGATAATCAGTTCTTCCTCTTTACAATAGCTGCATTTAGAAGTAATAACATAGAATTTATCATGTGGGCTCAGATCCATGCTTCATCTAGTTTAGGATTATATCCTGACAAAAGCACCAAGGAACATTTAACAGAAAGATATAATTGTTCTCTCTGATGTCGGTGTTATTAAGTCAGTCACAAGGATACCATATTTGTCTTAATATCTTTCATTAATTATATTAATTTTTAAACTTTCTAAAATCTAAACCACCTCTTGGAATTAGACATTATACTAATTCACTACATATTTTATGTAGTAATAAATACTACTTTTCATTTGTCTTAAGTATACCTCTTTAAATATTCTAGGATATACTAAACAAATATTTGGCCACACTAACCACATTTTCATGCCCAAATATCATATCTCCTTGTACCTTTTATATTTTTGACAGTCATTGTAAGAGAGTTAGAAAGATAAAGATTTGGTGATGAAGCCAACCTCAGTTTGAATCACGGGATCACTTCTAACTAGCTCTGTGACTTTTGAAAAGTTAGTTAATTACTCTGATTCTTAGAGCCTTCTAGTAAAAATAAAATGTGTCTCTGTTTTTTTGTTTTTGTTTTTTTTTTACATCTTTATTGGAGTATAATTGCTTTACAATGGTGTGTTAGTTTCTGTTTTATAACAAAGTGAATCAGTTATACATATACATATGTTCCCATATCTCTTCCCTCTTGCGTTTCCCTCCCTCCCACCCTCCCTATCCCACCCCTCCAGGCCGTCACAAAGCACCAAGCTGATCTCCCTGTGTTATGCTGCTGCTTCCCACTAGCTATCTATTTTACGTTTGGTAGTGTATATATGTCCATACCACTCTCTCACTTTGTCACAGCTTACCGTTCACCTCCCCATAACCTCAAGTCCATTCTCTATTAGGTCTGTGTCTTTATTCCTGTCTTACCCCTATGTTCTTCATGACATTTTTTTCTTAAATTCCATATATATGTGTTAGCATACGGTATTTGTCTTTCTCTTTCTGACTTACTTCACTCTGTATGACAGACTCTAGGTCCATCCACCTCATTACAAATAACTCAATTTCATTTCTTTTTATGGCTGAGTAATATTCCATTGTATATATGTGCCACATCTTCTTTATCCATTCATCCAATGATGGACACTTAGGTTGTTTTCATCTCCTGGCTATTGTAAATAGAGCTGCAATGAACATTTTGGTACATGACTCTTTTTGAATTATGGTTTTCTCAGAGTATATGCCTAGTAGTGGGATTGCTGGGTCATATGGTAGTTCTATTTTTAGTTTTTTAAGGAACCTCCATACTGTTCTCCATAGTGGCTGTACCAATTCACATTCCCACCAGCAGTGCAAGAGTGTTCCCTTTTCTCCACACCCTCTCCAGCATTTATTGTTTCTAGATTTTTTGATGATGGCCATTCTGACCCATGTGAGATGATATCTCATTGTAGTTTTGATTTGCATTTCTCTAATGATTAATGATGTTGAGCATTCTTTCATGTGTTTGTTGGCAGTCTGTATATATTCTGTGGAGAAATGTCTATTTAGATCTTCTGCCCATTTTTGGATTGGGTTGTTTGTTTTTGTGTTATTGAGCTGCATGAGCTGTGTGTAAATTTTGGAGATTAATCCTTTGTCAGTTGCTTCATTTGCAAATACTTTCTCCCATTCTGAGGGTTGTCTTTTGGTCTTGTTCATGGTTTCCTTTGTGGTGCAAAAGCTTTTAAGTTTCATTAGGTCCCATTTCTTTATTTTTGTTTTCATTTCCATTTCTCTAGGAGGTGGGTCAAAAAGGATCTTGCTGTGATTTATGTAATAGAGTTTTCTGCCTATGTTTTCCTCTAAGATTTTGATAGTTTCTGGCCTTACATTTAGGTCTTTAATCCATTTTAAGCTTATTTTTGTGTATGGTGTTAGGGAGTGATCTAATCTCATACTTTTACATGTCCCTGTCCAGTTTTCCCAGCACTGCTTATTGAAGAGGCTGTCCTTTCTCCACTGTACATTCCTGCCTCCTTTAACAAAGATAAGGTGACCATATGTGCATGGGTTTACTCTGGGCTTTCTATCCTGTTCCATTGATCTACATTTCTGTTTTTGTGCCAGTACCATACTGTCTTGATTACTGTAGCTTTGTAGTATAGTCTGAAGTCAGGGAGCCTGATTCCTCCAGCTCCATTTTTCATTCTCAAGATTGCTTTGGCTATTCGGGGTCTTTTGTGTTTCCATACAAATTGTGAAGTTTTTTGTTCTAGTTCTGTGAAAAATGCCAGTGGTAGTTTGATAGGTATTGCATTGAATCTGTAGATTGCTTTGGGTAGTAGAGTCATTTTCACAATGTTGGTTCTTCCAATCCAAGAACATGCTATATCTCTCCATCTATTTGTATCATCTTTAATTTCTTTCAGCAGTGTCTTATAATTTTCTGCATACGGGTCTTTTGTCTCCTTAGGTAGGTTTATTCCTAGATACTTTATTCTTTTTGTTGCAGTGGTAAATGGGGGTGTTTTCTTGATTTTACTTTCAGATTTTTCATCATTAATATATAGGAATGCCAGAGATTTCTGTGCATTAATTCTGTATCCTGCTACTTTACCAAAATCATTGATTAGCTCTAGTAGTTTTCTGGTAGCATCTTTAGGATTCTCTATGTATAGTATCATGTCATCTGCAAACAGTGACAGCTTTACATCTTCTTTTCCAATTTGGATTCCTTTTATTTCCTTTTCTACTCTGATTGCTATGGCTAAAACTTCCAAAACTATGTTGAATAAGAGTGGTAAGAGTGGGCAACCTTGTCTTGTTCCTGATCTTAGTGGAAATGGTTTCAGTTTTTCACCATTGAGGATGATGTTGGCTGTGGGTTTGTCATATATGGCCTTTATTATGTTGAGGAAAGTTCCCTCTATGCCTACTTTCTGCAGGGTTTTTATCATAAATGGGTGTTGAATTTTATCTAAAGCTTTCTCTGCATTTATTGAGATGACCATATGGTTTTTCTCCTTCAATTTGTTAATATGGTGTATCACATTGATTGATTTGCATATATTGAAGAATCCTTGCATTCTTGGAATGAACCCCACTTGATGATGGTGTATGATCCTTTCAGTGTGCTGTTGGATTTTGTTTGCTAGTATTTTGTTGAGGATTTTTGCGTCTATGTTCATCAGTGATATAGGCCTGTAGCTTTCTTTCTTTGTGACATCCTTGTCTGGTTTTGGTATCAAGGTGATGGTGGCCTCGTAGAACGAGTTTGGGAGTGTTCCTCCCTCTGCTATATTTTGGAAGAGTTTGAGAATGAAAGGTGTTAGCTCTTCTCTAAATGTTTGAAAGAATTCACCTGTGAAGCCATCTGGTCCTGGGCTTTTGTTTGTTGGAAGATTTTTTATCACAGTTTCAATTTCAGTGCTTGTGATTGGTCTGTTCATATTTTGTATTTCTTCCTGAATCAGTCTTGGCAGGTTGTGCGTTTCTAAGAATTTGTCCATTTCTTCCAGGTTCTCCATTTTATTGGCATAGAGTTGCTTGTAGTAATCTCTCATGATCTTTTGTATTTCTGCAGTGTCAGTTGTTACTTCTCCTTTTTCATTTCTAATTCTATTGATTTGAGTCTTCTCCCTTTTTTTCTTGATGAGTCTGGCTAATGGTTTATCAATTTTGTTTATCTTCTCAAAGAACCAGCTTTTAGTTTTATTGATCTTTGCTATCATTTCCTTCATTTCTTTTTCATTTATTTCTTATCTGATCTTTATGATTTCTTTCCTTCTGCTAACTTTGGGGTTTTTTTGTTCCTCTTTCTCTAATTGCTTTAGGTGCAGGGTTAGTTTGTTTACTCAAGATGTTTCCTGTTTCTTACGGTAGGATTGTATTGCTATAAACTTCCGTCTTAGAACTGCTTTTGCTGTATCCCATAGGTTTTGGGTCATCGTGTCTCCATTGTCATTTGTTTCTAGGTATTTTTTTATTTCCTCTTTCATTTCTTCAATGATCACTTTGTTATTAAGTAGTGTATTGTTTAGCCTCCATGTGTTTGTATTTTTTACAGATCTTTTCCTGTAATTGATATCTAGTCTCATAGCGTTGTGGTCAGAAAATATACTTGATACAATTTCAATTTTCTTAAATTTACCAAAGCTTGATTTGTGCCCCAAGATATGATCTATCCTGGAGAATGTTCCATGAGCACTTGAGAAAAATGTGTATTCTGTTGTTTTTGGATGGAATGTCCTCTAAATATCAATTAAGTCCATCTTGTTTAGTGTATCATTTAAAGCTTGTGTTTCCTTATTTATTTTCATTTTGGATGATCTGTCCATTGGTGAAAGTGGGGTGTTGAAGTCCCCTACTATGAGTGTGTTACTGTCGATTTCCCCTTTTATGGCTGTTAGTATTTGCCTTATGTATTAAGGTCCTCCTATGTTGGGTACATAACTATTTATAATTGTTATATCTTCTTGGATCAATCCCTTGATCATTTTGTAGTGTCCTTCTTTGTCTCTTCTAATAATCTTTATTTTAAAGTCTATTTTGTCTGACATGAGAATTGCTAGTCCAGCTTTCTTTTTGTTTCCATTTCCATCCCCTCACTTTCAGTCTGTATGTGTCTCTAGGTCTGAAGTGGGTCTCTCTCTATTTTTTTTTTTCTTTGTGGTACGTGGGCCTCTCACTGTTGTGGCCTCTCCTGTTGCAGTGCACAGGCTCCGGACGCACAAGCTCAGCAGCCATGGCTCACAGGCCCAGCCACTCCGCGGCATGTGTGATCTTTCCGGACCAGGGCATGAAACCGTGTCCCCTGCATCAGCAGGTAGACTCTCAAGCACTGCACCACTAGGGAAGCCCTGAAGTGGGTCTCTTGTAGACAGCATATATATGGGTCTTGTTTTTGTATCCATTCAGCCAGTCTATGTCTTTTGGTGGGAACATTTAATCCATTTACATTTAAGGTAATTATTGATATGTATGTTCCTCTTCCCATTTTCTTAATTGTTTTGGGTTTCTTATTATAGGTCTTTTCCTTCTCTTGTGTTTCTTGCCTAGAGAAGATCCTTTAGCATTTGTTGTAAAGCTGGTTTGGTGGTGCTGAACTCTCTCAGCTTTTGCTTGTCTGTAAACGTTTTAATTTCTCCATCAAATCTGAATGAGATCCTTGCTGGGTAGAGTAAGCTTGGTTGTAGGTTTTTCTCCTTCATCACTTTAAATATGTCCTGCCAGTCCCTTCTGGCTTGCAGAGTTTCTGCTGAAAGATCAGCTGTTAACCTTATGGGGATTCCCTTGTGTGTTATTTGTTGTTTTTCCCTTGCTGCTTTTAATATGTTTTCTTTGTATTTAATTTTTGACAGTTTGATTAATATGTGTCTTGGCATGTTTCTCCTTGGAGTTATCCTGTATCGTCTCTCTGTGCTTCCTGGACTTGATTAACTATTTCCTTTCCCATATTAGGGAAGTTTTCAACTATAATCTCTTCAAATATTTTCTCAGGCCCTTTCTTTTTCTCTTCTTCTTCTGGGACCCCTATAATTCGAATGTTGGTGCATTTAATGTTCTCCTAGAGGTCTCTGAGACTGTCCTCAGTTCTTTTCATTCTTTTTTCTTTATTCTGCTCTGCAGTATTTATTTCCACTACTTTATCTTCCAAGTCCTTTATCCATTCTTCTGCCTCAGTTATTCTGCTATTGATCCCTTCTAGAGTATTTTTAATTCATTTATTGTGTTGTTCATCATTGCTTGTTTCCTCTTTAGTTCTTCTAGGTCCTTGTTAAATGTTTCTTGCATTTTGTCTATTCTATTTCCAAGATTTTGGATCATCTTTACTATCATTATTCTGAATTCTTTTTCAGGTAGACTGCCTATTTCCTCTTCATTTTTAGGTCTGGTGGGTTTTTATCTTGCTCCTTCATCTGCTATGTGTTTTTCTGTCTTCTCATTTTGCTGATCTTACTGTTTTGGGGGTCTCCTTTTTGCAGGCTGCAGGTTCGTAGTTCCCGTTGTTTTTGGTGTCTGTCCCCAGTGGCTCAAGTTGGTTCAGTGGGTTGTGTAGGCTTCCTGGTGAAGGGGACTAGTGCCTGTGTTCTGGTGGATGAGGCTGGATCTTGTCTTTCTGGTGGGCAGGTCCACGTCTGGTGGTGTGCTTTGGGGGCGTTTGTGGACTTATTATGATTTTAGGCAGCCTCTCTGCTAATGGGTGGGGTTGTGTTCCTGTCTTGCTAGTTGCTTGGCATAGGGTGTCCAGCACTGTAGCTTGCTTGTCTTTGAGTGAAGCTTGGTGTTGGTGTTGAGATGGAGATCTCTGGGAGATTTTCACCGTTTGATATTATGTGGAGCTGGGAGGTCTCTTGTGGACCAGTGTCCTGAATTTGGCTCTCCCACCTCAGAAGCACAGCACTGACTCCTGGTTGCAGCACCAAGAGACTTTCATCCACATGGGTCAGAATAAAAGGGAGAAAAAGTAGAAAGAAAGAAAGACAGAGGATAAAGGAAAATAAAATAAAGTAAGGTAAAATAAAATAAAATAAAATAAAATAGATCCCCTTACCCGAGTTTTAAATCTTGTCAGTTTGACTGCTGGCTAATACATTTATTCACTGTAAGATACTAGGCAAGAGAATCAAAGATAATCTCATTTCTCATCATCTGAAAAATGGGGCTGTTTGCACTTATGTAGCAATTTGAGGGTTAACATTAATATATGTGAATATGCTGAATAAACATTAAGATTTATACTAATATCTAGTAAATTCTAATTTAAAAAAATTTTTAGAGTGAATTTATTTTCTGATTTAAGGAACTGGCTCATTTTCATGAAACAAAGTTAAGAAGGCAGACTGAAAATACTTACAGAAATTTTATATATTGGTATGGATGCATAAAGTTTTTAAAGTTTAACTCCCAAATTCATTCTACGAAGCCACCATCACCCTGATAACAAAACCAGAAAAAGATAGCACAAAGAAAGAAAATTATAGACCAATATCACTGATATTTGGTAATGTTGCAGGATACAAAATTAATGCACACAAATCTCTGGCATTCCTATACACCACCAACAGAAAATCAAAAAGAGAAATTAAGGAAACACTCCCATTTACCATTGCAACAAAAAGAAGAAAATACCTAGGAATAAACCTACCTAAGGAGGCAAAAGACCTGTACTCAGAAAACTATAAGACACTGATGAAAGAAATCAAAGATGACATAAACAGATGGAGAAATATACCATGTTCTTGGACGGGAAGAATCAATATTGTGAAAATGACTATAGTACCCAAAACAAGCTACAGATTCAATGCAATCCCTATCAAACTACCAATGGCATTCTTCACAGAATTAGAACAAAAAATCTTACAATTCATATGGAAACACAAAAGGCCCTGAATAGTCAAAGCAATCTTGAGAAAGAAAAATGGAGTTGGAGGAATCAGGCTCCCCGACTTCAAACTGTACCACAAAGCTACAGTAATTAAGAGAGTATGATACTAGCACAAAAACAAAAATATAAATGAATGGTACAAGATAGAGTGCCCAGACATAAACACATGCACATATGGTCACCTAATTTATGACAAAGGAGGCAAGAACATACAATGGAGAAAAGACAACCTCTTCAATAAGTGGTGCTGGGAAAACTGGACAGCTACTTGTAAAAGAATGAAATTAGTACACTACCTAACACCATACCCAAAAATAAGCTCCAAATGGATTAAAGACTTAAATTTAAGACAATACACTGTAAAACTCTTAGAGGAAAACATAGGAAAAACACTCTTTGACATAAACCACAGCAAGATCTTTTTTGACCCACCTCCTAGAGTAATGGATATAAAAACAAAAATAAACAAATCGGACCTAATTAAACTTAAAAGCTTTTGCACAGCAACAGAAACCATAAACAAGACAAAAAGACAACCCTCAGAATGGGAGGAAATATTTGCAGATGAAACAACAGACAAAGGATTAATCTCCAAAATACACAAATAGCTCATGGGGCTCAATATCAAAAAAACAAACAATCCAGTTAAAAAATGGGTGGAAGACTTAAATACACATTTCACCAATGAAGACATACAGATGGCCAAGAGGCACATGAAAAGAAGCTCAACATCCCTAATTATTAGAGAAATGCAAATCAAAACTACAATGAGGTATCACCTCATACCAGTCAGAATTGCCATTATCAAAAAATCTAGAAACAATAAATACTGGAAGGGGTATGGTGAAAAGGGAACCCTCCTGCACTGTTGGTGGGAATGTAAATTGATACAACCACTATGGAGAATAGTATGGAGGTTCCTTAAAAAACTAAATATAGAACTGCCATATGACCCAGCAATCCCACTACTGGGCATATACCCTGAGAAAACCATAATTCAAAAAGAGACATGTACCACAATGTTCATTGCAGCACTATTTACAATAGCCAGGACATGGAACCAACATAAATGTGGATAAAGAAGATGTGGCACATATATACAATGGAATATTACTAAGCCATAAAAAGAAACGAAATTGAGTTATTTGTAGTGAGGTGGGTGGACCTAGAGTCTGTCATACAGAGTGAAGTAAGTCAGAAAGAGAAAAACAAATACCATATGCTAACGCATAGATATGGAATCTAAGAAAAAAAGAGTGGTATTGATGAACCTAGTTGCAGGGCAGGAATAAAGAGGTAGACATCGAAAATGGACTGGAGGACATGGGGTGGGAGGGCGAAGCTGGGGTGAAGTGAGAGTAGCATCGACATATATACACTACCAAATGTAAAATAGATAGCTGGTGGGAAGCAGCAGCATAGCACAGGGAGATCCACTCAGTGCTTTGTGATGACCTAGAGGGGTGGGATAGGGAGGCTGGGAGGGAGGCTCAAGAAGGAGGGGATATGGGGACATGTATATGCATATGGCTGATTCATTTTGTTGTGCAACATCAACTAACACAGTATTTATTGTGAAGCAATTATACTCCAATAAAGATCTATCAAAAATTTTTTTAAAGATTTTAAAGTTTACTATTAAAAATATGTTATTAAAACACCTGAACAGATGTAACATGGAAATTTTATAAATTCCAATGTTTAAAATTATTTTCTTCATAGAAGTCAGTTAATCCAGCTGTGTACGTTTGTTTTCCACCTTTTCGCAAAAAGAGTACCAACAAGGGCTGTTATTGGGGCTGGGGTTCAGATCTTAGTCCACACACACAGGCTAATGGTGGGTCTCAGATCATTCAAGCCATATGTTTTTTCTGCTTTAGTTTCAGTTCTGCATCCACACATGTGAGACATGGCTGCCTGAATAATCTTTCTCAAACACTATTTGAATTCCTCAGTTCAAGACTCTGGAAGCCAATTGCCTGCTTGTATTTTCTTGGCTTGAAAGTCATTAAAATGCCTATTAGACACTACCCAGAGTTAACAGATTCTTTACTGGAAGGCTTGCACATGGTTTATCTATTTCAGTTCTACTAGGAGGCCTTTGCAATACTTCTAAGTTCCAGGCCACAAGAGCTAGCTCAGGCAGTCAAGTGTTTCAGAAGTGAGTCATATGACCAAAAATTCATAAATTTCCTTTGAAAACATCAGTAAAATTTAGCCTATTAGCTGTTTGAAAATTAGCATGATGTTGGGGACAGAAAGAGGCCAATAAATTGAGTCTGTCAAAACCTATTAATTCTGTGGGATTTCAGAGTAGGGATGAGCTACATATGGTCATCCAAGCAAAGTGGAATAAACAGCTGCATTATTCTTCAGGAGGTGAGTGGCAATGCTAAAAAAATGTGGTTTACTCTATGAAAATATCTAGACACTTAAAATGTACTAATCAGAAGAATACATTATGTCATTCCAGATTTACAGTGTCAAGTTGAAGCATTTGGGCTAAAACTTCAGAAGGCAGTGACTGAGATGGACAACTACAAAGAAAAGCTCATGTAAGATGGTAAACATTAAACAACCTGTAAGAATTTAGAAAAACCCCCATGTGTTTTCTGTGACTCTGGGCAGTAATTTGGATGTGTTGGTATGGTCTACTGCAGTTTTTCTCAGCTACTTTTCTGGCCTATATTGAAGGACCTGTAAATACTTTTAAATATATGAAATGTTTCTCTATCTCAGTAAGAAACTTACCTATCCAGGTATTAAAGCTTTTCCTGATTATTCAAATGTAGTAACTTAATATTCTCTGAACTTTTTGTCTTATCATCTGTTTATTATCTGTCTGGAAGAAACAGCATTGAAGATGTTTCATAAGATTATTGGGATTGACATATATACACTAATATGTGTAAAATAGATAACTAAAAAAAACCTGCTGTATAATAAACAAGTGAATAAATAAATAAATTTTAGGTTCAAAAAGACAGTTGAGTATCTTTGAAATTCTGGAGTGCTTATGCCTTATATAAGTGAGAAAGAAAATATTAGAAAACAAATGATAAGAAAATGCCCCTGTAAAATATCCAGAGTACTATTTCTTTTATTTATTTATTTATTTTTCATCTTGTTTATGGTTTCCTTTGCTGTGCAAAAGCTTTTAGGTTTCCTTAGGTCCCATTTGTTTATTTTTGTTTTTATTTCCATTACTCTAGGAGGTGGATCAAAAAAGATCTTGCTGTGATTTATGTCAAAGAGTGTTCTTCCTATGTTTTCCTCTAAGAGTTTTATAGTGTCCGGTCTTACATTTAGGTCTTTAATCCATTTTGAGTTTATATTTGTGTATGGTGTTACGGAGTGTTCTACTTTCATTCTTTCACATGTAGCTGTCCAGTTTTCCCAGCACCACTTATTGAAGAGACTGTCTTTTCTCCATAGTATATCCTTGCCTCCTTTGTCATAATTCGTTGACCACAAGTGCATGGATTTATCTCTAGGCTTTCTATCTTGTTCCATTGATCTACATTTCTGCTTTTGTGCCAGTACAATATTGTCTTTATTACTGTAGCTTTGTAGTATAATCTGAAGTCAGGGAGTCTGATTCATCCAGCTCCGTTTTATTCCCTCAAGACTGCTTTGGCTATTCGGGGTCTTTTGTGTCTCCCTACAAATTTTAAGATTTTTTGTCCTATTTCTGTAAAAAATACCATTGGTAGTTTGATAGGGATTGCATTGAATCTGTAGATTGCTTTGGGTAGTATAGTCATTTTCACAATATTGATTCTTCCAATCCAAGAACATAGTATATCTCTCCATCTGTTTGTATCATCTTTTTTTTTTTTTAATTAATTAATTTATTTTTTGCTGTGTTGGGTCTTCGTTTCTGTGCGAGGGCTTCCCCTAGTTGTGGCAAGCGGGGACCACTCTTCATCGCGGTGCGCAGGCCTCTCACTATCACAGCCTCTCTTGTTGCGGAGCAGAAGCTCCAGATGCGCAGGCTCAGTAGTTGTGGCTTACGGGCCTAGTTGCTCCGCGGCACGTGGGATCTTCCCAGACCAGGGCTCGAACCCGTGTCCCCTGCATTGGCAGGCAGATTCTCAACCACTGCACCACCAGGGAAGCCCTGTTTGTATCATCTTTAATTTCTTTCATCGGTGTCTTATAGTTTTCTACATATGGGTCTTTTGTCTCCCTAGGTAGGTTTATTCCTAGGTATTTTATTCTTTTCGTTGCAGTGGTAAATGGGAGTGTTTCCTTAATTTCTCTTTCAGATTTTTCATCATTAGTGTATAGGAATGCCAGAGATTTCTGAGCATTAATTTTGAATCCTGCAACTTTGCCAAATTCATTGATTAGCTCTAGTAGTTTTCTGGTGCCATCTTTAGGATTCTCTATGTATGGTATCATGTCATCTGCAAACAGTGACAGTTTTACTTCTTCTTTTCCAATTTGGATTCCTTTTATTTCTTTTCCTTCTCTGATTGCCGTGGCTAGGACTTCCAAAACTATGTTGAATAATAGTGGTGAGAGTAGACCTCCTTGTCTTGTTCCTGATCTTAGAGGAAATGCTTTCAGTTTTTCACCATTGAGAATGATGTTTGCTGTGGGTTTATCGTATATGGCCTTTATTATGTTGAGGTAGGTTCCCTCTATGCCCACTTTCTGGAGAGTTTTTATCATAAATGGGTGTTGAACTTTGTCAAAAGCTTTTCTGCATCTATTGAGATGATCATATGGTTTTTATTCTTCGATTTGTTAATATGGTGTATCACATTGATTGATATGCGTATATTGAAGAATCCTTGCATCCCTAGGATAAATCCCACTTGATCATGGTTTATAATCTTTCTAATGTGTTGTTGGATTCTGTTTGCTAGTATTTTGTTGAGGATTTTTGCATCTATATTCATCAGTGATATTGGTCTGTAATTTTCTTTTTTTGTAGTGTGTTTGTCTGGCTTTGGTATCAGGGTGATGGTGGCCTCATAGAATGAGTTTGGGAGTGTTCCTTCCTCCACAATTTTTTGAAGAGTTTGAGAAGGATGGTTGTTAGCTCTTCTCTAAATGTTTGATAGAATTCACCTGTGGAGCCATCTGGTCCTGGACTTTTGTTTATTGGAAGACTTTTAGTCACAGTTTCAATTTCATTTCTTGTGATTGGTCTGTTCACATTTTCTGTTTTTTCCTGGTTCAGTCTTGGAAGGTTATACCTTTCTAAGAATTTGTCCATTTCTTCCAGGTTGTCCATTTTATTGGCCTAGAGTTGCTTGTAGTAGTCTCTTAGGATGCTTTGTATTTCTGCAGTGTCTGTTGTAACTTCTCCTTTTTCATTTCTAATTTTATTGATTTGAGTCCTCTCCCTCTTTTTCTTGATGAGTCTGGCTAATGGCTCATCAATTGTGTTTACCTTCTCAAAGAACCAGCTTTTAGTTTTATTGATCTTTGCTATTGTTTTCTTTGTTTCTATTTCATTTATTTCTGCTCTGGTCTTTATGATTTCTTTCCTTGTGCTAACTTTGGGTTTTCTTTGTTCTTCTTTCTCTAGTTCCTTTAGGTGTAAGTTTAGATTGTTTATTTGAGATTTTTCTTGTTTCTTGAGTTAGGCTTGTATAGCTATATACTTCCCCCTTAGAACGGCTTTTGCTGCATCCCATAGGTTTTGGATCATCATGTTTTCATTGTCATTTGTCTCTAGGTATTTTTTGATTACCTCTTTGATTTCTTCAGTGATCTCTTGGTTATTTAGTAATGTATTGTGTAGCCTCCATGTGTTTGTGTTTTTTATGGTTTTTTCCCTATAATTCATTTCTAATCTCCTAGCATTGTGGTCCAAAAAGATGCTTGATATGATTTCAGTTTTCTTAAATTTACTGAGGCTTGATTTGTGACCCAAGATGTGATCTATCCTGGAGAATGTTCTGTGTGCACTTGAGAAGAAAGTGTAATCTGCTGTTTTTGGATGGAATGTCCTATAAATATCACTTAAATCTATCTGGTCTATTGTGTCATTTAAAGCATCTGTTTCCTTATTTATTTTCATTTTGGATGATCTGTCCATTGGTGTAAGTGAGGTGTGAAAGTCCCCCATTATTATTGTGTTACTGTCAATTTCCTCTTTTATAGCTGTTAGCAGTTGCCTTATGTATTGAGGTGATCCTATGTTGGTTGCATATATATTTGTAATTGTTATATCTTCTTCTTGGATTGATCCCTTGATCATTATGTAGTGTCCTTCCTTGTCTCTTGTAACATTCTTTATTTTAAAGTCTGTTTTATCTGATATGAGTATTGCTACTCCAGCTTTCTTTTGATTTCCATTTTCATGGAATATCTTTTTCCATCCCCTCACTTTCAGTCTGTATGTGTTCCTAGGTCTTAAGTGGGTCTCTTGTAGACAGCATATATATGCGTCTTGTTTTTGTATGCATTCAGCAAGCCTGTGTCTTTTGGTAGGTGCATTTAATCCATTCACGTTTAAGGTAATTATCGTTATGTATGTTCCTATGACCATTTTCTTAATTGTTTTGGGTTTGTTTTTGTACGTCCTTTTCTTCTCTTGTGTTTCCCACTTAGAGAACTTCCTTTAGCATTTGTTGTAGAGCTGGTTTGGTGGTGCTGAATTCTCTTAGCTTTTGCTGCTGTGTAAAGCTTTTGATTTGTCCATCGAATCTGAATGAGATCCTTGTCGGGTAGAGTAATCTTGGTTGTAGGTTCATCCCTTTCATCACTTTAAGTGTATCATGCCACTCCCTTCTGGCTTGTAGCGTTTCTACTGAGAAGTCAGCTGTTAACCTTACAGGAGTTCTTGTATGTTATTTGTCGTTTTTCCCTTGCTGCTTTCACTAATTTTTCTTTGTCCTTAGTTTTTGCCAAATTGATTACTATGTGTCTCGATGTGTTTCTCCTTGGGTTTATCCTGTATGGGACTCTCTGTGCTTCCTGGACTTTGGTGGCTATTTCCTTTCCCATGTTAGGGAAGTTTTTGACTATAATCTCTTCAAATATCTTCTCTTGTTCTTTCTCTCTCTCTTCTCCTTCTGGGCCCCCTATAATGCGAATGTTGTTGTGTTTAATGTTTTCCCAGAAGTCTCTTAGGCTGTCTTCATTTATTTTCATTCTTTTTTCTTTATTCTGTTCTGTAGCAGTGAATTCCACCATTCTGTCTTCCAGGTCACTTCTTTGTTCTTCTGCCTCAGTTATTCTGCTATTGATTCCTTCTAGTGTAGTTTGCATTTCAGTTATTGTATTGTTCATCTCTGTTTGTTTGTTCTTTAATTCTTCTAGGTCTTTGTTAAACGTTTCTTGCATCTTCTCGATCTTTGCCTCCATTCTTTTTCTGAGGTCCTGGATCATCTTCACTATCATTATTGTGAATTCTTTTTCTGGAAGGTTGCCTATCTCCCTTCATTTAGTTGTTTTTCTGGGGTTTTATCTTGTTCCTTCATCTGGTACATAGCCCTCTGCCTTTTCATCTTGTCTATCTTTCTGTGAATGTGGTTTTTGTTCCACAGGCTGCAGGATTGTAATTCTTCTTGCTTCTGCTGTCTGCCCTCTCTATTTCTTTTAGAAATGATTTTATTTCAGAAATTTCAAAAATGATAGTATAAATATAGTACATCTATAATTATAACACTAAAATAGATTTTATATAATCTTTGAAAAGTAAATAAATTCTTTTACTTTGTGCTATGTAATCTGGTAGCTTTGGTTTTCAGTTCCTATATTTTAGAAGGATGAACCTCATAAGAAATATAAATACTGAAAATTCTTAACAACTAAATGTTGTGTTGACCATTGCCTATTCCTAAGAACAATCTTTTCAAGAAAATTCTTAACAACACAAAGAAGTACAAATTCCAAAAATACTATCAAATTAATGTATACTTTGATTATTTGTAGCAAAATAATTTATTTTCAAAAGCCAAGAAAAACCAAATAGTCATGCTTTATAACACTGTGGTCAATAGTTCAGTAAATAATAGTTCAACTCTCTGTGTATGATAGTTGTGGTTGAAGGAATAAGTGGAGAAGAGGTTCTAGCATGACTCACTGCACCGAGCAAGAACTTTTTGATGAGAAAATGCATGAAAAAAAGAAGCAAGATGGGAATTGCCAGAAAATTGTTAATCCCCACCCTCTAATTACATCAGGGAGGGCTTTGGCCTCATGAATGTCTCATGCAGAGGGCCTGCCTCATCAGACCACAGCCCATTTAATATTAATACATGCTTTGTGATATTTTTGTTAATTTTTATATAATTTATTATATGAGTGCTGAGAAATAAGAGTCAGAGTAAATTGGAGTTAGAGGGAGAAAATACCACTCAGTAAAGTCCATCAAATGAATTACCTGGAGGAAATCACTGTAGAATTGTAGAAATACTGATGCTGTTGTTTCAGTTTATAATAAAACTGGTGCTTCCTACCTGTGTGAGAACTGTTTTAAAATTAGAAAATGGGCAGAACATCCACTTTTAGAAAACTTGATGAAAGATAGAGACAGTTAAATGGTCTCACCTGCTGGAGACCATTCTCTGTGCTGCCTGTACCTAGCTCTTCCATCTCTACTCCGTCTACCCTCCTTCGCTACTAGGATGAAGTTGAGTAGGGCAGGCATGTAGGATCAGAGCCTGGGACTCCTCAGGGTGATCAGAGCCTGGGACTTCTCGGGGTACTCAGAGCTCAGGAAGTCCCCAGTAGTATGTAAGTACTATTTTATTTATAGCTTAAAACCAAATTTTCAACTTGGCCATTGTTTTGTGGTAAATTCAGTTTGAAGTCAAAATAATTCACTCAAAATTTTTGACATGCCATTTCTTAATAAATTGAAGATTTGCTCTATATACCGAAACCTGTTTGAACTTCCAGAAATTGGAAGGTGGTGTGAAATCAGGTTTTAAAAAAATTTTAATCCTCACTCTTTGTGGGGACTGGGGTGAGGAATGAGTTTCACCCATCCAGCTTAAGATAATTGTTTTGTTTAAAGATTTTTAAATGTTTGGATATAAGTTTTGTGGGTTTTTACTTAAGAGGAAAAGGCAGTTTTTAAATGGATGAATTTTGAGTTCTTTTTTTTCTAAGATTTATAAGAAAATATTTTCCAAGGTTCATAAGAATTTGTTGTATATTTGAAAATAGAGATTTTATCACTTAGGATTCTTTGAGCTATAAGTAACAGAGGTAGAGTTGTTTCAGATTTAGTCAATCCAGTGACTCAACAATATCACCAAGGATCTTGATGCTCTTTCTGTCTCTATTCTGCTGCCCTCAGCACTGGCTTCACCCCAAGGCTAAGTCCCCTATGATCATGACATGGCTGCAGTTCCAGATACCACATCCAAATGTAACCACCCCAGTGGCAGGAAGGGCCTGTTTTTCTGGTGTCTCCTTAGAAGTGAGATAAAAATTTCTCAGAAGCCACCAAACAGCCCTCTCCTTACATCTCTTGGCTAGAACCCTTTACATACCCTCTCCTAAATGAATCACTGGCAAGGGGAACAGGACTACCACAGTTAGCTCAAGTCAGGCAGGATTTACCCTGAGAACAGATGATAATGGGGCTCTGATGGCCAGGAAGACAGCTATAGTACATGTCCAGAAGGTAACTAGTAATGTTTACTAGAGGTAGAGTGTTAGTGATGCTCTGAAAATTGATGACATTTTCTACAAATTTATTTGTGTCATAATATCTAGATTAATTTAGGGAAGACCCTCCTGAAGTAATGAAAAATATGGATGCTGTGAAATGCAACTTTATTACTTTTAAATATTTATGTGGAGAGAGAGGGAGAGAGAACTAGGAAATAACACTTTTATTATATATATATGTATATAGGATAAGATAAGTAAATAAGACTAATAAGAAAGGCTGCTATAGAGGGTGAGAAATTTTTAGGAATTCCTGAAAGAGAATACATAGGAAGGATAATAAAAAGGGTCAACTCTGCAGAGGAATAAACTAGAGGAAAACCAATTGTGTGGTGGGCATGTGACGGGCAGGACTTTACTTGGAATCAGTTAACAAAAAGAGAAGGGAGTGGGATAAGGCAAATCATCAGAACAGTGGTTCTCAAACTCCAATCTGCAGAAGAATCCTGGGTAGTTTACTGAAACTGTGTATTACAGTATGACTTCGCTCACAGACCCAATCCCAGGATCAGTTTCTGGGCTCCATTCCCACAGACATTCTGGCTTTAAATTTGGGTTTGAGGTGTCCCTGAGCAATCTGCATTTGTAATGCACTCCCCCCTAACACACACACACTATTCTGATTCAGGTGATCCAATGAAGCCCACTCTGAGGGATCATATTTGGAACATTTAAGCCACTGGCCCCTCACCAGCCCCACCCCACCCCAATCAACAGGTCCCGTGTGAAGCAGCATTTGCAAGGCATCTGCACCCAGAATAAAGTGATGGGTGTGGGGACTGGAGCTGGGGAGCCTGCCAGCTACTGAACCCCAGAGGCCACGGTCCCCACATCCCAAGACAAACCTCCTGTGCCCCCACCGTACTCTACCCCTTCATCACAACCTTCAGAAACAATCTAGGGCAACAATAAACAGCAAAGCAGACAACAAACCAGAATCTTAGGCTTAGGATGAACACCCAACCAAAGATTACCAGGTATGTGAGAAAAACCTTCCCCCAACCTTGTTCACATGGCTCTGAATTCACACAGAAAAGCTTTAACACCTAGAGAAATTTTTAAATAGCAAACAGAAGATGTTAAGATAAATTTTTAAAGTTAGGATATACTTCAAAATATGTCCAGGATTGTAACCATTAAAGAAGAACAGGCTGTTACCAAAAAAAAGCTATTAGGAATTTTAGAGATTAAAAATATGACTCCAGAAAAATGATTCCATTCATGTTAAAAATGTATATGAATATACATACAAATATATATGGATTCAAATTCATTGAATAAATGATTGGTAGGATTACAACAGTTCCTTCTGGAAGTGAGAGTCAGGGGTGTGTAGAGACTCTTATTTTACTGTATATACTTATATATTGCTTAAATAGCTTACAGTGTGAATGTATTCATTTTCACATATGTAATGAAAAGAACAAAACTCACTTTAAATGATTTATAATTTATCAATTACTAGTGAATATGTCTAAAGTGGTGATATGAAATATACTTTCTAATTTGGGGACCTTTGTAACATACTTACACTTTAATTTTATTAGCAGCCACCTCCTCCTCATTTAACTAATAATTGTAAGCAATAATCAGCCATAACCAGCATAAATTTCTTGTTTATAAAGCTCTTGACCAAATAACAGCAACATTTTGCACAGTTGAGATGTTCTTGGAACATTATTATTGCCTTCTAAGATATAATGTTCTCCTGATTTTCCTCTTCTGTCGTCATTCATGAGAATTTTTTTGCCTAGAAAGCAGGTGGCCTGGTGGCAATCCAGCGTCAGAGTACAGATACACCTTCACATGATCCTAGATTTAACAGGCTAGGTTTCCTTCCTTGACTCATTCAATACAAAATGCTCATGGAGAGGCAATTATGTGCCATGACTCTTTTGTGTACAAGCACTAGATACTGAAGTAACAAGATTGACAAGCTACAATAGGTAATTTCCGGTAACGTTAAGTGCTGCAAAAATATAAAACAGGCATAAAAGAATGTGAGTGTTGGGGAAGAGTGGTATCCTTTTGATAGAGTGGCATCCCTGGGCAGATGACCTTTGAGTTAAGATCTGAGTAACAGAAAGGAGCTAACAGTGCTAATAAGCTAACATCTGGAAGCAGAGAGATCAAGGACAAAAAATTCTTGGGCGTGAGTTTTACAAGTTAAAGAAACATGAAGGCCAGTTGTGGTAGATGGAATAACAGCTTCCAAAGATTTTCATATCCTAATCCCTGAAATCTGTGAGTACATTATCCTATGTGGCAAAAGGGATTTTGCACATGTTTAAATTAGGGATATAGAGCTTGGGAGATTTTGTTGGATTATTCAGGCAGGCTCAATGTTATAACTGCAAAGTTCCTTATAAGATGAAAGCAAGAGGGTCAAAGTCACAAAAGTGGATGTGAGGATGGAAGCAGAGGTTGGAGTAATGTGATTTGAAGATGGAAGAAGGGACCTCAAGCCAAGGAATGCATGTGGTCTCTAGAAGCTAGAAAAGGCAGGAAAACAGATTCTCCTCTAGAGCTTCCAGGGGGAACACAGCCCTTAAGACATCTTCATTTTAGGACTTCTTACCTTAGAAATGTAAGATAATAAATTTGTTTTAAACCCCTACATTTGTGGTAATTTGTTACAGCAGCAAAAAGAAATGAATATACCAGTGTGTCCAAAGCCCAGTGAGGATTTTGGATTTATGCAGAAGGCAGAGGGAAACTATTGGAGGGTTTGGCAATAGAGTGAACTGATTTGATTTGTTTTAAAAGGGTGGCATCGCTGCTGCATGGAGAATGGACTGAAGTGGGAGTGCAAGAGTGATCAGGGAGACTAGGTGGGAGGCCCAGCGTTCATACAAGTGAGAAGTGGCTGGTTTAGTGTAAAGCTATAGTGTGGAGATGGAGAGAAATATATGCCAGGGGTCACTCTCACAGGATTTACTGATGGAGTAGATGTGGCCGGGGAGGAAGAGGACTGGAAAAGAAAGGAAATAATAAAGGATGGGGTTTGGGGCTTTTCAGCATCAGGTAGACAGTTGAGAGGCAGTATAGTGACTAACAGCGTGGAAGCCAAATCCAGACTGCTGGGGCAGTACTACTTAGCATTATGTCACCTTGGGCATGTTACTTACCTCTCTGTTTTCAGTTTCCTCAGGTGTAACAAGGGCTGAGTAAGGGCTGGTTTGAGGTTCGTGTGAGATATATAAGGTGTTACCTAGTAGTATCATTATGAGTTGGTGCCATTTAATGAAGTGGGAAAATCTATAAAAGAAATAGATACGGGGGTGAGGGAAATACAAGACAATGCTTTTGATCTGTTAGATTTGAGATGCCTTTTGGACAGCAAAGTAGAAATATCAAGGAGACAGTTTAAGAATGGCTATTTCACATAAAGTGGAATGGTATGACCCTTGCCTTTCAAATTAGAGGAAAATATCCCACTACTCTATCTTATTTCCTTTGCTTTGATTGGCAGGAGCAGCAGGGGCCTTTCTGAAGGCTTATTCAAAGCAGTTGAAGAGAAAGGATTAACACTATTTGCTGAGGGTAAAAGAAGGAATGCAGTGTTTAAAGAGATGTAGGCATTCTTTCTATTCCTTCCAATTCCTCCCATCCTAATGAAGGGGAAGATAATAGTTGGGCAGGGAAGGGCAGACCATAAAAAGAGTGGCTTAACCAGCATGGGGGTGGGAGATGACCATAGTGAGGGGAGTTCTTGGGATGGTAGACTGCCCGGGGAACTTTTTTTTTTTTTAATTGCAGCCAAAATTTATTGTCCACATAGTAAAATAACCACTTAAATGTGTTCTGCTGTCCCTGACTCTAGATTTGGAAAAGTGTGTATAAGAGTTTGAACATAGAGTGAAAGTTGTGGCTGGGGCTGCTGAATCTCAAAGCATTTCTAAAAGGAACATTATTGTTTGATTTAAAAGTAAATGTATAAAACTTGGCAAATACAGGAATCCACAAAAAAGAACAGCATCTTTATATTTCGATATCCTTATGGTCAATTTTTCTAAGTAATGCATATTTTAAACATATTTTTCACTTAGTAATATATCCTGGATATTTTCCCATGGCATTACATGATATATTTATAGTTATCAAATAGCTATGTAGTATTCTAATCTGTGGATGGATCAAAACTTATTTTCTAATCCCTTGTATTTTAAAATTTCCAAATTTTTCACTTTTATAAGGAAGGTATTTTGAAATTCATAGAGATAAATCTTTCTATTCACATGCAGTTATTTCCTTAGGATAATTTTTGCTAGACTCAAACTTGCATATTTTTAAGACTTTTAATTCATAATGACTCATTACCTTGCAATAAGATTTTATTGATTTATAATCTCAGCAGTGTTTGTAAATACCTATTTCTTCACTTCCTAGCTAATACTGGGTAGTATAACTAAGAAAAAAAAAATCCTAGTTTAATGAAAAATTGTACCCCTGCATCTTTGGCTCTTTGTATTCTTTCCTTTGTGACTCACCTGAGTGCAACCTTTGCTCACTTTTTAATGACATGTTACTCTTTTCCTTATTCTTTATTTTCTAATGTTTTACTTGGAAATAATTTCAAACTTACAAAAAGCTGTAAACATGATGATAGTACAAAGAGCACACAAATAGGCTTTACCCAGATTCATCTATTATTAATGTTTTAACCCATTTGTTTTTTCCCCTCACCCCTATCCCTGTCCCCTCAACCTTTTCTCTCTCTCTCTCTCTCCCCCTGAAACCCACACACAAATTTTCCTGCACCATTTGAGGATAAGTTACATACAACACAACCCTTTACTTCTAAATAGTTTAGCCTGCCTTTCCTCAGGACAGTGATACTTCATATAACCTGGAGGGTAATCAATGTTATAATTTTACATACAATAATTACATTAATAATACTCTAATCTAGCATCCATATTCTAATTTTCTGAGTGGGCCTTTATAACATTTTCTCCTCTAGCACATAGTCCACGTAGGGTCAGCCTACTTAGTATGTCTCTTTAGCCTCCTTAAATCTGGAATATTTCCAGTTCGTCTTTGTCTTTTTATGACATGGACATTTTTGAAGAATGCAGAACCCCTCATACTTTTTTAAATAAAAATTTTTTCATTTTGTATTTTTCTGGTTTCCTCTTGATTGGATTAAGGATATGTACTCTCAGCCAGAAAACCACATAGGTGAGAACGAGCACTTCTCAGAGCACCACATCTGGAAGCACATGATCATCTGCCTCTCATTGGTGATGTTAATTTTGATCACCTGGTCAAGGTATTGCTCAATTTTTCCACTGTATTATTACTGAGGAGTTTTGTTCCCTTTCAACCAGTAAGCAGCCTATAAGAGACACTTTAGGTACATACACATGCTCTGCTTTTCATCAACACTTATCCCTAGATACAGCATCCATTAATAATTTTTGCCTCACCTAATCTTTATGACAGTCATTGCTAGATGATGATTTTTCCAACTCCAAGTCTCCCTGACCATTTATTAGTAAGCCCTCAGCATTCTACTTTAAATAGGAGCCTCCCTTCTTCCCATTATTTATTTACTTATTGGTATGGATTCATGAACTCCTGTTTTGTTCAGTGGCTTATAATTCATTATTGTACTTAATTATTTTGGCATACAAATTGTTCTAAGCTTAGCCACTGGGGGCCACTTCCGGCTGGCTCTTATGATGTTGGAACATGATCCCGTCCTCTTTCATAAGCATTTCCTTACTTTCAGTATAACAAACTGTTTCAGGTATAGCTACTCTGCCCCAGCCTTGGAATCACCCATTTCTCTGAGTACTCCCTGTTCCTTTGAATGTGAGTGGTATTAGAGACCAGTATCTAGGCTCTAAGTATGCTGCTTGATTACGGTGATGGTTTCATGGGCTTGTACATATGTCAAATCTGTCAAATTGTGGGCAGTTTATTGTATGTTAATATAATACTTAAAGCTATTTTACAAAAAGTGGATAATAAAGGAAACAACATGTTTTAAAAAAACATTTTTTCATAAAAGAAAAAGTAGAACTGGGGCTTCCCTGGTGGCGCAGTGGTTGAGAATCTGCCTGCCAATGCAGGGGACACAGGTTCGAGCCCCGGTCTGGGAAGATCCCGCATGCCGCGGAGCAACTAGGCCCGTGAGCCACAATTACTGAGCCTGCGCGTCTGGAGCCTGTGCTCCGCAACAAGAGAGGCCGCGATAGTGAGAGGCCCGCGCACCGCGATGAAAAGTGGCCCCCACTTGCCACAACTGGAGAAAGCCCTCGCACAGAAACGAAGACCCAACACAGCCATAAAATAAATAAATATTAAAAAAAAAAAAAGTAGAACTAAAGTATAGTGTTTAGGGATAAAACTTGGGCAATACAACTCCAAAGAAAATCAGTGATTACCATAAAATTCATGAGAATGATCAATTTAGGGAGGAGGGATTTGGCTATTATTGGGCCCAGGACATGAAGCTTCTAGGCTAGCTGATTAGGTTTTATTTTTTTACCTGGATCGTAGTTACAAGAGTTTCTTCCTTGTAATAATTCATTATATAATTGTTTACATAATTTTCTGTAGCTTACAATTTTATCATTGTAAGCTAGAAAAGAAAATAAATGAATAAAAATAAATACTGTTCATATTCATGATATAAATAAATTATTGTTTATTAGGAATTAAAGTTATTCTGCAAGTAGGGCAAACCCATTAAGAATCTAACATTTTTTGTACATTTATAAACTTATTAAAATAGCTTTCAAAGCTATTTTAAGGTACATTCATATAATAAATTATTAATGAGAAGTCTATACAAACAAACTGGAATATTAATCTTTCTTAATATGTTAACTTTTTGAGTATTGTTACAAAACTCAATCTTATAAGATCAAGACAAATGTCTATTTCAGTTTTAGAATTTCCTTTTCGTTCTTTTTAATGGTTTCTATTTCTCTGCTGAGGTTTTTTATCTTTTCACGAATTAAAGTAGATTTTCCTTTATGTCTCTGAGCGAGTTATAACTGTGCCTTCAGAAATCCTTGTCTGCTAATTTCAGTATCCAGGTCATCTCAGAGTCAGTCCCTATTAACTGTCTTTTCTCTTTAGAATAGGTCATGCTTTTCTGTGTCTTCCTATGTTGAGTAATTTTTTTATATTCTGGACATTGTGAATGTTATGTTATGGAAATTCTAGATTCTGTTATGTTTCTCTAAACACTGTTGTTGGTGGTGGTAGGGGTGGTGTTGCTTTAAGCAGACAATTAATTTGGTTGGCCTCAAAATGCAAACTCTGTCTCTATGGCAACAGCTCAAATCTCAGTTCAGTTCTTTCATCTTTAACTAGGCTGCTTGGAGTCTGCCCAGGGCACCTGTAGTTCAGGGCTCAGCCAGACATATGGGCAGAGTTTATATGCAGTATTTGGGATTCCCTGCCACTGGCTCACTCCCATTTGGGGTTCCCTTTTCACTTTCCTGCAGCTGTGGTTGTCCCCAAACACTGTCCTGTAGTTCTTCAAGCCAGAATGACTGTGAGTTTTCTACCAGTTTTCTATCAGAATTTTGGTTCTCCTGTATGGTGCAGACTGGGGCCTGCCCTCAGGTTTAAAATCATTTTAAAAAAAAGCAACAAAAACCCTGACCCCATGGCTGTCACCTCATTCTCAGGGTCAACTTTCCTCCAGAATCTTCGTGCTTTTGGTCACTTTAACATAGGGGTATTTTCTTTCGTTTGCTTTTTAAATGTTGTCTAAAGCTTAGACATTTTATTTAAATGCAGATCAGTCTGATAGGAGATTACTTGGCCATTATAGAAGTGGACTGAATATTTATTTCTTTAAAGAAATAATAATATGAAGATGCTAAGAAATTTTTTTATGGATGAGTAAAATAATGATATGGAAAAGCACATATAATTGGACTAACAGATTAGGTTATTTTTTGGCAAACAAAAACCCTTTGACTATATATTTCTAATTTCAAGAAAATCTGCATATGTAACCACAAATACAATATAAAGATAGGAAAAGTAATAAAGGAAAAACCTGTTTTTAAAAAAGGGGAAAAATGCACTTCAACTATTTTGAAATAAAATATTTGAACCTCTTTTGTATTATTTTAGGAATAAATCTAATGAAGCTGATGAGTGTCAAAGAGAACTTAGAAAACTGAAGTTCGAATCCATTATTTCTGAGTCACGGTATACACTGCAAATTTTTTATTTAATAGTTTTAGTAATTGAATTTGAAACCATATTTTAAATAACATTTAAAATATACTTAGCTTTTCTTATTGTATTGTTTACATAAACAATACCTAATTCAAGTTTATAATATATTGAAGCTATTCATTGATTTTGCCTTTGCCTGGATGGGAAAATTTTTAAATCACAGAACTATTCACTTACATAACGTTCTTATTTTAAAAATTAAAGTTATACTCTTTAGTTTTAAATGAGATATTTATATATCTTTGATAAACATAAAAATATAGTATTTAATGCATATTGGTTGGGTTTTTTTCTTATTCCATTTTAGGCACACCAGATTGCTTAAAGAAAAGGAAGACTCTTTAATGACTTGTCAACAAATATATAAAACTTTACAGGAAGAACTGACTGCAAAAGAAAGGCAACAAGCTGACTTAAAAAGAAGAATTAATCTTGCAGAAAATGAACTGGAAATAACCAAAACTCTTCTGAATCAGACAAAGCAAGAAGTTGTAACACTGAAAAGTGAAAGGTGCGGTCAAGAATAACTTCTTTCTTTTATGTTTAAGTCAGTATTCCATATATATTTGAAACATCAAGGTCCTATATATTTTGATAACAGTGAAATCACAGGATTAAAGATATATTTCACCTGAAAGGTCATCGCGTCCCACCACCTCATTTTACAAGTGATTAAACTGAATCCCAAGTTGGTTAAATGACTTGCTTAACATCACACAGTTAGTGCAAGTAGAGATGGAACCCACATGGCATTTGGTGTTAGATTTTTGTTGAAAAGAATCAAAAAGATCATGTGTGGTACTTATACTACTGATCTTTACCTCAGCCAATAATTGGTGGATTCTATCATTTTCCAATAGAAAAACATCTTTTTATGTCACTTTTCCCTTTTATTAACTCCTACTTTTCTTCTCTCTTTGTTATTTGTCAATACCTGTTATTGGGGACTTTCCACAAGCAAAGATACCTCTGGTGTTGCGTTAGTATCGAGGATACTAAGAAGCATATTCCTCCACACAATCTAGATAATTTTGCTCAGTTAATTTGTCTTTAAATTAAACTTACCTCTACTTAGTATCTCAACCCTGCTTTCTTTCTTTTTGTTTTCATTTGCCTGATATGTCTTTTATTCTTTCTGGGTCCTTTTGTTTTGAATTCATATTGATATATAGCACAAATTTGGGGAGTTTGTTGGTTTTTATTAAATCTAGGAGTCTTTAAGGGGACATATTATGCCATTTACATTTATTGATATAACTATTATATTCCATAAGAACAGAAGTTCCATAAAGGCAAGAATTTTTGTCTTGTATTATTCTCTGTGTATAGAAGGCATAATTGGCTATTCGTTTTTCATTCTTCTATCATATTCTTTTCATTGGAGTAGAATTGTTTTACAATGTTGGCTTAGTTTCTGCTGTACAATGAAGTGAATCAGCTATATGTATACCTATATCCCCTCCCTCTTGGACCTCCCTCCCACTCCCTCCCCCATCACACACCCATCATGGAGCACCCGTCACAGAGCACCGAGCTGCGCTTCCTGTGCTTTATAGCATGTTCCCACTAGCTAGCTATTTTTTATGCATGATAATGTATATATGTCAATCCTAATCTCCTAGTTCATCCCACCCTCCTCTTCCCCCTCTGTGTCCACATGTCTGTTCTCTATGTCTACCTCTCTATTCCTGCCCTGCAAATAGGTTCATCTGTACCATTTTTCTAGATTCCACATATATGCGTCAATATACGATATTTGTTTTTCTCTTTCTGACTTACTTCACTCTGTATGACAAACTCTAGACCATCCACATCTCTACAAATGACCCAATTTCATTTCTTTTTATGGCTGAGTAATATTCCATTATGTATATGTACCACATCTCCTTTATCCATCTGTTGATGGACACTTAGGTTGTTTCCATGTCCTGGCTATTGTAAATAGTGCTGCAATGAACATTGGGATACCTGTGTCTTTTTGAATTATGGTTTTCTCAGGGTATATGCCCAGTAGCAGGATTGCTGGATCATATGGTAGTTCTATTTTTAGTTTTTTAAGGAACCTCCATACTGTTCTTCACGGTGCCTGTATCAATTTACATTCCCACCAACAGTGCAAGAGGGTTCCCTTTTCTCCACACCCTCTCCAGCATTTATTGTTTGTAGATTTTTTGATGATGGCCATTCTGACCTGTGTTAGGTGATACTTCATTGTAGTTTTGATTTGCATTTCTCTAATAATTAGTGATTTTGAGCATCTTTTCATGTGCCTCTTGGCCATCTGTATGTCTTCTTTGGTGAAATGTCTATTTAGGTCTTCCACCCATTTTTTGATTGGGTTGTTTGTTTTCTTGATATTGAGCTCCATGAGCTGTTTGTATATTTTGGAGATTAATCCTTTGTCCATTGCTTCATTTGCAAATATTTTCTCCCATTCTGAGGGTTTTCTTTTCGTCTTGTTTATGGTTTCCTTTGCTGTGCAAAAGCTTTTAAGTTTCATTAGGTCCCGTTTGCTAATTTTTGTTTTTATTCCCATTACTCTAGGAGGTGGGTCATAAAAGATCTTGCTGTGATTTATGTCAAAGAGTGTTTTTCCTATGTTTTCCTCTAAGTGTTTTATAGTGTTCGGTCTTACATTTAGGTATTTAATCCATTTTGAGTTTACTTTTGTGTATGGTGTTAGGTTGTGCTCTAATTTCATTGTTTTACATGTAGCTGTCCAGTTTTTCCAGCACTACTTATTAAAGAGGCTGTCTTTTCTCCATTGTATATTCTTGCCTCCTTCATCATAAATTAGGTGACCATATGTGCATGGGTTTATCTCTGGGCTTTCTGTCCTGTACCATTGCTCTATATTTCTGTTTTCTGTTTTGCCAGTACCATACTGTCTTGATTACTGTAGGTTTATAGTATAGTTTGAAGTTGGGAGCCTGATTCCTCCAGCTCTGTTTTTCTTTCTCAAGATTGCTTTGACTATTCAGGGCCTTTTGTGTTTCCATACAAATTATGAAATTTTTTGTAATTCTGTGAAGAAAGCTATTGGTAATTTGATAGGGATTGCATTCAATCTGTAGATTGCTTTGGATAGTATAGTCATTTTCACAATACTGATTCTTCCAACTCAGGAACATGGTATATTTCTCCATCTGTTTATGTCATCTTTGATTTCTTTCATCAGTGTCTTATAGTTTTCTGAGTACAGGTCTTTTGCCTTCTTAGGTAGGTTTATTCCTAGGTATTTTATTCTTTTTGTTGCGATGGTAAATAGGGTTGTTTCCTTAATTTCTCTTTCTGATTTTTCCTTGTTAGTGTATAGGAACGCCACAGATTTCTGTGCATTAATTTTGTATCCTGCAACCTTACCAAATTCATTGATTAGTTCTAGTAGCTTTCTGGTGACATCTTTAGGATTTTCTTTGTATAGTATCATGTCATCTGCAGTGATAATTTTACTTCTTCTTTTCCAATCTGTATTCCTTTTATTTCTTTTTCTTCTGATTGCCATGGCTAAAACTTCCAAAACTATCTTGAATAAGAGTGACGAGCATGGACAACCTTGTCGTGCGAGACTGGACATCCTTGTCTTTTTCCTGATCTTAGTGGAAATGGTTTCAGTTTTTCACCATTGAGAATGATGTTTGCTGTGGGTTTGTCATATGTGGATGGCCTCTATTATGTTGAGGTAGGTTCCCTCTATGCCCATTTTCTGGAGAGTTTTAATCATGAATCGGTGTTGAATTTTGTCAAAAGCTTTTTCTACATCTATTAAAATGATCATATGGTTTTTATTCCTTAATTTGTTAATATGGTATATCACATTGTTTGATTTGCATATATTGAAGAATCCTTCCATCCCTGGGATAAATCCCACCTGATCATAATGTACAAACCTTTTAAGGTGTTGTTGGATTCTTTTTGCTAGTATTTTGTTGAGGATTTTTGCATTTATGTTAATCAGTGATATTGGTCTGTAATTTTCTTTTTTTGTGATATCTTTGTCTGGTTTTGGTATCAGGGTGATGGTGGCCTCGCATAATGAATTTGGGAGTGTTCCTCCCTCTGCAACTTTTTGGAAGAGTTTGAGAAGGATAGGTGTTAGCTCTTCTCTAAATGTTTGGTAGAATTCGCCTGTGAAACCATCTGGTCCTGGACTTTTGTTTGTTGGAATATTTTTAATTACAGTTTCAATTTCATTATTTGAGATAGGTCTCTTCATATTTTCTAATTCTTCCTGGTTCAGTCTTGGAAAATTGTACCTTTCCAAGAATTTGTCCACTTCTTTGAGGTTGTCCATTTTATTGGCATATAGTTTTTTGTAGTAGTCTCTTATAATCCTTTGTATTTCTGCAGTGTCAGTTGTTACTTCTCCTTTTTCATTTCTAATTCTATTGATTCGAGTCTTCTCCCTTTTTTTCTTGATGAGTCTGGCTAATGGTTTATCAATTTTTTTTATCTTCTCAAAGAGGCAGCTTTTACTTTTATTGATCTTTGCTATTGTTTCTATTTCATTTATTTCTGCTCTGAATTTTATGATTTCTTTCCTTCTACTGACTTCGAGTTTTCTTTGTTCTTCTTTCTCTAATTGCTTTAGGTGTAAGGTTAGATTGTTTATTTGAGATTTTTCTTGTTTCTTGAGGTGAAATTGAATTTCTATATAATTCCCTCTTAGAAATGCTTTTGCTGCATCCCATAGGTTTTGTGTTGTTGTGTTTTCATTGTCATTTGTTTCTTTGTATTTTTTTATTTCTTCTTTGATTTCTTCAGTGATCTCTTGGTTACTTAGTAGCACACTGCTTAGCCTCCATGTATTTGTGTTTTTTACAGGTTTTTTCCTGTAATTGAGTTCTAATCTCATAGCATTGTGGTCAGAAAAGATGCTTGATATGATTTCAGTTTTCTTAAATTTTCCGAGGCTTGATTTGTGACTCAAGATGTGATCTCCCCTGGAGAATGTTCTGTGTGCACTTGAGAAGAAAGTGTATTCTGCCACTTTCAGGTGGAATGTTCTATAAATGTCAGTTAAATCTATCTGGTCTACTGTGTCATTTAAAGCTTGCGTTTCCTCATTTTGTTCAGATGATCTGTCCATTGGTGTAAGTGGGGTGTTAAAGTCCCCTACTATTATTGTGTTACTGTCAATTTCCCCTTTTATGGTTGTTAGCATTAGCCTTATGTATTGAGTTGCTCCTATGTTGGGTGCATAAATATTTATAATTGTCGTATCTTCTTCTTGGATTGATCCCTTGATCATAATGTAGTGTCCTTCCTTATCTCTTGTAACAGTCTTTAGTTTAAAGTCTATTTTATCTGTTATGAGTATTGCTGCTCCAGCTTTCTTTTGATTTCCACTTTCATGGAATATCTTTTTTCATCCCTTCATTTTCAGTCTGTATGTGTCCCTAGGTCTGAAGTAGGTCTCTTGTAGACAACATATATATGGGTCTTCTTTCTGTATCCATTCAGCCAGTCTGTGTCTTTTGATTGGAGCATTTAATCCATTTACATTCAAGGTTATTGTCAATATGTATGTTCCTATTACCATTTTCTTACTTGTTTGGGGTTTGTTTTTGTGGGTCTTTTTCTTCTCTTGTGTTTCCCACCTAGAGAAGTTTCTTTAGCATTTGTTGTAAAGCTGGTTTGGTGGTCCTGAATTCTCTTAGCTTTTGCCTGTCTGTAAAGCTGTTGATTTCTCCATTGAATCTGAATGAGATCCTTGCTGGGTAGAGTAATCTTGGTTGTAGGTTTTTCTCTTTCATCACTTTAAGTATATCCTGCCACTCCCTTGTGGTCTGCAGAGTTTCTGATGAAAAATCAGCTGATAAGCTTATAGAGATTCCTTTGTATGTTATTTTTTGCTTTTCCCTTGCTGCTTTTAATATTTTTTCTTTGAATTTAATTTTTGTTAGTTTGATTAATATGTGTCTTGGTGTGTTTCCTCTAGGGTTTATCCTGTATGGGACTCTCTGTGCTTCCTGAGTTGGGCGACTCTTTCCTTTCCCATGTTAGGGAACTTTTCCACCCTAACCTCTTCAAATATTTTCTCAGACCTTTCTTTTTCTCTTCTTCTTTTGGGACCCCTATAATTCGAATATTGGTGCATTTAGTGTTGTCCCAGAGGTCTCTGAGATTGTCTTCAATTCTTTTCATTCTTTTTTCTTTATTCTGCTCCTCAGCAGTTATTTCCACCATTCTGTCTTACAGCTCACTTATTTGTTCTTCTGCTTTAGTTATTCTGTTATTGATTCCTTCTAGTGTATTTTTCATTTTGGTTATTGTGTTGTTCACCTCTGTTTGTTTGTTCTTTAATTCTTCTAGATCTTTGTTAAATATTTCTTGTATCTTCTCAATCCGTGCCTCCATTCTATCTCCTAGATTCTACATCATGTTTACTGTCATTACTCTGAATTGTTTTTCAGGTAGATTGCCTATTTCCTCTTCATTTATTTGGTCTTGTAGGTTTTTACCTTGCTTCTTTTTCTGTGACATATATTTTTGTCCTCTCATTTTTCTTTTTTTAATGGGTGGGATTGTGTTCCTGTCTTACTGGTTGTTTGTCCTGAGGCTTCCAGCACTGGAGTTTGTAGGCTGTTGGGTAGAGCTGAGTGTTGTTGCCGAGATGAGAACCTCCAGGAGACCTCACTCCGATGAATATTCCCTGGGGTCTGAGGTTCTCTTTTATTCCTGTGGTTCGGACTTGGAACTCCCACCACAGGAGCTCAGGCCCGACCCCCAGCTCGTGAACCAAGATCCTGAAAGCCGCACAGGCAGCCAAAAAAAAAAAAAAAAAAAAAGAAAAGAAAAGAAGGAAAGGATCAGAACAATAACAAAGAGTAAAAGACAGAATAATATTAGAAAACTAACAGATATTTAGAAAAAAATCTAAAAAATTAAAATATAGATGAAACAACAACCTGGAGGTAAAACAGAACTACAGTGGCAAAAAAGAGGAGGATAAAAAAAAAAAAAAAGCCTGAAAAGTCCTTGGCTGTGGAGGATAGGACTTATGCAGGGGCAGGGTTTAGGCAGTGGGGGGGGGGGCAGCTATGTTTAGGACCCACAAGGCCAGAAAAGGCCCCGGGAGGAGTGGGGCTTTTTCTCAGTGCAGCAGGAGGGAACCAGGAGTGCCTCTGGCCTTGGAGGGTTGAGGACCAGGTCCGGGACCCCAGCAGGCTCCCCGGGCCCAAGTGGGCAGCGGAAATGCTAGGTGCATTCCCTCTGATCCTGCAGGGTCCCTTCCTGTTGGCCTCTCTTCTTCTTGCAGCCCACCATGCCCCTAGGACCCACGTGGTCAGAAGGGGCCCCAGAATGCAGGGAGCAGACCGGAAGCCCAACAGGCTTCCTGGCACCCGAGTGTGCGGGGAAACACCTGCTGTGCTTCCCCTGATCCTCTAGTCCCAGAGGGCCCCCCCATCCACCTCTCATCCTCTTTCCCCCTGCTCCCTCCATGCTACACCTCTAGGACCCACATGGCCAGAGGGGGCCTCAGAGGGTGGAGGACCATGCTCGGGAGTCCAGCAGGCTCCCTGGAGCCCGAGTGGGTAGGGGCAATGCTAGGCACACTCCCCCCTGATCCTCCAATCCTGGAGGGTCCCTCTCCATCCACCTCTCCTCTCCTTCCCCTCCCCCCCAGGACCAACACAGCCAGAGGGGGCCCCAGAGGTTGGAGGACCTGGCCTGGGACCCCCACAGGCTTCCTGGGGCCCAAATGGGTGGGGGAAATACCCACTGCACCTCCCCTGATCCTCCAAGCCCCCTAGGGTCCCTCCAGGCATGGGAACCCCTCCCCTCTCCCAGCCACCCCTCAGGGGTGCTGGTCCTGTCCAATCTCCACTTCTCCTCCCCCGTCACTGCCCCCTACATCCTACCCGGCCGCTCGGGTTTTCCTTCCGTCTCCTTGGGACATCAAGGTCCCCCACCAGTGTCCAGCAGGTGCCCTAGATTTGGCTCATTTTTTAGTTTACTTTATTCATTTATTTTATGAGTATTTGACTGCTTTCTAATTTAGAGGATTTATAATCTTGTTTTCGTTCTTTTTAAGGGCAACTATTTGCTCCCAGAGGAGTCTGGGAGTGGGGCCACAGAAGTGGGTAGCAGGCAGCTTAGAATTAGGTTCTAACCAACAACAGTATGCCCTAGATCACATCTGTCTCTACTCCAGGCTACTCAGAGGTCTGTCTAGTTCACAGAGAAACAAGGCTTGTCTCTGGTTCCCCCTGGGATGATATACATTTACTTCTCTTTGGTTTAGTAAGATGAACAATTACAGAGCTTATTGCCATCCACCATTTCTTCCTCACCCTGCCACACCAATAACCTGCCTGTCGCTAAGATGTTGTGTCTTGTAGTTCCCACCCCCACTTCTGCCATTTCATCCCACCCCCACTTCTGCCATTTCACAGTTGTCACTGATAAGCCCATAGTATATTAGAAGCAGTAATTTTATAAGCAGGAAATTGGCAAGAGCCAGTCTTACTAATAACAAGAAGGAATGGCAGCTGAAAGAGTGACCATGCATAAGAAGAAAGAAAATCTATAAGTGCCACAAAAAACTTTAAAAGAATTGCAGTTTGGCCCAATATACAATAGAGACAAACAGCTTTACACACATCAGTAATCTTGAGTGCCCTTATATTTATAATATGGGTTAATAATTGATGGCCATAATGATGACTGAGTCAGAATGATTAAAATCAGCTGTATACTCTATGTATATAAAAGGTACAGAATACCCCATTTCCAGTGATGTCAGATTAATTAGATCTAACTGTTTATCCAGGTGAATTCTGTCTCCTTCATACTGGTCATTGAGAAGATCCTATCTTTGTTCAACCATTTCTAGAACTCTTTTTTGAGAATTGGCTTAAGTGTGCATATTTTAGAATATCCTTAGTATGATGAATCTTTGACATTTAGGAATGAATTTGATTTTTAAAACAATCTCAGTAAGTCCAGTGAAAGAAAGTTCAAGGAGAATGATGGGAAATCAATCTGGGAAATATCATTGGGGATTAAAAATAAGTAAAATGTTTTCCTTTTTTCTATGCTTAATAAATTATCTCTGGCAGCAATTTGAAGACAGCAGTTTCATGAATGTTTTGAGGATTAATAACATCATTCGAATAAATATAGAGCTTTCTTAGGGGATTGATTGCTTTGAAATAGCACACTATATTTGCCATATTTTTTTAAAATTTAGTATGATTCTAATCTTACCTTCTATTATAAGTGGTAAAGATAATTTCTTTAAGTTTTCAGAGAACAGAGACATCACTGGACTACTTCCTCTCTTCTCCCATCTACCCCCCCCCCGCTTATTTTCCTCTTACATCCTTGCCCTTTTTCTTTCTTTCCTCTCTATACTTTAGTCTATCCAAAAGCAGGCATGGTATTACTTAGTCATTTGGTGGCACTAAGTTTACTGACATGATGTCTGTCACGTAATAAAAATTAAAATATGCTTGCAGCCCAGTAAGTTATCATATTATCATAGGATTACTCCTAGATATAAGCACTGTTTTTTTTTTCTTTGTCCAATGCTGCTTTCAGATTTTGCCTGCCTTGTCTTCTATTGTATCCTCAGAATCTGGCACATGTATTCACTCAATAAATATTTGTTGAGTCAATGAATGACTTACTTTGGGTAATTCAGTCAGTTAACAGTTATTTGTTGAGCATTTACTATGTGCCAGGTACTATGTACCCTGGGGATACAATGGTGAATCTGAAACATCCCTGTCCTCATAAAGTTTACATTCTAATAGAAGAGACAAACAGTTAACAACAAAAAAAGTAGAGAACTAACCAGAATAATTCTAGATTGTGATAATGGATATAAAGTAAGTGAACGGGTATTGTAGTAGAGACTCATAGAAGGGGTACCTGCTTTGGAAAGGGTGGTTGTAAAAGTAACTTCCAAAATGGTACATAAAGGAAGACAAGTAAGAGGTTCCCACGCCGAGGGCCAGGGGAGAGTTTTATAAGTAAAAAATGAGCTTGGTAAGTTCTCGGAAGTGGCAGTATGACGCAAGGCCTAGCAAATGTGAGGGGCGAAGGTGAAGGTCAAGTCGTTCGGGGCCTCCCAGGCCCGTAGGAGTTTGGGTATTAGTTTCAGTGAAATGAAAAGAAACCATTGGAGGGATTTAAGCAAGTACCGACACTGTGGAAAGATGGTTCTGGCTGCTGGGTGGAGAAGGTATTGGCAATGGGCAGTGGGGGTAAGTCAGGTCATTTACTGTTTTGATATTCATCAAAGGATTTTGTGCATAGCTAAGCCTAAGAGACATGAGAAAAATGAAAATCTTTAGCTCTCACCCTCTGCCAGTTTCTGTTGGGTTATTTGAATGTCTGTACCAAGTGAATGAGAGCAAACAGCCAGGGCTTACTCCATGTTGAGCCAGGGGGAGATACGAGAGCCAGGTTAAAAAGACATCCTGAAGAACAAGTGACCTTTCTGAGGCTTTGACATTATTGTCTAAACCTGCCTTAAAACTTTGTCTTCCTTTGGCTTCAGGGGCAACCTGTTATCCTACCCCTTTCCTCTCTCTATTTTGGTTCTTTGCTCTTCCCTCCTGCCATCACCTGACAGCAGACATTCCTTAAGGTTCATGCATGAACTTGGCTTTCCTCCCTCTACTTTCTTTCCTTCAGTAAACTGTCTCTCAGCTGAGCAATTTGCTCTTGGAGCTTTGATTTGAAGCACCAATGGGATCTCTAAATAGAGGTGTCCTTAAGCAGTTGGAGATGTGAAAGTCCTTCCCGAAAAATAGAAGCTGGGCTCAGGAAAAAACTTAAAATAGAGATGCTTGATGAGACCAGCAGAGATTCTAGTTCAGTAGGACCAGGCGGTGCCTGGGAATCTGCTGCACAGCAAGGTCCCAAACCACTGCTGTGGAAGGACAGCAACCAACCAGGCTGCCAGATGTGCTCTCCAAAGGCCAAAGCCCAACTCACTCAAGGTGCCAGTGTGGGCTTTGCAAATTCAGGCAGCCTCCGCACACTGCCCCTCCTCCCCCACCCCTCCCCACAGCAGAGCCACTTGCCCATGCTTCCATTGGGACCACTGTGGAAAATGAGAGGCTTAGAAGGTATGTAGTTTCAGAAGAGGAGGGAAAAAAGATATGAAAAGCCAGCACTGACCCTAGGAAAAAAAACTGGCAGAACTTCTGAATTTGGAGCCGGAAAGGAGCTAGTGACTAGGAAATAACTCATACATTAGTACAAATCTAATTAGTTATGCATTGCTTTCTCCCCCGCACTCAGCTGAGGAAGCTCTCTTAGGAGAAGAGGCTCTACTGGAAGGAAGAGAAGTAGGTCCTTCAGGATCCTGGATTATGGGAGTAGAGAAGGCCTGGCCAGCTTGGTCACAGGCACACTGGGCCTGGAGAGAGGGGTCTCCTTGCTGGATGGGGAGGACTGGGGCAGGGCACAGGTACAGTGCCAGAGAAAAGTGTGGCTGTTTTTAAAATTCTGTGTAAAGAGAGCCCTCAGCTCTCATGCTTCTGGGCTACAGGGTCTCTTTGGCCAGGGCCAGAACTCTACCCAGAACTATGAATTTGTGATACCACTTCAGAAGTATTGTGGATTAAATAGGGTTTTGTGGGCTGGCCTGCAGGCCTAATTCCTTTTTTATGGAAAATTATTTCTATAGTAAAATGTGTTGGGAATTTCCTATAACCAACTTAAATACATTTTAGAAGGGCATATGTGTTTAAGCTTGGAGACTGCCCACGTATAACGCTCAGAGAAATTCATTTATGCAGTAGCGTGTGGCCTAAAACCGTACTGCTGAGACACACAGCTGTTTGTAATAGTCCGCACCCCATGCATTCCTCCCCAAGAGCTGTTTGGCCCTATTTTGGTAAATTCCAAGAAAAAATATAGAAAAATACTTATTATGATTTACTTGCCAGTAACATGACAGGATTAGTGAAGAATGTCTTTGGAGGAAAAGCTTCATTGTGACCAAAGTTGGGGGCAAGTGGCTTATGTGTAAATTGTTCTGTAAAATAAGCAGTTATCTGTCTGTGTCTCTATCAGCTAGCTCTTTACTTATCTTAAGTGAGATTTACTTAATTGCTCCCTGTCCCCCTGAAGCATATCTTTGAGGCTATAGGGAAGGATTTTATTCCCCCTCCTACACCCACAACATTAACTTCTTTTTCAATTTCCTCATCCTCTTCTCTTTCTCTTTGTTTTTTCTTTTTTAATTGACAGCTCTAAACCCTCACCTCAGAGAAATGTACATAGAATCTAGCAAATTATTTCAGGAGGTTCATGGAATTTCCCATCCTGTATATGACACAACCCCATGGTCAAACATACCTGTTTCTTCAGGCTCTCTCTTCCCTTCCTCCCTGCTTCCTTTCTTCTCTCCTCCCCACTTTCTCCCTCTCAAGCTCTCACACACACCATCCCCAGGTTTCACAGTCATGGGGAGACCTCTTGGTGCTTCTGTGGACATGATCTTGTCTTCACACTGCCCTGAGTGAGATGCATCGTTGTGCGGTGCTCATCAGAAATGGTCAGGGGCCTGAGAACCAGCCTGAACTCTGCTCTCCTCACCACTTGCTGCAGAGAAAGGGGCTGATTTTTCTTGCATAAGCATGCCATTCCTTCCTCACCAAGCTCTATGTACCTGGGTCGGCCCCCACCCAGATGGAGCACTTTTTCTAATTCACCAACCCAGAGGGCAAGCCATTTTCAAATTTGCACAAAGGCCCTGGCTAACAGAGCTGTGACCCTCTCTTATGAAGCAGGTATCATTTTCCACATTTTACACTTGAAGAAACTGAGGTTAAGCAAGGCTAAATGTCTTGCCCAGGGCTACATAACTGGCAAAGACAGAAATCAAGCTCTGTTGTATCTAGCTTTATAAACTGTGTTCCCTCCACTACAGTTTACACAGTTCCCTTAGCATTTGTCTTGAAGGGATCAGTTCTGTCAGCTTCTCTTTCTCAGTCATGTTGTAACACTGAGTCTTCAGGGGACCCCCAGCCCTTCAGAAAGCAGAAAATCCAAAAGTACCCCCTCTTCCCCTCCTCTTGCCTTCTTACCCCACCTCTCCACTCTTTCAGGATTCTTCCATTCATGTAATAAATATAAGATGGTGACTTTTGTCTTCCTTTCTCTAGTGCCTTAGCAAAGTCAGAAATGGAGCTATATCTTCAGAACAAAAGTAGAATAAAAACATTTCACAACACATTCTATAAGAAGAGAAACTTGGTGTTTAGTTTCTTTGATGAGGCTTGTCATACTTTCATGAAGTCTAGAAGCAATAAGAAGTGTAGAATATAAAAAGGGATGTGGAAGCAAGGTTTCAAGGGTTCTGTTACCTCGTGGTAGTGTGGCTTAGTATAAAAAGAATGGACTTAGTTAGGCAAACATAGGTTTAAATCCAGTGTCAAGTTTGGACAATTGGCTTAACCACTTTAAGGGTCATTTTTCTTATCTGTAAAATGGGCATATTAATAATAGCTACCTTCTTGTGAAGATTCAAGCATCTAGTGTCATGCCTGGTAGGTTGTAGGTGCCCAGAAGGTATTAATTTCCTTTCTTTCATCTTCATTTAGGTTGCTAACCTCTTAAAGCAACATATCTTTTATACCCTGCATTGGTGATGTAGATATTCAGTAAATACCTGTTGAATTCAGTGTTATCTGCTTTACTCTTAGAGTTGTAAAGATTAGTCCATGGAGTGATTTATTTTGGATGCAATTCTGTTAGTTTAGAGTGTTATGAAATTAAGTGTTCTAAGTAATATCATTCTAAAATAACAAACCTTATCAGGTATTTTTCCCAAGACATACCTCTTTCTCTGATTTCCTGTCTATCAACAACTCTCAGAACAAGAGACTTGCCAAACTTCTTATGATATCACAGACACTGCTTTTAATGGTGGCAGGAGTTGTGGCAAAATCAAAATTATCTCTTTGATTGACAACGTGAAGACATCTCTAAAAGAACAACTTGTGAAACATAATTTAAAGCTGTCATTTGGCATTATGGTTTGACATTTGTTTGCAGTTTTTAACTACAATTAAGGGAATTAGATTTTTGCATGTATGTAAGAAATTAGATTCTCATTTTCTTTTTGGTCTAAGAATTTAAAAGTTAATGTTTTTTTAAAATAAATACTCTTAATTGTGAGTAGATCCTAATTTGCCTATTGTGCCAACTCCAAAAATGTTATTTTTAAAAAACATCTGATGAAATTACAGGGTAGAGAGCCCTAGGCTGGTACAAGCTTGAACCAGCTTTACCTCTTGTGAATTATGTCACTTTATATAGTCATTTACCACTCAGGATCTTCTAAAAATTAGGAAATTGCATTAATATATTTCCAATGAGTGGCAAGAAAGAATGACCATATCCCTAGAGACTATCCCTAGTGCCTGACACATAGTTGGGTACTCAATAAATATTTGCTGGATGGATGTATGGATGAGTAGGAATGTATTTAATCCCAGTTAAACCACTGATCACAGGATCTAAAACTCGGAAGCTCTCATTGTCTGGTAGCAAATCAGCTTCTGACTTGCCCAAAAGTCAATTCAAACTCCTGGATTCTAGTGATGATCTTTTCTATCAGATTCTTACTAAAATCCAAATATAGCACCTGAATCTGTGTTGTTTCTTATTATTCTAAAGCATGAATACCTCTAGAACTAGCTGTAAAGAGGAAATTGGATATCTGTATGATATTCAAAAACAGGTGCACATTTTCAGCTTTTTAAAATATGAATATGCCTCTAACAATATTTCATTTCTAGAAATCCTCTAAATTTCTCTCAGAAAGTCTCACTAGAGTCAAAGTTGATCCTTTATAGTTTCTTTCAAGGCAAGACTGCTTTTTCTTTATCAATGTCTTAAGATGGTTTTACATTCCTGAATAATGTGCAAGCTCTTTCTTGAGTTTACTATATAAGTGTGATTTTTATTTTTGGAATCAAGATTATATTTTTCGCACATATAATCATCTCTGTATACATTACCCAGTGCCCATTCCATAGTAATCAAGGACAGTGTGTTTGTAACATCATTTATAATCATTCTTTCTGCCTTGTCTCATTAAAGAATTGCACTGAAGGGTTGAGAACAGAGGCTCAGCAGGAATCAATGAGATATGAAAGTCCTAATTTCTGTAGCTTTAATGTCAAGCAAAATTATCATCACAAACACAAGTTCATAAATTTTATAACAGTTCACTCAAAACACCTTATATTCTGTGGAAATGTCATAAGGAACTTTATGACTCTTTGTCAATTCAGTGAATGATTATCACTTCATTAACCTTGTTTGAACCTTGGCTTACTATATTTTGGCTTCTATAATCTGCTAGCCTTTCACAGTTTTTATTCTAAAGGGATACATATAACAGCAGTGTTTTGTACTGTGTCCATCAGAGGAATGTATATGGAATGGATTCTACTTTTGTTGATATCAAAATTATAAATGTCTCCAGGGAGACTAAAAGTTGAGCATCTCAAATATTCAGTACCATCCATTTTATAGTAAAGGTAACTTCTAATGTACTCACAGGCACCCATCTGAAAATGCTCATTGGAATTTTCTAATCAGTAAGACCTCTTTTCAAATAGGGAACCTGGCTTAAGAAATAAAGTGGATCAAATTGCCAGGACTCTGCTGCCTAGCCACTTCTAACAAGCACATAGCGAGCCACATCCATTCTATGGTACTGGTATTTTGAAAACCAAGTGAAGTGCTACTTTTTTTGCCTTGACTGTTGCTCCTTATTTTATCAAGTTTACTATTATAAGATTCTACTCTTATACCTGAAAGTTGTGTAATAACATTTGAAGGTAAACCAGCATCGTTTTCTATCTCTGCTATAACAATTACCACCAAGTTAGTGGCTTAAAACAACACAAATTTATACAGTTCTGGAGGTCAGAAGTCCAAATGAGTGTAAGGGGCTAAAATCAAGATGTCAATAGGGCTGGCTCTTTGTGGACCCTCCAGGGGAGAACCCATTCCTTGCTTCTTCCAGCTTTTAGAAGCTGCTGGCATTCCTTGGATCCTGGCCTCGTAAATCTAATCTATGCTTCCATTGTCACATCACCACCTTCCCCCCCCACACACACATTAACCTTCTTGCCTCTCTCTCATAAAGACCTTGATAATTATACTTAAGGCACATCCAGATGAACCAGGATAATCTCCTTATCTCAAGATCCTTAATGTAATCACATCTGCAAAGTTCCTTTTGCCATATTTACAGACTTTGGGGATTACGACATGGATATCTTTGAAGGCAATTATTTAGCCTACCACAACTGTGACAAGTTAAAAATAGCTATTATCAACCCTAGAGCAACCATTAAATAAACTAAACAAAGAGTTATAGCTAATATGCCAACAAAGCAGATGAAAGTAAATCATAAGCCATATGCAAAATCCAAAAGAAGGCAGAGAAGGAAGGCCAAAGAAACAACAGATGGGGCAAATAGGCAAGATGATGAATTTAAGTCTAACTGTATCACAATTCAATTAAATGTAAATTGTCTATACATTCTAATTAAAAGACAGATTTTCAGATTGTATAAAAAAGTACTGCCTACAGGAAATGTATTTGAAAAGTAAAGATACAAAAGGCTAAAAGTAAAAGAATGGAAAAAGATACACCATGCTGACACTAATCAAAAGAAGCTAGAATGTGTTTATGAATATCAAGCAAGGTAGATTTTAGAACAAAGACTATTACCAGGAATAAATAAATTCATTTCATAATGATAAATAGACCAGTTCATCAGAAGGACATGACAATCCTAAATGTTTGTGCCTCTAATACAGAGCTTAAAAATACGTGAAGCAAAAACTGATAGAACTACAAGGAGAAGTAGGCAAATTCACAATTATTGTTAGAGATGTCAATAGCTCTCTCTTAACAATAGATAAAACAAGTACACAGAAAAATTAGTAAGGCTATAGAAGACTTGAACTTTACAATCAATCAACTTAACCTAATTGACATTTATACAACATTCCACCCAACAGCAGCAGAATACACATTTTTTTTCTCCAAGAGCATACAAAATATTCACCAAGATAGACCATATAATTTGGCTATAAAACAAAACCAAAGAAAATTTAAAAGCACTCAAATCATACAAAGTGTATTCTCTGTCACAATGTAATTAACTTAGAAATAAATAACAGAAAAGTATCTGTAAAATCCCCCAAATATTTGTGAACTGTAACACAATTCTAAATGAGATATCAGTCAAAGAAAATATCAAAGAGGAAATTACAAAGATTTTTTAACTGAATGGGGATGAAGACATCAAAATGTGTGGAACATCTCTAAAGCAAAACTTCAGGGAGAAAATTTATGGCAATAAATGTCTATGTGAAAAAAGAAAAAAGGTCAGCTTCTGCCTTAAGAAGTTAGAAAAAGAAGAGCAAACAGAACCCAAGATAAGCATAAGAAAGTAAATAATAAAGATCAGAGCAGAAATCAATGACATAGAAAACAGTAAAACAATATAGAATATCAATTAAACAATCAGTTTCTTTGAGGAGACCAATAACATTAATAAACCTCAAGTCAGACTCATCACGAAAAGATAGAGAAGACAAAAATTTACCAACATCAGAAATGAGAGTGGTGACATTACATTCTTCAGATACTAATACATTAATAGAGGAATATTATAAACAACTTTATGCCATTAATTTTTTTAATTCAAAAATACTTTATTGCTAAAAAATGCTACCCACCATCTGAGTCTTCAGTAAGTAACATCAAAGATCACTGATCACAGATCATCATTACAGAATAATAATCATGAAAACTTTGAAATATTGCAAGACTTACCAAAATGTCACAGAGACACAAAGTGAGCAAATGCTGTTGGAAGAATGGCGCCACAAAGCCATTTGCTTGACTATGCCATTAATTTTGACAACTCTGAAAAATGGATACGTTTTTTTGGAATATAAACTACCCAGGTTCACTAAAATGAATAGATGAGCTGAATTTATAGTTTAAATTTTTCCCACAAAGAAAACTTCAGGCCCAGAAGGTTTCACTGGTGAATTTTATCAAGCATTTAAGGAAGAAATAGTATTAATTCTACTTAAACTCTTCCAGAAAATGAAAGAGGAATAGTTCTTAACTTACTTCATGAGGCCAGTATTACCCTGATACCAAAATCTGACAAAAGTATTACAAGCAAATTAACAGACCAACATCCCTCATGAGCACAGATGCAAAACTTCTAAACAAAATTTTAGCAAATTGAATCCAGCAACATAAAAAAGTAAAGAAATCATGAATGTGTGGAGTTTATCCCAAGAATGTAAGATTGGTTTAACATTCAAAAATCAATTATTGTTATTCAAAAAGTAAAAAAAAAACTCAATGATTATGTCAATAGAAACAAAACAGGCAGTTGGCAAAACAGAATGTTCATTCCTAATTAAAAAAAAATCTCAGCAAAGTAGAAATAGAGGAAAACTTTTTCAAATTGATATTGGGCATCTAAGAAAACTGACAGGTAACATCATACTTAATAGTGAGAGACTACATACTCTCCTCCTAAGATCGAGATCAAGAAAAAAACACCTGCTGTCATCAGTTCTGTTCAACATTGTGCTGAAAGTTTTAGTCAGTACAGTCAGGCAAGAAAAAGAAATAAAAGGCATCAGACTGGAAAGGAAGAAATAAAATTTTTTATTCACAGATGATATGCTCACTAACATAGAAAACCTCATGGAATCTACAAAAGGAGTTACTAGAACTAATCAGTGAGTTTGGCAAAAGGTTGCAGGAAAAAAAGTCAACATCCAAAACCCAAATTAATTTCTATATATTTGCACAGAACAATCAAAATTCAAAAAGCTGTATTTATCAAAATATTTCAAAACACATGAAATACTTAGGGATGAATCTGACAAATAATGTGCCAGACCTGTACACTGAAAACTACATAACACTGCTGAGATAAATTAAGAGGATCTAAATAAATGGAGAGATATACAATGTTCATGGAATAGAAGCCTCAATATTGTTAACAGTTATCCCCAAATTGATATATAGATTCAATGCAATCACAATCAAACCTCCAGCAAACATTTTTGTACAAATTAACAAGCTAATTTTAAAATTCATATGGAAATGCAAAGGACCTAGAATAATCAAAACAACTTTGAAAAAACTTTGAGGAGCCAAAAGATCAAAGTCACTACCTAATTTCAAGATTTATTGTAAAGCTACAAATAATCAAGACAGTGTGGTATTAATCTCAAGATAGACAAATAGATCAATGGAACAGAATAGAGAATCCAGAAATAGGCACACATGTATGGTTAATTGATTTTCTACATGGGTGCCAAAGCAGTTTATTGGAGAACACATAGTTTTTTTCACCATTGGTGCTGGAACAATTGTATATCCATATGTAAAAAATGAACTTTGATTCATACCGTGAAATGTATATAGAGAGATTAATTCAAAATAGATCCTAGATCTAAATATAAAACCTAAAATTATAAAACTTATAGGAGAAAATAGGAAACATATCTTTGTGACCTTGGATTAGGCAAAGATTTCTTAGATTCAACCCCAAAAGCCCAATCCATAAAAGAAAAAAACCCTGATAAATTGGAATTCATCAAAGTTAAAACTTCTGTTCTTTAAAAGGCACTGTTTAGTGAATGAAGACAAGCCATCGTCATAGATTTGCACAATATATATGTCATAAAGGACTTGTCTTCAGAATATATAAAGAACTTTAGAAACTCAGATGACCATAAACAACTGAATAAAAAATGAGCAAAAGATTTGAACAGACGCTTTACCAAAGACATACAGATGGCCATAAGCACATAAAAAAGATGTTTAACATCATTAGTCATTAGGGAAATGCAAATTAAAACCATAATGAGATACAACCACACACTTCTATTTTTTTATTGATTTTTTTTTTTTGGCCACACCTCACAGCACGTGGGATCTTAGTTCCCCGACGAGGGATGGAACCCATGCCCCCTGCTGTAGAAGCATGGAATCTTAACCACTGCACCGCCTGGGAAGTCCCACAAGCACACACTTTTAGAATGACTAAAATTAAAATGCCTGAACATACCAATTGTTGGCAAGTTGTGGAGAGACTGGAACTCTCATACTCTGCTGGTTGGAATGTAAAACAGTACAACTCTTTGGAAAACAGTATGGAGGTTTCTTAAAAAGTTCAACATACACTTACCTTGCTACTTAGCCATTTCACTCCTAGGTATTTACCCAAGAGAAATGAAGGGACATATCCATACAAATACTTGTACACAGATATTAATAGCCATATTTGTAATAGCCAAAAACTGTGAAACAACCTAAATGTCCATCAGCAGGTGAATGGATAAACAAATTGTGATATATCCATGTGACGAAATACTACTCAGCAAAAAATAATATTAATGAACTATTGATTCATGGTACAACATGGACAAATCTAAAGGGAATTATGCTAAATGAAAAATGCCAAACACACACAAAAGAATATACTGTATGGGGCTTCCCTGGTGGCGCAGTGATTGAGAGTCTGCCTGCTAATGCAGGGGACACGGGTTCGGGCCCTGGTCGGGAGGATCCCACATGCCGTGGAGCGACTAGGCCCATGAGCCACAACTACTGAGCCTGCGCATCTGGAGCCTGTGCTCCGCAAAAAGAGAGGCCGCGACAGTGAGAGGCCCGCGCACCACGATGAAGAGTGGCCCCCGCTTGCCGCAACAAGAGAAAGCCCTCGCACAGAAACGAAAACCCAACACAGCAAAAATAAGTAAATTAATAAACTCCTACCCCCAACATCTTCTTAAAAAAAAAAAAAAGAATATACTGTATGATATATAGAGAAGTTTTATAGAATTCTGAAAGTGCAAACTAATGTATAATGACAGAAAGCAAACTCTTGATTGCTGGGGGCAAGAGGGCAGGAGTGAGGGATTAAAAAAGGGCATAGGGAAACCTTGGGAGATGATGGATATATCATTATTTTGATTGCAGTGATGGTTTCACACACATATGTTTATGCATATGTCAAAACTCATCCAAGTGTATACTTTAAACATGTAGTTTACTGTTTTCAATTATATCTCAATAAATCTTTTTTTTTTTTAATTCTCTTGGAACGATTTCTCCTCCAAATCTTTTGTGGATAGGAAAGAAGTTGAGAAAACTGTCTCTCAACAGGGCAGAATTTCTAACCCCCTCTTCTGATGTGGCAAGGCTGTATGATGAAAAAAAAATTACATCTCAGAGAGGAAAGCCAGGAGCTACGGAGAAAAATTGATTGAGAAATCACTCCCAAGTGAAAGAACCACAGTCTAAGCAAGGAGTGTTCTCTACCTCCAGGATAGAAATCCTCACAGTCGTTTGCAGTAGGATTTCAGAGTTGTGATGGACTCCACCTGGTGCCAGGTGAATTACTGTGCACCTCCCGGTGAGAGGACTATACTATCCACACCTGATTCACATCAGACTTGGCCATTTGATTTGTTCTTGCCATTGAAATGGGAGAGGAGTGACATGCATTGATTCTGAGCAGAAACTTTAACAGATCCTGTTTTCACAATTTTTCTTTTCTATCACAAAAGCAGCATTCTCAGGTAAGAATTGCTCCTTGGGCTATATCCTGGAACAAAACATGCAGAGCAAAGCAGCAGATTACATATATCATGAGCAAAAAATAAACTGACCTTGTTAGCCTCTGGGATTACAGACATGTTGAGTTTTGGATGACTCTGAAATATAAAAGTAGAGCAGTCAGGTGAGAGTTGGAAACATGACTCAGATACTCAGAGAACAGATGTGAGCTGGAGATAAAATCTGGGAGTTGTCAGCAACTATTGCATTTTAACCATAGGCATGGATATGATCACTTAGAGAAAGAGTAGAGGGAGAGAAAAAAGAGGCCTCAGAACAAAGTGCTAAGGAACACCAAACATGTAATTGACGGCAAAGATGAGTCTGCAGAGGAGACAGGAATAGCCAAATATTTGGAAGAAAGCCAGAATTGAGGTGTTTTTTTTTTTTTTTTAATGTATTTATTTATTTATTTTTGGCTGCTTTAGGTCTTCGTTGCTGCACACAGGCTTTCTCTAGTTGAGGCGAATGGGGGCTACTCTTTGCGGCAGTGCGTGGGCCTCTCATTGCCGTGGCCTCTCATGCTGCCGAGCATGGGCTCTAGGCGCGTAGGCTTCAGTAGTTGAGGCATGCGGGCTCAGCAGTTGTGGCTCACGAGCTTAGTTGCTCCGCGGCATGTGGGATCTTCCTGGGCCAGGGATCGAACCCGTATCCCCTGCATTGGCAGGCTGACTCCCAACCACTGCGCCACCAGGAAAGCCCAGAATTGAGGTTTTAATGTAATCCCACTTTTACTGTCCTCATTCTTTGTTCCTTCTGCTTCACTTCCTTTCTCCAGCCTAGAGACTGCTGAGCAAGCATCAGAACCTGCTAGGTCCGCCTCACATTTTAAAAGATAAATCGTCCTTTTACAACATTGCTGGCTTTTGAGCACCATTTGGACAGGGACCCTGCCCTCATTCACCTCTGTCTCTCCAGGTACTGCCTTGTCCATAGTGTGCATAGTGGGCAGTAAACCCCACCCTGCTGCTCACTTGCCATTTTCCTCTCCTTGGTCTTTCCCTTTAATTCTCTTTTCTCTAGATACCCATTCTACTCTATGCTCAGGCTTTATCATTAATTGTTTTTATAAATACTGAGTAGTTACATAAAATGTTTAGATAGGTATAAAATATGAAGAACTACAATACAATGAATGCTCAATTTAGGAAAAGGAGCCTTACCATTAGTGTTGAAGTCCCTTGGTGCTTCTCCTTATTCCACCACATGGCATCCTCGCTCAGAGGTAACCACCAACCTGCATTTTGTGGTTCTCAGCAAACTAGGAAGAGATGGGAACTTCCTCAAACTGATAAAGAGCATCCACAAAAACCTACAGAAAACACCTGTTATTCCTTTGCTTCACTCTATAATTTTACCACGTATGTTTGTATTCCTAAAAAAAAATTAGATTTTATCTTCATGGAAATAAAATTATACTATATATATTAGTCAGTGATTTATTATTTGTGCTCAAGATTATGTCCGGGATTTTTTTCCATGATGTTACATGTAGCTGAAAATCATTCATTTCTTCATCTATATTATATTCTGAAGTATACCACAATTTAGTTATCTTTTCTGCTTAGCTATATTTCATAAATTTTGATGTGTAGAAATTTCATTATTGTTCAATTCTAAGTATTTTGAAGTATCAGTTATGATTTTTCATTTGACCCAAGAGTTATTCAGAAATACATTTTTTAAAAGTTCCAAATACATGGAGATATTTATCTTTTGTTACTGACGTTTCTTTGTTTTCAGAGAATATGGAATATAACAGTGCTGTTCAGTAGACGTATAATGTGAGCCACATATGTCACTTAAAAAAATTTAATTGCCATATTAGAAGAGTAAAAATAAACAGGTAAAAGTTATCTTAATTAATATATTTTACTTAACCCAATATGTAGGGTTAGGGTTAGGGTTAGGGTTTGGTTTTATCAAGGCTGTTTCTCTTAACTCATGAGTTTAGTTTATTTGCCATTATTCTGATTGTTACTTTAAGTTTTCTATCAATATTTCTCCCTCTTTTTCTACACTCTTTTCTCCTTTTGGGCCTTGGGCAGGGGCAATATTGTTGGAGTTTCTTTTATTTTCTTAGTGCATCTTCTTCTAATGGCATATTCTATTCTTTTAGTGGTTACTTCTGAGATTTTACCATGCATGCTTAATGAAGTCTAAAATTAATATCTCAGACTTCTCTTGAATAATGCAAACTTCTCTTGAATATCTCAGACTTCTCTTGAATAACACTGGAGCCCTGATAGTTGCCATCCTGCCATCCTATACTCTACATTTTTGTCTAGTGTTCTAGTTTTATCCTTTTGTTAGCCCCACTGATTACACACAATCAAAACTAATATTTTATACAGATGATATTTATTTACAAGTACTTACATACAGGGCTGGCTACATAATTTTCAGGCCCAGTGTAAAATGAAAACATGGAGCCCCTTCAAAAAAAGAAAGAAGCTTTTTCCTTTCCTTCACCATCTTTCTCTCAACTTGTCAGGGTCTTTTTTTGTTTGTTTGCTATTGAATCTTGTGCTCCCTTGGGCATGGAGAAATCGTAGCATGGATGCAGGCTCTCACAGGCACCCAAGGCCCTGTCCCAGACTCAGCCAAAAGGACACAAATGGCAGACCCAACATTCCTCATGCCTGTGCCCACTGAAGCAGAGGATGACAGCAGATGCTGGGCAAGGGTCAGGGAGCAAAGGTTTGAGAACCATCCTGGGGAGACAGGGAGGTGGCGAGAGGTAGGACTCTCTGTGAGCTGAGGCTCCAAGGCCCCAGCATGTGCTTGACTGTCCCATTAGACCTCACTTACAAAACACAGACCCAGAGATAAAGTTATTAAGAATTTCTCAGTGGTGACCACAGAGCATTAAATCTGAAACCCAGGGCCCCCTTCAGAACATGGGCCCCATACAGCTGTCTTGATCACACGCCCAAGAAGCCCTCCCTGCCTGTGTGTTTGCCAGTTCCTTTGCTCACCATTTTTTCTTGATCGTCTGACCTTCCTTCTGAGATCATAATCCTTCCTGCAAAACATATTTTTTAGAAGTCGTTTAGCTGGCAGTAAACACTCAGATTTTATTTTTCTGAGCATATTTTATTTCGGCCTCTTTCTGAAAGATAGTTTTGCTGGGTACCCAACTTCAGATGGATGGTTATTTTCTCATGGGATTTTTAATATATTATTTTGCTGTCTTTGGCCTTCCTTGTTTCTATTGGAGAATAAGCTTTCAATATGTTTCAGTTCCTTTGAAGACAGTATGTTTTATTTCCCCTCCAGCATCTTTTAAAATCTCTTTTTATTCCAATATTCTTCATTTTCACTACCAGGTGCCAGATATTAGATTTATTTTTATTTATCTTGCTTGGAATCCTTTGGGCTTCCTAGATTTATGGGTTGGTATTTTTCATCAATCTGTAATGTCCTTCCTCTGCCTTTCTCTCTCATTTGCTTCTGAAATGGTAAATAGAGAAATATTAGATCTTTTCACTCTGTCCTTCATATATCAACCTCTTTTATATTTTACATATTTTTGACATCATGTACTGCACCCTGTATAATTTCTTTGAATCTCCCTTTCAGTTTATTACTTCATTTTTAGCCGTGAATAATCTGCTATAGGACCATCTACTGAGTTTTTCATCTCACTTATTATATGCTTCATTTCTACAAGTTTGATGGTTCATTTCAGATTTCATTAGTCATTTAAATTAATCTTTTATTTCTTCCAACATATTGTACATCCTTATTTATATTCAATATCTGAAAATACTTTAGAATTTGTGGCTTTGATTATGCTATCATTTGTGTGTGCTCATTCTTCCTCTTACTAGCTTTAAAAAATAATAATTTTGTGATTCTTAAAATTATGGTCTCATAGGTCTTGAATTTTTATCTATAGGAATTCTCTGAGTTTCAAGCTGAAGATAGGTTTCTCCCAAACATATTGGTGTTTTTCCTACCAGGCGTCTGGAGGCAAGGTTATCCTAACACCATTGTAAGGTATCTCCTCAATATGAAGCTTTTTGGATCACTCAGGTAGTATGAATTCAGGATACAAACCTGCACTGGGATTGGCTTGTGTTTACAAATTCTTGTGGGAGATTTGTATTTTCCCCTCTACCTAGCACCAAACTTCAAAGCCGGAAATTTCTTTTTTGTTCCTTGAGAGGGGATGTTATTTGTATTTTACACATATTGGGTGTGAATTTCATATTCTTACATACAGTATGACAAAAATGCATCTGCATGTGTCACTCTTTGAGATGCAGTTTTATGCAGGTGAGTGTCCTCTCAAGCTCTTCCTTTCTCTCCTGACTCCAGTGCCCTTCATGGCTGTGAAATTTAATGCTCAAGTACATCAGATTTGGAAAGTACCTTCAAGGTGAGAATTGGCTTCAATGCTCTACATATTGTTGGGGTTCTTCCTTTTACTTCATTTTCTTAAACCATTAGTTTGGAATAATTTTGTATTTAAAGAAAAGTTACAGAGACAGTACAGAGAATTTGCTTCCCTCTGCTCCATTTTTCATAACCATGGCACATATGTAAAAACTAAGAAATTAATATGGGTATAATACAATTAACTAACTATAGACTTTATTCAAATTTCACTAGTTTTCCACTGATAACCTTTTTCTGTCCTTTCTCTTGATTTGTGTTTCCTGCATCTTCCTAACTTTTTGTCCAGATCACTGATGAATTTTAAGATTTTTTTTATAAGTGAAAAAAAAACTTTACTTATTTTCAGTAGGAAAGTTGTCAAAGTACCTAGTCTGACACAGTTCTGAAAAAAAAGTCTGGGGAGTTTTGTTCTTTTCAATCATTTTCCCTCAAATAATATTCATAATCCTGGTTACCAAGTTGATGTATCTTTATGTTCGTGTCCTTAAAATTTTCTAGCCTAGAAATGTTGGCACTATTTTTATTAAAAAATGTTTAATAATACTGTAAGAGTGAGATGAGAATAGAGATCAAGATAGATTGACAGTCTATTACAATACTCTTGGTGGGAAATAAAGTCAAGAACCTTAACTCTTAGTAGTCGGAAAGGAAGGGAAGAAATAGTTTGAGGTGCACCAAGGAGCAGAATACATAGAACTTGTTACTGAATGGATGTGGTAGAACAAGAAGAAGGAAAAGTCAGAGATGACTCAGGGATTTCAAGCTAAAGATTGTGACTGTTGAAGGTTTCAGAAGTCAAAAGGAAAGGCAAGACCGTTGGAGATGATGATGAATTTGTTTTTTGATGTGTGGAATCTTTGGTGTTGATGGCTCATCAGGGTGGAGATGTCTAACAGGCAGTTATAAATGAAAGTCACAAGTTTGAGAAAAAGGGTCAGAACTAAAGGGAAGAGGGTGATGATGGAAAACAAAGGGATTAGAAAGAGGAATAAGCAATGGAAAAGAATCACCTACACAGAAAATAAGAAGGGTTATGATGATTATAGAAGGGGGTGGAGGGACTCCCTGATCAACAGGCATACTTTTGCCACCACTTGTGATATTTAAAGTCTTAACTTCAGGGCCCCTGGAGAAATGTTCTCATGAATCTCCCACACTTACTTCCACCCAGAGGGTCACAAACTTAGCTTTAAGACCCAATTATGTGGGGACTTCTCTGGTGGCACAGTGGTTAAGAATCCACCTGCCAATGCAGGGGACATGGGAAGATCCCACATGCTGCGAAGCAACTAATCTCGTGTGCCACAACTACTGAGCCTGCGTGCCACAACTACTGAAGCCTGCGCACCTAGAGCTGGTGCTCTGCAACCGCAATGAGAAGCCCGCGCACCACAATGAAGAGTAGCCCCCACTAGCCACAACTAGAGAAAGCTCGTGTGCAGCAGCGAAGACCCAACACAGCCATAAATAAATAAATAAATAAATTTATTTTTAAAAGATCCAATTACGTGGATTAAAATAATAAAATGTTCTTTGTGTTTTCTCTCCTATTTTCTAGTATGTTTTGTACTATACCACATCTCAGATATTACCCTCTACTTAATTCAGTCTGTTCCTATTAGCACTTGAGATAAATAAAAGAAAAATAAATCTAGCAGGAACCACAAACGTGCTGATTTTGTGTCATATCCCAACACATTTTCCTTTTTTAAAGAAACAAAATATTACCTAGTGTTAGAATTTAGTCATAAACTTTAGAACCACAATGTATAGTATTTCATTATATTTGTAACTACACATATGTTGTTACTATTTCATGCAAAAATAAAAATATTACTTATTAAGCAAAAATTAAGCCTGAGAAAATACTTACCTTGTTGCCAGTGTTTTTAAATTGCTGTTAACAACAGTTAAAATAGTATGTAGTAGCAGTACACACACACACACATGTATATATATATATATATTTCTAAAGAGAAGAATAAACAGACTGAGTTGTGAAATAATCCCTGAGCCACAAACTGTAATTTAAGAAGGGTGTTAAGGGTGTGTCTTGACTCATTTGTTGTGTTTATGGTTTTCAGGGAATTGATGCTGATTTCACATCAGAAAAGCATGGAGCAGTTGCAGGAAACCCTTAGACAGAAGATGCTGAACGGTGATAACTGGAGGGAGAAGGTAACAATAATGTGGCTTTCAGCAGCATGTGTCTTATTTGTTTTTTAAAAATTCTGTCCATTTGCCAGACTACTTCAGATAGGTTTCTTTGCTTCTATGCACACCTTTGATTCTTTCTGGAATTTCCTAGAACAAACGTGCTTACAATATATGTTTTTTATAAAATATTAGACAAGTAGGAAGTTAAAACATAAGAATAGAATTTGAAATCTTATAAGATTAAGATAGCTGTTAGTTCTTATGTAAAAGCATAATTTTTACTTTTAAATATTTACCCTTTTTCCCATAAAATGACAGAATCTGCATTTGACTACATCCTTAAAAGCAGGGGAATATTAATTCATTCTTATGATTTCTCTGCTTTTAAGAAGATAATACAAGAGAATGAACAATGACTTAAAGTTATTCAGTTATAAACTTTTGGCAAATAAAATGAACAAGTGTTTAGCTCACTATTTACAAAGAAGATGTTTGCTTTTAGAGTATGAAAAAATTGCATTGACTTTTGTCTTTGGACTTTTCTATATTTTTCAAACTTTCAACAATGAGTATGTATTGCTTTCATAATTTTAAAGAATACAAATCATACTTTAAAAATTGTTAGCCCCTGCCTTCTCAGGCCTTGCACAGCTCTAGTCATTGAGGCTATAGACATCATCTCCCTGTCATAAACTTCTCACTTTTTGATTGATCCCTTGGCTTTATCATGCATACTGTGCTGAAACCTTCCAAGCTGTTTCTTTTCCCCCACCAGTACCTAATCCTAGCTCTAGCCTTCTGTCTTGGTTTTCTGATTATGTCTTACATGTGCATCTAGAACTAGAGCTGGCTACTGAAATTCAGATTGTTTGACTGAAGTCCCAACAACCTATTTGGTTATCATCAGATGCTTCTCTTTGGTGACTAGACCTTATAACTTGTAACCTCAAGCAACAATTGGTGGCCACCTTCAAACTAATGTCTCCACCTGGAATTCCCCACTTTTCCATCCACAGATGAAATCCTTTAGGTATTGTTGCTGGCTCAGGTTAATTCTAAATTTGTCACTTTCATTTCCAGTCTTCACACAGTTGGCCATACTCAACCGGTCTGGCCCTCTATAATTCAATCCCCCTTCCCTTATCCTTTGGGGACAGCACATTCAGGCTATAACAAAAATGATCTCTATAGCAAATGATCTCCATAGTTCCATATGGGCAACAATTAAAATTTGAGAATATGGACTAAAGTTGCTCTAAGTGTCTCATTCTTTTGTTTTATTTTATAGCATAGGCTTCTTTTTATTATAGATCTTTACTGCAGTATAATTGCTTCACAATACTGTGTTAGTCTCTGTCGTACAACAAAGTGAATCAGCCACATGCACACATACATCCCCACACCCCCTCCCCCCTAAGCCTCCCTCCCCCTCTCCACATCCCACCTCACTAGGTCATCACAAAGCACCAAGCTGATCTCCCTGTGCTATGCTGCTGCTTCCCACTAGCTAACTATTTTACATTCGGTAGTGTATATATGTCGATGCTACTCTCACTACACCCCAGCTTCCCCCTCCCTCCCTCCCGCCCATATCCTCAAGTCCACTCTCTATGTCTACGTCCTTATTCCTGCCCTGCCACTAGGTTCATCAGTACCATTTTTTTTTTTTTTTTTTTTTGCAGTACGTGGGCCTCTCACTGTTGTGGCCTCTCCCGTTGCGGAGCACAGGCTCTGGACGCACAGGCTCAGTGGCCATGGCTCACGGGCCCAGCCGTTCCGTGGCTATGTGGGATCTTCCTGGACCAGGGCACGAACCCGCGTCCCCTGCATCAGCAGGCGGACTCCCAACCACTGCGCCACCAGGGAAGCCCTTTTTTTTTTTTTTTTTTTTAGATTCCATATATATGCGTTAGCATATGGTATTTGTTTTTCTCTTTCTGACTTAGTTCCATGTCCTGGCTACTGTAAATAGTACTGCAATGAACATTGTGGTACATGTCTCTTTTTGAATTATGGTTTTCTCAGGGTATATGCCCAGCAGTGGGATTGCTGGGTCATATGATAATTCTATTTTTAGTTTTTTAAGGAACCTCCATACTGTTCTCCATAGTGGTTGTATCAATTTACATTCCCACCAACAGTGCAGGAGGGTTCCGTTTTCAACACACCCTTTTTTCTAGATTTTTTGATAATGGCCATTCTGACCGGTGTGAGGTGATACCTCATTGCAGTTTTGACTTGCATTTCTCTAATAATTAGTGATGTTGAGCACCTTTTCATGTGCCTCTTGGCCATCTGATGTCTTCCTTGGAGAAATGTCTATTTAGGTCTTCCGCCCATTTTTGGATTGGGTTGTTTGCTTTTTTGATATTGAGCTCCATGAGCTGTTCGTATATTTTGGAGATTAATCCTTTGTCTGTTGTTTCATTCGCAAATATTTTCTCCCATTCCGAGGGTTCTCTTTTCATCTTGCTTATGGTTTCCTTTGCTGTGCAAAAGCTTTTAAGTTTAATTAGTTCCCATTTGTTTATTTTTGTTTTTATTCCCATTACTCTAGGAGGTGGGTCAAAAAAGATCTTGCTGTGGTTTATGTCAAAGAGTTTTTCCTATGTTTTCCTCTAAGTGTTTTATAGTGTATGGTCTTACATTTAGGTCTTTAATCCATTTGGGGTTTACTTTTGTATATGGTGTTAGGTGGTGTTCTAATTTCATTCTTTTACATGTAGCTGTCCAGCTTTCCCAGCACCACTTATTGAAGAGGCTGTCTTCTCCAATTGTATGTTCTTGCCTCCTTTGTCATAAATTAGGTGACCGTATGTGTGTGTGTTTATCTCAGGGCATTCTATCTTGTACCATTGATCTATATTTCAGTTTTTGTGCCAGTACCATACTGTGTTGATTACTGTAGCTTTGTAGTATAGCTTGAAGTCAGATAGCCTGGTTCCTCCATCTCTGTTTTTCTTTCTCAAGATTGCTTTGGCTCTTCGGGGTCTTTTGTGTTTCCACATGAATTGTAAACTTTTTGTTCTAATTCTGTGAAGAATGCCATTATTAGTTTGATAGGGATTGCATTGAATCTGTAGATTGCTTTGGGTAGTATAGTCATTTCACAATATTGATTCTTCCAATCCAAGAACATGGTATATTTCTCCATCTGTTTATGTCATCTTTGATTTCTTTCATCAGTGTTTTATAGTTTTCTGATTACAAGTCTTTTGCCTCCTTAGGTAGGTTTATTCCTAGGTAATTTGTTCTTTTTGTTGCAGTGGTAAATGGGATTGTTTCCTTAATTTCTCTTTCTGATTTTTCCTTGTTAGTGTATAGGAGCGCCACAGATTTCTGTGCATTAATTTTGTATCCTGCAACCTTACCAAATTCATTGATTAGTTCTAGTAGTTTTCCAGTGACATCTTTAGGATTTTCTATGTATAGTAGTATCATATCATCTGCAAATAGTGACAGTTTTACTTCTTCTTTTCCAATTTGGATTCCTTTTATTTCTTTTTCTTCTCTGATTGCCATAGCTAGGACTTCCAAAACTATGTTGAATAACAGTGGCAAGAGTGCACATCCTTGTCTTGTTCCTGATCTTAGTGGAAATGCTTTCAGTTTTTCACCATTGAGAATGACATTTGCTGTGGGTTTGTCATAACATGGCCTCTATTATGTTGAGGTAGCTTCTCTCTATGCCCATTTTCTGGAGAGTTTTTATCATGAATCAGTGTTGAATTTTGTCAAAAGCTTTTTCTCCATCTATTGAGATGATCATATGTTTTTTTATTCCTAAATTTGTTAATATGGTGTATCACATTGATTGATTTGCGTATATTGAAGAAGCCTTGCATCCCTGGGATAAATCCCACTTGATCATGGTGTATGATCCTTTTAATATGTTGTTGGATTCTGTTTGCTAGTGTTTTGTTCAGGATTTTTGCACCTATGTTCATCAGTGATATTGGTCTATAATTTTCTTTTTTGTGTGATATCTTTGTGTGCTTTTGGTATCAGGGGATGGTGGCCTCATAGAATGAGTTTGGGAGTGTTCCTTCCTCTGCAAATTTTTGGAAGAGTTTGAGAAGGATGGGTGTTAGCTCTTCTCTAAATGTTTGATAGAATTCACCTGTGAAGCCGTCTGGTCCTGGACTTCTGTTTGTTGGAAGATTTTTAATTACAGTTTCAATTTCACTACTTGAGATAGGTCTCTTTATATTTTCTAATTCTTCCTGGTTCGGTCTTGGAAAATTGTACCTTTCCAAGAATTTGTCCATTTCTTCAAGGTTGTCCATTTTATTGGCACATAGTTGTTTGTAGTAGTCTCTTACGATCCTTTGTATTTCTATGATCTCAGTTGTCATTTCTCCTTTTTCATTTCTAATTTTATTGATTTGTATCCTCTCCCTTTTTTTCTTGATGAGTCTGGCTAAGGCTCTCTCAGTTTTGTTTATCTTCTCAAGGAGCCAGCTTTTAGTTTTATTGATCTTTGCTATTGTTTTCTTCATTTCTATTTCATTTATTTCTGCTCTGTTCTTTATGATTTCTTTCCTTCTACTGACTTTGGATTTTGTTTGTTCTTCTTTCTCTAGTTGCTTTTGGTGTAGGGTTAGATTGTTTATTTGAGATTTTTCTTGCGCCTTGAGGTGAGATTGAATTTCTATAAACTTCCCTCTTAGAACTGCTTTTGCTGGGTCCATAGGTTTTGGGTTGTTGTGTTTTTGTTGTCATTTGTTTCTATGTATTTTTAAATTTCTTCTTTGATTTCTCCAGTGATTTCTTAGTTATTTAGTAGCTCACTGTTTAGCCTCCATGTATTTGTGGTTTTTACAGTTTTTTTCCTGTAATTGATTTCCAATCCCATAATGTTGTGGTCAGAAAAGATGCTTGGTACAAATGTCAATTTTGTTAAATTTTCTGAAGCTTGATTTGTGACCCAGGATGTGATCTTTCCTGGAGAATGTTCTGTGTGCACTTGAGAAGAAAGTGTATTCTTCCACTTTCAGGTGGAATGTTCTATAGATGTCAATTAAATCTATCTGGTCTATTTTGTCATTTAAAGCTTGCATTTCCTTATTTATTTTCTGTTTGGATGATCTGTCCATTGGTGTAAGTGGGGTGTTAACGTCCCCTACTATTATTGTGTTACCGTCAATTTCTCCTTTTATGGTTGTTAGCATTTGCCTTATGTATTGAGGTGCTCCTATGTTGGGTGCATATATATTTATAATTGTTATATCTTCTTTTTGGATTGATCCCTTGATCATTATGTAGTGTCCTTCCTTTTCTCTTGTAACAGTCTTTAGTTTAAAGTCTATTTTATCTGATACGAGAATTGCTACTCCAGCTTTCTTTTGATTTCCATTTTCATGGAATATCTTTTTTCATCCCTTCACTTTCAGTCTGTATGTGTCCCTAGGTCTGAAGTGGGTTTCTTTTAGACAGCATATATATGGGTGCTGTTTCTGTATCCATTCAGCCAGTCTGTGTCTTTTGGTTGGGGCATTTACTCCATTTACATTCAAAGTTATTGTCGATATGTATGTTCCTATTACCATTTTCTTAATTGTTTGGGGTTTGTTTTTGTGGGTCTTTTTCTTCTCTTGTGTTTCCCGCCTAGAGAAGTTTCTTTAGCCTTTGTTGTAAGGCTGATTTGGTGGTCCTGAATTCTCTTAGCATTTGCCTGTCGGTAAAGCTTTTGATTTCTCCATCAAATCTGAATGAGATCCTTGCTGGGTATGGTTGTAGGTTTCTCTCTTTCATCACTTTAAATATATCCTGCCACTCTTTTGTGGCCTGCAGTTTCTCCTGAAAAATCAGCTGATAACCTTATGGGGATTCCTTTGTATGTTATTTTTTTGCTTTTCCCTTGCTGTTTTTATTTTTTTTTCTTTGAATTTAATTTTTGTTAGTTTGATTAATATGTGTCTTGGTGTGTTTCTCCTAGGATTTATCCTGTATGGGACTCTCTATGCTTCCTGACTTGGGTCACTCTTTCCTTTCCCATGTTAGGGAAGTTTTGCTCTATAATCTCTTCTTATGTTTTCTCAGACCATTTTTTTTTCTATTCTTCTTGTGGGACCCCTATAATTTGAATATTGGTACATATAGTGTTGTCCCAGATGTCTCTGAGATTGTCTTCAATTCTTATCTTTTTTTTCTTTATTCTGCTCCTCGGCAGTTGTTTCTACCATTTTGTCTCCCAGCACAAGTATTCGTTCTTCTGCCTCAGTTAGTCTGTTATTGATTCCTTCTGGTGTATTTTTCATTTCAGTTATTTTGTTGTTCATCTTTCTTTGTTTGTTCTTTAGTTCTTCTAGATCTTTGTTAAATATTTCTTGTATTTTCTCAGTCTGTGCCTCCATTCTATTTCTGAGATTCTGGATCATCTTTACTATCATTACTCTGAATTCTTTTTCAGGTACATCGCCTATTTCCTCTTCATTTATTTGATCTTGTAGGTTTTTACCTTGCTCCTTCTTCTGTGACATATTTTTTTTGCTGTCTCACTTTTTTTTCTTTTTTTTAGTGAATGGGATTGTGTTTCTGTCTTACTGGTTGTCTGGCCTGTGGCTTCCAACACTGCAGTTTCTAGGCTGTTGGGTAAAGCTGGGTCTTGGTGCTGTGATGAGGACCTCTGGAAGATCTTACTCTGATGGATATTCCTTGGGGTCTGAGGTTCTCTTTTAGTCCCGTAGTTCAGACTCAGGGTTCCCACCACAGGAGCTCAGGCCTGACTCCTGGCTCATGAACCATGATCCCGCAAGCCATGCAGGGCAGCAAAAAAAAAAAAAAAAAAAAAAAAAAGGAGAACAATAACAAAGTGAAAACTAAAATTAGAATAGGAAACTAACAGTTATGTTAGAAAAAAATAAAAATAAAAATATAGATGAAACAACAACTGGAAGGTAAAACAGAACCACAATAGTAAAAAAGAGGAGGAGGAAAAAAAAAGTGGAAAAGGCCTTGGCTATGGAGGGCGGGGCCTGAGCAGGGGTGAAGTTTGGGCAGTGGGTGGGCCCTATGCTTAGGACCCAAAGGGCTGTAAAAGGTGGTGGGGGGGTGGGGGGGTGGGGGGGTTGTGGGAGGGGGGGCTTAGGCTCAACAGAACAGAAGGGGCCCAGGCATGCCTCCTGCCTCTGGTCTCAGAGGGTGGGGGGCCCCATCTGGGAGCTCAGCAGGCTTCCTGGGCTCCAGTGGGTGGTGCAAATGCCCTCTGCTCCTCTACTGCTCCTCCAGTCTGGAGGTCCCCTCCCACCTACCTCTCCTGATCTCCCCACCTTCCTTCCTATGCCCCCAGGACCCATGCGGCCTGGAGGGGGCTTTGGAAGGCATGGGACCAGCCTGGGAGCTCAGCAGGCTCCCAGTGCCCGAGTGAACAGGGCAAACGTCCTCTGCTCATTTCCTGATCCTCTGGTCCTGCGGGGCCCCTCTTGACCGCCTCTCCTGTTCTCTCCTGGCCTCCCTCCTATGCCCCCAGGACCAACCTGGCCTGGAAGGGGCCACTGAGCATGTAGGACCCAGCCTGAGAGCCAGGCAGACTTCCCCGGCTGATTGGGTAGGGGAAATGCTGGGCCCACTCCCCCTCTGATCTGAGCCCCTGAGGGTCCCCCAGGCGTGGGAACCCCTCCCCCTCCTGCCTATCAGTCACCCCTCAGGGGCAGCGGTCCTGTCCAGGCTCCACTTCTCCCCACTCAGTCTCCCCACATCCTTCTGGTGCTCTTGGGGGTTCTTCCCAACTCCCTGGGCATCAGGGTCCCCCACCAGCATCTGGCAGGCACCCTAGTTGTGGGGAGACGCGAACTTTGCATCTTCCCACACTGCCATCTTGACTCGGAACCTCCAGCATAGGCTTTTTCTTCTCCTTCTTCTCTAAAGCCCACACTTCTTTAATTCCTTCCATTTTTTTTTTTTAGCCTCGGTGTAGTCAGTTGGTTAGTCTATCCTTATTCACTTCCCCTACCCTTACCAATCCATGTTTAAAAATATGAAAAGATGATCCACCTATCTAGCAATCAAAAAAATTCAAATTAAAGCAAGGAGAGATTATTTTTTACTGCTTCAACTTTGTCTTGTGGTGAAGGTCTAGTGAGATAGTCTTTCATTCTTACTCTTTAAGGGACTGGAAGTTACACAACCTTTTGGAGGGCAGCTTGGCAATATGTATAAAGAGATATTATAAACATCCCATCTTTTGAGTGAGAAATTTCACTGATGGGTACTTCCCTGGTGGTCCAGTGGTAAAGAATCCACCTTACAATGCAGGGGGATGCAGGTTCGATCCCTGGTCAGGGAACTAAGATCCCACATGCTGCGGGGCAACTAAGCCCACATGCCACAACTACTGAGCTCACATGCCTCAAGTAGAACTCACTTGCCACAAACTACAGAGCCCACACGCTCTGGAGCCTATGCACCACAACTAGAGAAGAGAAAACCTTCATGCCACAACTAGAGAGAAGTCTGCACACCACAATGAAGATCCCGCATGCCTCAAAAAACATTCTGCGTGGGGCTTCCCTGGTGGTGCAGTGGTTGAGAGTCTGCCTGCTGATGCAGGGGACATGGGTTTGTGCCCCAGTCCAGGAAGATCCCACATGCCGCGGAGCGGCTGTGCCCGTGAGCCATGGCTGCCGAGCCTGTGCGTCCGGAGCCGCAATGGAAGAGGCCACAGCAGTGAGAGGCCCACGTACCGCAAAAGGGGAAAAAAAAAAAAGATCCTGCGTGCCGCAACTAAGACCCGACGCAGCCAAAAAGAAATTAAATAAATAAATAAATAAATCTTTGAAAAAATAAAAGAAATTTCACTGATGGAATTAGTGAAATGCTGTAGGAGATTCACACATCATTCCTTTCCCTCAAACTCCTGAGCTCCTCTTAGATTGACAAAATGAATTTTCCTGCCTTTGCTTATGTAGAAGTTCCTCATCTCTTTGGTCACACCCCACCAATAACCTTCAGATATAATCCACTGGAAAAGAAGTCTCTGCATTCATGATCCACTTGAGTACTGCTGCTTACTGTGCCCTATCCCTGAGGTGCTAACACAGCATGCAAACCAAGTTAGTGTTAGCATCTGGCCATATGAAACTATATGTTCTTGCTTTATGCTAAGTTAACTTGTTGATGACAATAAACATATGTGAGATTCTCTAAGTTCTTATTAAAACCATGATAACTTTCTAATAAATTAATTATATCATAGATGTATTTTGGCCTGTGTAATTTTCTTTAATATAAATGGACATTTCATTCTTTTGAGAGGACATGACTTTTTGTTAATAAATCTATAATTTAGCTTAGCAATAAATCAAGATCCAGACCAGTAAAGCCAATGAATGATAATTATGCTTGGCTGTATTAGTTATTGAGACTATGAATTAAAAGTTCCCTGAAAGTCCTCTCATGAGAAAGGAGAATAGCTAATATGACATTGTCATCTCTTTCTTGGGTCATTGTGCCTTTGCATAGGAATGAAATGTTCCCTTTACAAATGTATAATACACATATTAGAATAAACTTCATAACTTAAATGCTTTTAACAGTCAAAAAAAGTAGACAGCAATTTATGCCCTTGCTTAATTATTTTAGAGTATGTAAAAAGCACATAATAGAATCAACAGTTGCTATGAAACAAGGATGGCACATTTAAAAATAACTGAGCATCTACTAATTATTGTGAATTTTTGTTTACTTCAAGTACTGCTTTGATGTTAAGAAAGCAAATTAATGTGCATGCTGAACATTTTAAATTAGTTCCAAATGCAGTGTTGTTACTTTTCAGTTAAAATGTTGTAATTAAAAAATTTCCCACAACCAGACTGCTTACAATAAGTGATAGTCACCTATTGACTATCACTTTATAGTGCCATAAACAAATTCCAACCAAATATTTTCTTAGATCATTACTAAGATATCACATTATGGAACATCTTAGAATTATACTATTGACCTCATTTTAAACAGTACATAACATTTTGAGAAACCAGTAGTTAAAACACAAAACCTTACTTCCTGACTAAGCAAATGGATTGATAGTGAAAACTCAGGGAGAAAAAGTTTACTTCAAGAAATAATTCCAGCATTGAAGGGTAAGGCAAAAAAAATCTCAAATTCTTCTTTAAAATGGAAGAGCCAAATGGCCTAATAATTCCTAATGTACCTCAGTATACTGTTAATGGAATTAAAAAAGACAACTTGTAAAATACAATTTGACAGAGATAAAGTCGTCATTTAAAAAATATCAGTTTTCATTTATATGTAATTAATGTATGGTTAAAATGAATATTGAGGGTACACTTTAATTTTTTAAATTATGCCATGTAATTTTCAAAATTGAATTAATAAAATCATAAAATTTTAGGTCTGGAATAGCCTGCAAAGATCATCTGATTTAAACCCTTAATCTACATAATAAAAACAGTCTCTATTATTAGAGTGTTTACTATATGCCAAGACTTGTGCTAAATGCTTTCCATCAATATAATTTTAATCATTCTAACATTATTATTCCCATTTGCACATGGAAAAAAATAAAGCTCAGAGAAGTTAGGTAATTTGCCAAGGTTATATAGCCAGGAAATGAGAACTGATACAACGCCCCCACCCCCTTCAAAAATGAGAGCTGGGCCTCCCTGGTGGCGCAGTGGTTGAGAGTCCGCCTGCCGATGCAGGGGATACGGGTTCGTGCCCCGGTCTGGGAGGATCCCATATGCCGCGGAGCGGCTGGGCCCGTGAGCCATGGCCGCTGGGCCTGCGCGTCCGGAGCCTGTGCTCCGCAACGGGAGAGTCCACAACAGTGAGAGGCCCGCATACCGCAAAAAGAAAAAAAAAAAAAAGAGAGAGCTAATACAAAGTCCTAAATGTCTGTATTTGGTTTAGGTGGACTAACAGGAACCAGATTTACCCTCCTTCCTGAAACAACTAAAACACTGGAGAAAAGATAGAAACAATGGTTTCAAGACACTGGACATCAGGCAATGAAGGACAGTGATTCCTGGAGATAAGAGGCAAACAAGATAACCCCTGTTATTGCCCTAACTTAGTGCCTTGAAATAAATTTAAGGCCATGGTACAGGGAGTGGGAATCCAGGTGGAGTTTGGCAGATTCTCTGAATTGAGGAGACTTTATGAAGAGTCCAGGGAATCTAAGTGTCTAGAATTCACAGGATAGTGTTCTCAGGAGACAGCTGCACAGAGAAAGAATATTGGATGTCTACAAAGAATCCCCATTAATTATATGTATGCTCAGTGCATATAAATGGGGAAACTACCCAGAGCAAGGGAAACCATCTGAAAGGATCAGAGATAAGAGTACCAAATGCTTACACAAGGCCAATAATAATGCCTGTTCTCACCAGCCAGACTGGAAAACCTATAATTCATAGGGCACTAGGTAGAGTTCTCAGAGGGGTCTTGCATTAGTAGTAGGGAATAATTAGCCCTAGACTAAATGCTGAACTGGTCCTGCTCAACGAATTTTAAAAGGAAGGCATTAAAAAAAATCAAGCTGATTGCAAGAAACTTAACTACATCCCAGAAGAGAGTTCAAGAATATTTATAAGAATACAAAAATATCCAGCATTTAACAGATAAAATTCACAATGTCTAGCATCCAATCAAAAATTGCCCTGCATGGAAACAGGAAAATAGGATTCATAATGAGAAGAAAAATCAACAAATAAAAATTGGCTCAGAAAGGCACAGATGTTAGAATTAGCAGGCAAGGACATTAAAACAGTTATGATAACTGTATTCCATATGTCCAAAAATGAGAGGAAAAATTGACCATGTTAAACAGAGATGTGGAAGATATAAAAAAGACCTAAACTGAATTTATAGAGATGAAAATTGCAATTGTCTGAGATGAAAAGTATACTGGATGGGATTAATGGCAGATTAAACATTCCAGAAGAAGAGATTAGTTAAATTTAAGACACAGCAATAGAAACTATGCAATGAAATAAAATAGAAAAGAGACTCAGAACAAAAAAAGGGCATCAGTGAGCTGTGAGACAAATTCAAGTGGCCTAATATATGTATAATTGGACTTCTCAAAGGACAGGAAAGAGAGGACAGAAAAAATATTTGAAGAAATAACAGCTAAGAAAACCAAAATTTGATGAAAACCATAAACCCACAGATTCAAGAGGCTCAGCAAACCTCAAGCATATTCAAGAAGCTCAGCACACCTCAAGTATTATAACCCAATTGCTCAAAAATATTAATAAAAAGAAAATCTTAAAAGCAATCAGAGAATAAAAGACATATATGAGGAAAGATAAGGATGAGAGCAGATTTTTATTTTATCATAAACAATATAAGCAAGAAGACAGTGAGACAGAAAGTATTGAAAGAAGATGGGTGGGGCAGGGTGAGGGCATAGTGGTGGGAGCTGTCAACTTAGAATTCTATACAAAGTGAAAATATTTTTCAAACATGAGGGTGAAATAAAGATCTTTTCAGAATGAAAAAAACAGAAAAAAATGTATCACCAGCACACCCACACTATAAGAAATGTTAAAAGAAGTCCTTTATTCAGAAGGAAAATTATAACAGATGGAAATATGGATCTATACAAAGGAATGTAGAACACCAGAATTGGTAACAATGTGGATAAATATGATATTTTTATCATTTAAATTTCTTTAAATTATAATGGACTATTTAAATAAAAATATTAATAATCTAATATGAGATTTATCAAATGTAGAAGCAAAATATATGACAACAATATCACAATAGCTGGGAAGGGAAAGATGGAAATATACTATTGTGAAATTCTTTTTTTTCTTCTTTTAAGTGAAAATATAATTTATTGGCTCTCATAACTGCAAAGTTCAGTGGTGGGCTACCTTCAGGCACAGCTGGATTCAGGGCTGTCAAGTTGGTTTTCTGCCAGATTGGTTTCATTTTCAGACTCAGAATTGTCCCTCCTGATGGCAAAAAGGGAACAGTAGCTCCTCCCGTCTCTTTTCTGTATTCTTAGCAAAAAACTCACTGTGGCTGTCAGATTCTAACTGAATCATGTGCTTAGTCTTGGACCAATCACCACACCTGGCAAGACTGGGCATGTTGATTCATTCAGACCTGAGTTACATGCTCACCCTTGCAGGACAGATTCCCATTCAACCATATTGACTGACAATAGGGGAAGAATGAATCCCTAAAAAAAAAAAGAAAAGAAAATAACAAATATCTCCTGAAGTTTCCAGTTAAAAGATGGGCCAAGAGATAGGGCAATGGGTAGGCAAACTGACAATGAGCTGGGAAATACAGTGGACCCTTCTGGGGGTACCTTCCTGGCAGATTACCCTTCTCTGAGAATTTCTCCATCTGCCTCATGGGTTGAGCCAGATTCCTTTCATTTGCCCCACTCTGGCCACTCTACACCCTTGAAACCCTGCTTTCTATCCCCATAGCCTGAATTGAATGGATGAAAGTAATAGTTCCTGGACCCTCTGACTTTTGGTTGGGGTTGGTGAGTATGGAACAATGGCAGGAGATCTAAGGAAGGGAAGAAGGGGTCCTTTCATTTTAGTTTTATCCATCAACCAACCATCACAGCCCCCTTTTTCCTCCAGCCTTATAGAGATATAATTGACATGTGACACTGTAAGTTTAGTATGTACAACATGATGATCTGACACACACATACATATGTTGCAAAATAATTACTACAATAGGGTTAGTTAACATATCCTTCACTTCACATAATTACCTTTGTTGTTTTGGTAGTGGTGGTGAGAATATTTAGATTCTTATATAATATATGAAGTGATATATCACAAGAAGACAGATTGCAATAAGTTAAAAATATATTCTATAAACTCTAAACCAACCACAAAAATAGAAAAACAAAGAGTTACAGCTAATAAACCAGCAAAGGAGATAAAATTGAATTAAAAAAATAATCCAAAAGAAGACAGAAAAAGAGGGAAAAAAATGAGATGGGCCAAATAGAAAATGCATAGCAAGATAGATTTAAAGCTAATCATATCAATAATCAAATGAAATATAAATGGTCTAAACCAGGGTCAGCAAACTTTTTCTATAAAGGTCCAGTTAGTAAATAAAATATTTTTGGTTTGTGGAACATACAGCCTCTGTTGCAACCACTCCACTCCACCATTGTAGCTTAAAAGCAGCCATAGATGATATGCAAATAAATGGGCATGGCTGAATTTAGTCTGTGGACCACGGTTTGCCAAGCCCTAGTCTAAATACCCCCATTAAAAGACAGAGATTGTCATGTTGGATAAAAATGCAAGACTCTACTGTATGTTGCCTGAAGGAAATGTACTTTTATATAAAGAAATATTTTTAAAAATAGGTTAAAAGTAATGGATGGAAAAAAGATATGCTAGAACAAATCAAAAGAAGCTAAAGTAGCTACATTACAATCAAAATAGATTTCAGAGAAAGAAATCAGAATATTACCAAAGATAAAGGAGGTCATTTCATAATGATAAAGGGATTGGTTCACCAAGAAGACATAATAATCCTAAATGGTTTTTCACCTAGTAACAGAACTTAAAAATTAAGCAAAAAATGATAGAACTGCAAGGAGAAATAGACAAATCTATAATTAGAGTCAGAGATGTCAATAGCCCTCTCTCAATAATTGATAGAAAAATATCCAGAAAACTCACTAAGGATATAAACTATGGAAAATAGTATAATAATTTATTTTGAAGAGATACAGTAAACACTATTACCAAATTTGACCTAATTGATATGTATAGAATTCTCCATTTAACAGCAGAATACATATTCATCTCAAGTGCGCATGGGACATTTATTAAAGTAGATCATATACTGGGAGTAAATATGTCTCAATAAATTTAAAAGGATTCAAGTCATACAAAGTATTTTCTCTAACCACAATGGAATCAAATTAGAATTCATTAACAGAAAGTTATCTGGAAAAAAATCCCCCAATATTTTGAAACTAAATAAATACCAAGTCCATGCCCTTAACCACTGTGCCATGTAGATGTGTAGGGAGACAGCTGCGTGGAAAAACTCACCACACTGAGCTATGGAGTCCACCAGAGACACCTGAGTGTGCAGCCCTCTCCACCTCATAGTAGTTCTAAGATCTTTGTGAAGGCACTTAATTTCTCTGAGACTATTTCTTACTGTAGACAGTGGGAATAATAATTATTGTATGTTCTTTCCAGGGTTGTTGTAAGAATTATATGAGTTAGTAGATGAAAAGGGCCCTGTACCATACCACCTAGCCTGTTTAAGTTACTTGGTGAACATTCTCTCCTTCCGCCCTCAGTTTACTCAGTTCTTGGCAGGACTTCAGTGCATAGTCTGATTCCTTAGCATTCGTATTTTTTACTACAATACAAAGCCTAGTATTTGAATAGTCATCTACTTTTATAATATACTTATTCAGTGGTTAATTTAGAAATAATCTGAAGTATTAGTTTTCAACCAGTATTTGTTTTTAAACTTTTAGAAAATAGTATAATAATTTATTTTTAGGAGATATATTTTGTTTAGTGATATATGTACATCAAATATAAACAAGTGGTCTGATTTCTACTTTGACATCAGAAACTCCCTTGGTTTTAAAGGGATCATCAAAGTAATAAGTGATTATATTTGGTGTTTGGCTCCATGAACAGTTAGAAAATGATATCAAAATCAACCACAAAGATCTCACTTGGAAAATAATTAGTGGAAAGATAGCATTTTGCACACTAGTATTGGACACAAATATTATAAAACTCTAATTATGCATTTCAACAACAAATACAAAAGGAATTAAAAAACAACATACTCAGAATGCTGTGGAGTCATCAGAAGGCCTTCAGGGAGGAGACAGAGTTTGAGTTAGAGGAAGATATGGATGAGTTAAAATCTGGAATGTGTACCCAGACAATAATTGATTTTACATTGTGTAACTCTTGAACTCATATATTATTCATGCTGTTTTTCAGAGATTAGAATTTTTTCATGATTTTCAAAATTACTATTAGTTATTGTATAAAGCAGTTCATAATATATGTATGCACCATCACCTAATTCATTTATTTTGCATAAACATAAGTCCTGCCATCTAAGATATTTTAAACAAACAGCTCTAATCAACATGTCAAAAACATAAACATGACAATTTGGTATGAATTCATCTTTTCAATGACAATATACCAGCTTAAGCAAATCATTGTTTGTGGGCTCATCACTTTGTTCAGACTCTTCAGATCATGAAGGAACCAGTAGTGTCATCTCTCTGTGCTACGGAGTCAACATATTCAGATGGCTTTTGGCTTCCCACTGCAGCTTCCTTAAATGTTTAGAAATCCCACCTGAAGCTCATCACTTTGCTTCTCTTTCTCAGGTTGTGCAAATTAAAAATCAAATCAGTAATAGTAAATCACTCTTCTTTTTATCTACAGTGTTTTTCTTTCCCACCCTCCATCTATTCCTTCCTTTTTCCCCTTCCCCTTACCTACACTAGTTCATTCCAAGGAACAGTTCAGGGGCAAGAAGATCTCCTTTCTTCCTGACTCAGGTAGAACAGAACATTCTTCTCATTCAACCAGTCAGCCACCCCCTTTCCTTCCCTGAACGCTTCCTTTGTTTCCTCTTCATCAAGGGACTCTGCTGATTTGCTAAATGGCCTCTTCCCCATAATAAATTTAAAGAACTTCCGTTTTTAAAAGTTCTTCTCAAGTCCTTCTGTCATCTAATTTAGTTTGTCCTGTCCCACACAGTTTATGTACATCCTTGTTCTCTTAATTTGAATCCATATTTTGAAATATGTCTTTTTATCCTAAAATAACTCTTTGGCTCTACTAGTTAACCACACAAGGAAATTTTTTTGAACACTTGATATTTTAGTACCTCAGCACAAATTTTTCTTGAGTTTCTCAAAAAGTGTTTGTTTACTCTTTTTTTTTTTATAGTGTCCTGGTATCTTGTGGGCTATTAACTCTTGAAGTTTTCCGAATGTCTTGCATTTGATTTCCTCCTTTCATGTGTTCTTGACTTATCTATTCCAGTGTGGCTGGAGCACAGTAATCAAATGGGAAAAGCAGTAAAAGTCAGGTGGAGAAGTCCAGGGCTGCCATACATGGTGTTCAGGTTGCATCGTGACCAATAGCACAGCCCAAGGGAGAGAAGGGAGCTGGAATCTGACCTGGGCTCTGCTCACCAAGTCTTGTGCCCTGCCCAAGGCTGTGTTCATGTAAGGAAGGCATGCTTTTTTGATTTACACAAAGGTGTCATATGGGCTGATGGTGGTCCTGTAGAAGATCGTGTATGGGAGTTTGGATTTTATACTAATGCATTGAAAAACCACTAAGAAGGAATAAAGTAATCCAATTTATAGTTTGTGAAGAACACTCTGCTGTGTATCAGGTGTTGGAGAGAGGCAGGAATAGAAGTAAGGAGGCCACTCAGGAGGTGGTGGTGACCACAACTAGGGTGGTGGAAGTAGAGGTGTAGAGAAATGGGTGGATTCAATGCATCTTTTGGAGGCAAAATGAACAGGACTTGGTGCTGGATTAGGTGTGGAGGGTAAGGGAGACAGAAGTGTGAAAGGTGATTACCCCAGTTACTGACTTGAATAACTCGATGGGTGATGGTACGGTGCCCTGAGATGGGGAGCATTGAGGAAGGAACAGGTGGGGAGGGGATTGTATCAAGATATCTGGTTCAGACAGTTTTTTTGAGACACCTGTGATGTATCTAAATGGCTACCAGGAGGCAAGTGAACACAAGTACCTGGAATTCAGAAGAACATCTGCTCTTTTTTCTGAGGGCCCTGAGGCTCTCCTTGTCATTTGTAATCTGCTAGCAACATACCTGAACAGTTCTATCATGTTCCTAAATGATTATTGGTATCGTGTCCCCCAAACAATCCAGAAATTTAACTCCATGCATTGAGTATAAACATAACTGTTTTGCCTTGAGGCAAATAATCAGTCCTATACCCAGTGCAATAAATCCCACAGACCCCACACTGGAGCTAGTCTTCTATGTGGATTTTATGTAATTTAAATGGCTTCCTGCAAACTTTCTTAGCAAACTTTCTGTTTCCTGGTACCCTAGTTTCAGTATCCCCTTGAGAAATTCAGGTTGACCTCTCTCCTCCTCTTAGTGGCCTGAGAATCACAGTCACAGTAAGTCATGTTTGACAGTTTTTCTCCCAAGTTATCTGGCATTTACTCCCTCTTATAATTTATAATCATGGCACAATGTAAATCTCGAGCCGGCCTGTCACTGGGATCCCTTCTCTACTCCACTATATAGTCTCCCAGGCCTAAATGACTCCAGGACTCATAGATTTGTTCTCTCGCTCCGGTAGACAGAGCCAAAACCAATGGTTAAAAACCATGGGGAGAGAGGTGTTGGCTCAACTAAAGGAAAAACTTCCTAATGCTGAGCGCTGTCTGAAAATGGAAACACCTGCTGGGGAAGGAGTGAATTATGGTTTCTGGTGGTGTTGAGGCACAGAGCAGACAATGATTTGGTGCAAATTCCATGGTAGAGACTGAAGTCAGGGTGTAGAAGTAATCTCCACTGACTATTGAATTCCTGCTTGTGCAAGAGCTTTACACAGATGTTTCATCTCATTTATAATCCTCATAACGACCCCCAAGGGAATTAGTTATAACCACATCAGGAGAGGTTACAGTCACAATTTAAGATCACACAACTAGAGTGGCAGAGCCAGGATTTAGAGCCAGGATTTAAACTCAATCCAAAGCCTTTGTTTATGCTTCCACAATTCATGGAAGCTTGAGAAAATGAACTAGGGGATTTCTAAGGTCCCTTCCAGCACCATGATTCTATGTGAGTCAAAATCTGGATACAGGCATCGCTGACTATGTTTTCCTTCCATCAGCCTTCTGGCCTCAATCACATTAAAATGATAATCTTTGACCCCAAAACTGTCTGATCTCTATCAAGAAAGGACCATTTTAAAAAATCGACATTTATACCTTGTATCCACTCTTAGTTTTCAGCAGAACTTAGTGTAAGAGCCTCAAAATCTTTTTTTTTTTTCCTTATAGGGTTGCTGACAAGGACCGAGTTTACACCATAAATGTACAGAAGATTAATAAGCTTTTAGTATTTCTGAAAACTGTTATAATATATTGTACTAACTTCTCTACTCATTTTACAGGTTTTGATGGTCTTAGAAGATGTAACACTATTTGACCTAAGGTCAACTTTTCTGGCCTGAGTTCTGAGTCAGATTATTTTTAAACATTAGAATTTAAAAATTAATATTAGTATTAGAATTTTTAAAATGATTAGATCCTGAGTTCTCATCACAAGAAAAAAAAATCTATTTCTTTAATTTTGTATCTATATGAGATGATGGATGTTCAGTAAACTTATTGTGATAATAACTTCAGGATATATGTAAGTCAAATCTTTACGCTGTACACCTTAAACTTATACAGCACTGTATGTCAATTATATCTGAATAAAACTGGAAGCAAAAATATGAGTCTGAAAATAGGCTTAACTTACTTATCTTAAGATAAAATGGCTCTATTTGTGTGTTAAATGCTATTTTCTAGATTGAAGCTGAACTCGCCAAGGAAAGGGCCCAACATTTAGTTGAATTTCAGGAGCAAGCTCTTCTCTTTAAAGAAGAAGTTAAACTGGAACTCGATATTGAAAAGGAAAAACACCAAGAAATAATCCAAAAGTGTAAGAAAGAACAAGAAGAACTACAAATGAAGGTCTGTCATTATGATGTTCATCATTATTTAATGGGTTTGAAACTGTAGATGTTGGTTATTTCCTCCTAAGGACACCACTATATTTATAACTCCTGTAGATTTTCTCATGGTCATTGTGCCTTAGTTTTAGGTAGATAGAATGGTTTGGCTATTCTCCAGAATGAATGACTGAGATAAATTATATAAGCATACAATCCAGCTATGTATGGTATTTTTTCCTACTAAAATAAACTTATTTTTAAAACAGCATAAATTATATAACTAATAATTAGCATGGTTAGATGTTCCAATACCTCAAGTATCCAACAAAAGATAATGAGGTGTTTCACATAATTAAAATTTTACCAACAATTAAAGACTATCTCCTTTAATTGCAAATATTTTCAACTCTAAATATTTTTGAATGAAGGGAAATATTTTTTAAATATAATCACACCTCCATAACTTCTTTTTTTCAAAGTATCATTTTAACTTTATTTTATTTATTTATTTATTTTTGGCTGCGTTGGGTCTTCGTTGCTGCACGCAGGCTTTCTCTGGTTGCGGTGAGCAGGGGCTACTCTTCGTTGCGGTGCGCGGGCTTCTCATCAAAGTGGCTTTTCTTGTTTCAGAGCACGGGCTCTAGGCACGCAGGCTTTAGTGGTTGTGGCTCGCGGGCTCTAGAGTTCAGGCTTAGTAGTTGTGGTGCACGGGCTTAGTTGCTCCGTGGCATGTGGGATATTCCCGGACCAGGATTCGAACCCGTGTCCCCTGCATTGGCAGGCTAATTCTTAACCACTGCGCCACCAGGGAAGTCCCCATAATTTCTTAAACAATGTGTCCTAAACATAATACAAGGTTTCGTTAAGGTTCCCTTGTTTTCATAACACCTGAGAGTAGAATGTGTGTGTGTGTGTATTAACCAAGACCCAGTGGTGAAGTCATATTTTTGAATAAACTCATTAAGAGTCTATTTAAATTAGCCTTAAATGAGACTTACTGGCCTCTACTTTGGTGTATAGAGGGTATGGTACAGCCTTTTCAGTAGCTCACTGGGAACGATAGGCAGGGCCAGCCACGTGAGTATAGCACCACAGGTCCCCACACTCTAAAAGGCCTTTCAGGTTTAACACTCTGCAAATGCTGTCTTGAAATTCTTAATAATTTTACCTCTGGGGGGACTTCCCTGGTGGTCTAGTGATTAAGACTCCCCCTTCCAATGCAGGGGGTTTAACTTCCAATGTGAGTTGGATCCCTGGTCAGAGAGCTAAGATCCCACACGCCTTGGGGCCAAAAAATCAAAACATAAAACAGAAGCAATATTTTAACAAATTCAATAAAAACTTTAAAAATGGTCCACATCAAAAAAAATTTTTTTAAGTAATTTTATCTCTTAATTTGTGTTTGTTAAGTGAAGTCATATTGGGACAATGGAGTATGCGCTGGGAGCTTGTAACCTGGCTCACCTTAGGCCCCTCCTCTTCTGGACAGATTCTATCCTAGACAGGCCTCTTGCTTCCTGGCTCCTGCCCCCCCACCCCCCTTTTCCCCTAACCTTGTGACTGCTGTTGCAGTCCCCAGGTGGCTCAGGACCATCAGCAAGGGAATGCTGAAAGGCAGACCCCAACTTACCAGGGCTACAGTCTTTCAAGAGAAATCATAAGTCCAGATTTTGTGAGTGAATTCTTTTTATTTTTTATTTTTTTAAAGGAATATTATTCAGCTTTATTTACTTATTTATTTTTGGCTGCATTGGGTTTTCATTGCTATGTGTGGGCTTTCTCTAGTTGCGGTGAGCAGGGGCCACTGTCTGTTGCAGTGTGCAGGCTTCTCATTGCAGTGGCTTCTCTTGTTGCAGAGCACGGGCACTAGGTGCACAGGTTTCAGTAGTTGTGGCACACAGGCTCAGTAGCTGTGGCTTATGGGCTCTAGAGCGCAGGCTCAGTAGTTGCGGTGCATGGGCTTAGTTGCTCCGCATCATGTGGGATCTTCCTGGACCAGGGCTCAAACCTGTGTCCCCTGCATTGGCAGGTGGATTCTTGACCACGGTGCCACCAGGGAGGTCCCTTGATTTTTTAAATGTTGACTCCCTTTTAAAAAAATCAAAACATGTTTGTGGCTATGTGAGCCTCCTCTCCCCAGGATAACCTGCTCTGTTTCAGTGTCAGCTCTCCTCTGGATGAAGGAAACTACTGTTCAGACCTAGCAGTGACCCTCTTCCTTCCTGGATTAATTGAAGAAAATGGGATATTAATTTAATTTATAAAATTACTAAGTGTGGTAAACAGATTTCTTGTAAAAGTTATTCTTAATGTAAATTTAACATTTGAAACAAATTTTGGATACATAACTTAAGTAATGGTTCACAAAATCCTTGGAACTTTGGTCTATGAATGTTTTCCAGATTCTTCATGGGCTGATTTCTTGTACTAATATTTATGTGACAATATCCATAGCATAAATAATAAGCATATGTTTCATCAGAAGGAGTTTTGCTCTTCCTGGTCTGTTTTCTGTTATTTGTTTTGTTTTCTAAGGAGAAAAAAAATAAGTAATCTTTTCCCTTCTAAAGAATTTCATGACTTTGAGGAGAAGTTTCTCAAGTTATTCTTTCCTCTTTTTGTCTAGAGGTAACACCTTCAGAAGCAGTATATTTTCTAAGTATTCTGGTATCCTCTAGAACTGCACTGTCTAATGTGGTAACTTATGTGTCTACTTAAGTTTCAATTAATTAAAATTAAATAAAATTGAAAATTGAGTTCCTCACTCATGTTCGCCACGTTTCAAATGCACAAGAGCCCATACTAACAAGCGAGAGCCTATTATGTGCATTTCTTCCCAGCTCAATGATCAGTGATATCACCTTCATAGCTTGGAAGTGGCCATGGTGAGAGTATTCACACCATGGAAATTAGATATAAATCTGGCTTTTGTGTGTGTATGTGTGAGTCCATTGTTAAACATTTACCAGCACACCACTATCAATAGTCACATGTGGCTAGTGGCTACCATATAGGACAGCGCAGAATATTTCTATCATCACAGAAAGTTCTGTTGGGCAGGGCTGCTATAGAAGGTGTAGTGTCTAGGGTACCTCCAGTCATCATATTCAAGAAAGAAAAAACATATATCAAAGGAAAACTTAACTGGTATGGTTTGAGTAGACTATAGCTGTGGTGCTCTCCTACATGCATCCCCAAACATCAGGCATTTCTAGGTCCCAAAGCTACCCTAAAGTGGTGTCCAGACAGGCACTTGATCAAGACTTGGGCTGTTCTTGGTAGCTCAGTTCAGCCACACAGATTTATGTATTTCCAAGTATGCCCAAGTGATTAATGCAATTCCATTTTAGTTGATAAAAATAAAATTTTAGTCTTAACTTTTAAAATCTTGAAGCCCTATATATGTCATAGGATTTGTTTTCATCACATCAGAACACCAGTTATTTAGAATAAGCGTCTTAAAACCATGAGAATTCTGTGTATACCTAGAGACTATCACCCACAAACTAATGCAAGATTTATCTTACAGATATCTGACTTAATTGAAGGCGCTACTAAAGATCTAAAGCTGAAAGTGGCTGCTCTTGAAGAAAAACTCCATGAATCCCATGTTCAATATACTGAAGAATCTGAGTTAAAGGAGAAAGAAATCGGAAACCTTAAAAATTTGGTTGCGGAATTTGAATCACGCTTGAAGAAGGAAATTGACAGTAATGATTCAGTTTCAGAGGACTTGAGGAAGGAAATGAAACAGAAGTCAGATGAACTGGAAAGAGTAATGCTGGCACAAGCACAACTGATACAGCAATTCAACCAGTCCCAGGAAGAGGTAAGAAACAGGTGATGGTACCATTGCAATTAGTGAAAGAGTGCATGTTCTTTCAACAAACAAAACAGGAAAGGTAGCTTGGTGTCATGCAAAGAGTCCTGGACTATTAATCAGAGATCTGGGGTCATATCCTGGCTCTGTCCTTAACTAGGCAGGCACTTAACCTCTCTGGACCTGGCTTCCTTTTCTGTAAAATGAATAATACATTTAACTACATAATCTCTAAGATTTCCTCAGCCAGTTCTACTGTGTTGCAAATGACCATTTAAAACCTCTAAGATTAGAAATCTTTATAAATTTATGTCTTATTTGTTGTGACATTAAATCTTTGCCAAAGAAACTTTTAGAGTACTTGCTGCTTAAGTTAATATTTTGGACAGTATATTCTAAAAACAATTGTTCTTTAGGGTTTTATTTTTCTGTCAATCTAAAGTTATAAGATAATTTACATGTATTGGTCTTCTTTCCTATGTATGCATGATTATTTCAGCAGTGTTTTTATTTAAACCGGAGTAGACTTATTTCGATTTGAAATTTTTTTCCTAAGAAAATCTTATTTCTGAACTGCTGAACAGTTTAGAAATGGTGGATGCTATGGAATGAATGTTTGGGTGTCCCCCCAAATTCATATGTTGAAACCTAATCCCCAGCGTGATAATATGTGGAGGTGGGTCTGTGGGAGGTGATTACGTCTTGAGAGATGAACTAATTTCCTGAATGGGGTTAGTGCCCTTATGAAAGAAAACTTCCTCGCCCCTTGCACCATGTGAAGACACAGCAAGAGGATGGCCATCTTGAATCAGGAAGCAAGCCTCAACAGACACCAAATCTGCTGGCACCTTGTTCTTGAACTTCCCAGCCTCCCAAACTGTGAGAAATAATGTTTGTTGTTTGAACCACACAGCCTCTTGTATTTTGTTATAGCAGCCCAAACTTATTAAGACAATGGGGCAATTTTCCAATAGCCAAGAATTAGAATATTGTCACATTAGAATATTTGATCCCATTTATGACAGTATAGCAAATAAAGGCAAATGGAGGAAGATTCTGAATGTTAGTGATGAGTAATATTTTTGGTTTTATTAGCATCTTAATAAAAGAATAAAAGGAAAGTGCTAGTAGTAATATTGATTGTTAACAAATATACCATGTTTTCTTCCTGTATTTAAATTATCAACCCAAATTAAAAGTTTATGCTATCATTATAATTATGAAGTGAACCTATTGCAAAGAAATTTTAAGTTAAAATGTAGAATTAACAGAATACTGGATCAAGAATAATGCCTAAAACCCTATAGAGTAGGAATTATTTCCATGTTACAGATGAGGAACTGACTCAAGATATTTGAATAATTTGTAAGGTCACCCAACATGGTGGAGCGAAGATTCAAATATGAATCTCCAAGATTTGACTCTCCAAACTTCATCTCCATGAATCTCTATGCTTCCTTTTTTAGGATACCAGAATTCTAGTTATTCTGCTTCCAAATTTCAAAGTGACCTCAGGCTTGGCACTCAACATCTCCAGGACACACACACACACACACACTCTCTCTCTCTCTCACTTTTAGAATAAGAACAAACACACTAGTGCTTACTCCACCAGACGGTTAGAGTGTTACGTGATTGAGTGTCTCCTGTTGAAACACAGCAGCACAGCCTCCCTTGAAAAAGGGAGCTGCTCCACCAGTCCAGGCAGGAGTGGCAAGAGCAAGCACACATGGATTCAGCTCTGCTGGAGAAGGAGAGAGGTGATGCTTCAAATGAGACAGCAGTGTTGAAGTTCAAGAGGAGGAGGGACAGCAGATTAAAGGAGAAAAAACTCAAAGTTACTAGACCAGCAGGTTTTCTAACTCTTAAATCCCCCAAAGAAATGGCAATATGGAAAGTGATGAGTAACTTATAAACTAGGACATGTAGAAAAAGACTGAAGGGTCAAATCCAGTAAATATATAATGGGCAACTATTCAAGTGCCAGGCACTGTGCTAGTCATCAATATGCAATTATGAACAAGACTGGCAACTGCCATTCCCTGCTTTCAAAGAGGAATTTACAGAAAATATTATGTGAGCAATTAAATTGACATCCAGAGGAAAGAATGGCCTAAAAAGAAACTTCTCATATAAAAAGCACAGACTAAAAGCTAAAAAATTGACCATAAGGACTTGCATTAGTTTTCTATTATTGCATAACAAATTGTCATCAAAATCAGTACTTCAAACAACATTTATTATCTCATAGTTTCTGAGTGTCAGGGATCTGAATGTGGGGCTTAGCTGGATGCCTCTGGCTCAAGGCCTCTCATGAGGTTGGTATTAGGGTGTCAGGGGCTGCAGTCTCATCTAAAGGCTCAACTGGGGGAGCGTTGGCTTCCAAGCTCACTTATGTAGTTGTCAGCAGGATTTATTTCCTCAAGGCTGTTGGGCTGAGAGCCTCAGTTCAATGCTGGCTGTTGGTCAGAGGTCCCCACTCAGTTCCTTCCAACATGAACCTCTCCAAAGAAGAGCCTACAACGTGGCAGCTAGCTTCCCTCAAAACAAGCGAGTGAGAATGACAGCATGCAAGAGAAGGTGCCCAAAGCTAGAAGCCACAGCCTTTTTGTAACCTAATCTCAGAAGTGGCATCCCACTGCTTTTCCTGCATTCTATTCATTAGAGATGAAACAAGTCCAGCCCACACTCAACACAAAGGGATCGCACAAGGCTGTGAATAGCAGGAGGGCAGGGATAACTGGGAGCCATTTTAGAGGCTGCCAATCTCAGGGCCTCTGGAGGTAATTTTGGCAAGAAAAGCTAGGCTAAAAGTGGAGAGCAAATATCTTTTTCACACAAAAGGAGCTACATTTGGAGTTCTCCCTGCTTGTTAGTTGTAAAAGGAAGCCACTTAGAGATAAAGTTTTATTTTTTTAAATGCGGACTTTTGAAAGATACAAGACACTGAGTTGGTATATAAATGACCATGGATCATTATTGGGGAATAGAAAGAGATCAGCGCAAAAGTAGTTACCTAAGGACATGCCTGAGGGCAGACTTTCCATTAGAAGTTAAATAATTACAACTGAACAGTAAGAATAAATAATTAAGGCTGCTTCTCTGGTTAAGAATGCTAAAGTCCAGACTATTCTTATAAAAATAGGAAATGAGCTAATAAAAGTGATAGGAGTTATGAGCCAGAAAGAATCAAGGTTGTTAACAGGTAAAGTGAAAAGCACTACTTTTTTGTGACCATGCATTCCAGACACTTGAAATTTCTCAGGTTCTGGAGGAAAAAAAAAGCTTCATTTAAGTGGAGAAAAAATTCCCATGAGAAAGAAGATAAATTAATGGTCCAATAAGGAAGCTAATTAAGGGGAGGAAAGCCCTGCTCTCATTCAAGAGGCCAGAGAATAGATAGAACTTTGTTTTTAATTGTATAAAGAAAGTTCTCAAGGATAGGAGGAAAGCCATAGCCTCTAAAGGGCAAAATGGACATTCCTGCATGGAGCAGGGATTAGTGGAGAGCTGCCAAAATGACAAGGGTCAAGAAGGTGAGGTGACAAGGGTCAAGGAGGTGAGGCAACAAAAGGTACAGGTCAATAAGAAGAAAGAAAATGGGAAGTAAAACTGTATGGGAAATGTAAATGTGAAAAGGGGGCTCCTGAAATTCTATATAGGGCGAAGACACAGACATAAAAATTGGAACATTAAAAAAAAAAAGTAGGAAGTCAGAAAAGAAACATAATATGTTAGAGAATAGGACATTATCATTTAAAGTCAGGTTAAAATAGATCAAATGCTTCTTGCTGCCAGTTTTCCTTCCTACAAGCTCTGTATGAGTCCTATCAAGACAGTGTGGCCCTGATGTTAGGGGCCTTGTGATCCAGAGAAAGAATGTGGTAAATCTGAAAAAACAGTTCATGTACAACTATCAAAGGAAAGCCAGTACAGAGTGTTCAATATTTTTGTTGTCTTAAAATTATAGATAAGGAAAACATAAGGGGCAGAAGTTTTAAATTCTATTACTTCCTGCAGCTATTTGATGAAAATGAAAGATTCAAAAATAGGAGGGAATGCTCTTGGTTAAACATGGAGAATTGAATGCATATGTTTATCTCTGCTTCCATGCCAAATACCACTAAAATGACAGTAAATTAATAAAAAGTGAATAAATCCATAAGGAAAAAAGAACAGGAAAGGAGGTGACACTAGATGAAAAAGACGTTGACTAAATTTTGGAAAATGGAAAGTAAGGTATGGATGAGAGGTAATCAGCAGGCTATGGCTATTGAAACCTAATGCCTGTGGAGAGTGTGGGAGTATGCAGAATCCTAAAAGGAGCAAACCCAATCACATGACATGACACTGGAAAGGCTCAGGAATTGAGGACACCAGATACCTCTGAAAGAGGGAGAGAAGAGTGGATCTGAAAACAGGGCTGTTTGAATTATTGTAAAAGGAGCAAATAGATGCTTAGATGCCCTCTCTAACCCCCAAATGACCCCCACCTACCATCCTGGCACAATACCAAAGGTTTACACCCTAGAAAAACGGAATGCAAGAGGCTTTGGTCTTGAGGATACACAACAGCAGAATATGGGATAAGGCAAGAGCTGGACTGAAGGTCTGTGTATTATAGGGTGAGACCTCCTAGTCCCTGTAACCCACTCACTTCCCAAAACACAGACAACCAGGCTTATCTATCAATATCCAGGAAATTGGAGGAGCCTTCTGTGGCGAAGTGAGCTAGCTCAAAAGAAAAGACCTCTGGATACTGAAAATTGGGGTCTTTTAATTAAAAGTATTTTTTTATTGGAGTATAGTTGCTTTTCAATGTTATGTTAGTTTCTACTGTACAGCAAAGTGAATCAGCTATACGTATACATATATTCCCTCTTTTTCGGATTTCCTTCCCATTTAGTAGGTCACCACAGGGCACTGAGTAGAGTTCCCTGTGCTATACAGTAGGTTCTCATTAGTTGTCTATTTTATACATATTATCAATAGTGTATATATGTCAATCCCTATCTCCCAATTCATCCCAACCCCCATCCCCCTTGGCATCCATACGTTTGTCCTCTAGGTCTATGTCTCTATTTCTGTTTTGCAAATAAGGTCATCTATACCATTTTTCTAGATTCCACATAATATGCATTAATATACAATATTTGTTTTTCTCTTTCTGACGTACTTCACTCTGTATGACAGTCTCTAGGTCCATCCACGTCTCTACAAATGACCCAATTTCATTCCTTGTAATGGCTGAGTAATATTCCGTTGTGTACATACACCATATCTTCCTTATCCATTCCTTTGTTGATGGACATTTAGGTTGCTTCTATGTCCTGGCTATTGTAAATAGTGCTGCAATGAACATTGGGGTGCATGTGTCTTTTTGAATTATGGTTTTCTCTGGGTATATGCCCAGAAGTGGGATTGCTGGGTCATATGGTAGTTCTATTTTTAGTTTTTAAAGTAACCTCCATACTGCTCTCCATAGTGGTTGTATCAATTTACATTCCCACCAACAGTGCAAGAGGGGTCCCTTTTCTCCAAACCCTCTCCAGCATTTATTGTTTGTAGATTTTTTTTTTTTTTTTTTTTTTTTTTTTGCTGTACGCGGGCCTCTCACTGCTGTGGCCTCTCCCGTTGCGGAGCACAGGCTCCGGACACACAGGCTCCGCGGCCATGGCTCGCGGGCCCAGCCGCTCCGCGGCATGTGGGATCTTCCGGGATCGGGGCACGAACCCATGTCCCCTGCATCGGCAGGCGGACTCTCAACCACTGCGCCACCAGGGAAGCCCTGTTTGTAGATTTTTTGATGATGCCCATTCTGACCAGTGTGAGGTGATACCTCATTGTAGTTTTAATTTGCATTTCTCTAATAATTAGTGATGTTGAGCATCTTTTCATGTGCCTCTTGGCCATCTGTATGTCTTCTTTGGAGAAATGTCTATTTAGGTCTTCCATCCACTTTTTGATTGGGTTGTTTGTTTTTCTGATATTGAGCTGTGTGAGCTGTTTGTATATTCTTAAGTAAAAGTTATATCCATGTCCAATCTACATATTGAGACATATACCAGTAAATAAACCCTTATGCAGGCACACAGAGCTTCCAGTAACATTTTGAAGTCTCATTTTTAAACCCAAAAAGCCAAGAATCCCCAGTCATTTGAGGAGCACCTCTAACATGAAAGGCAGAAGTCAGGATCAAACAAATAAGCAAAAAAGAACTCATAGGAGACAGATACAAAACAATGTGGGAAGCAAAAGTGAGCTTCAAAAAAGAGCACAATTAATATCCTTAGAGAGAAAACAGAAGATATTGTATTCATGAAACATGAAGAGAAGGCTATTAAAAAAAAAACAAACAGGAATGAGTATTAAAATACAAGAAGTGAAATAAAAAATTTAATATTTGGCTTAGATGATAAAGATGAAGAAATCACCCAGAAAGTAGAAGGAAAAGGCAAAGAGATGGAGAGAAGAAAAGAAAATTAGAAGATCAAGCCAGGATATCTAATACCTCATTAATAGGAGTTCCAGAAAGAGAGAACAGAGAAAATGGAAGGGAGAAAACTATCCAGGAACTAATCCAATAATTTTTCGAAGTACTGAAGGGCATTTCTATATTGAAAGGGTCCACTCAGCATGATGGGTGGCAAAGCAAACACACCAAAGCACTTCATCATGAAATGTCATTACCTTAAGGACAAACATAAGTACTTAAAAGTGTTCAGGAAAAAAAGAGGGGTCACTTAAAAAGGATTAGAAATCAAAATGGCATCTTTACAACAGCAGTAGAAACTAGAATCCAATGGCTTCCAAATTCTGAAGGAAAATTTTTTCCAACCTAGGATTCTATATCCTGCTAAATGATCAATTAAATGCAAGTGTCAAGGATATTTTCAGACATTAAAGTTCTGAAAAACGGTACTTGCCTTGCAGCCTTTCTCAGGAAGCTGTTAGAAGATATACGACACCACAGAGAGGGAGTAAACTAAGAAGGGAGAAGACACAGGAATCAGGAAATGAGCGTTCCAGCACAGGAAAGAGGTAGAGGGATTCTCCAGGATGATGGTGGGAAGAAATCCAAGGATGACAGCAGTGCAACAGATTTAGAGAATAACCAGGTTGAGTTCAGCAGAAGAACGGAGGGGTTTTAGAAGTATGTCTCTGAGAAAAAAAGAGAACTGATAGATTACATGGAGTGCTTGAACATGTTGAGAGGATATTTACACTTCTGTAAGTAGGTTTGGTGAAAAATTAGTTACCAACACCTAGAAAATTAAGCAGATAAGTAACGGAATAATAATAAACTCTAGAAGGAAGCTTTGCAAGAAAGGAAATGTAATCATAGTACACTGCATGGCTAAGATGTACATAATATTTATATACTATAATCATATAAGGTGGAATATAGATTTAACTGAAAATTGCTATAGAAATTGGGAAGATTTTCCAATAAAATTGTGACAGAAGCTTCTCCCAAAGGAGCAGAAACATCTCCTAATGGGGGGAAGAGAAACAACTGTTACGAGTTGAAATAGGAAGTTAAATCCTTGTCTTTCATTCTATGAAATCAGTAGATAACAACTTCAAAACTGAAAACCATGAGATAGCTGTATAATGATACTATTTAGTACTATGGAGATAAGAAACATAAGAAACAGCTTAAAAACCTGAAAATGGTTGTTCCTGGGAGGCAGAACTTGTAAGTGTGAAGGAATACTTTATTTCATTATAATTTTATAGTATTTTAATTCTTAACTATGCATAATATATTACCTTAATTTTAAAAAATAATTTAACATAATAGAAAGGAGTAAATTTTAAAGAAGACCTGATAGAGAGGGCAGCAGAGGAAAGGATAAAGGACAAGGTTATAGAAGAAACACCAGGAAAGTGTTTATAAGCAAAGCAAATAAACAACAGAATTTGAAGCTTAATGAGATATTTTTTAAGATTATGAGAAATTTAAAAATTAAGACAAAGCAGATTCTAGCTTAAATTTCAGTAACAGGTGCCTGACACACTTCTGTTTATTCTTCAAGTCTGAACAAAAGGAGAGCTCCTCCATGAACCCACAGAATCCCAGAGGCAAGCTTGGGTATACATCTGTGTGCCTAATGTGGCTGTTTTTGTTTTTTTTAATCTTATTTTTTTTATTGAAGTAGAGTTGATTTATAATGTTGTGTTAGTTTCTGGTGTACAGCAAAGTGATTCAGTTATATATATATATATATATATATATATATATATATGATATACATATATATCCTTTTTCATTATAGGTCTAATGCAGTTGTTTATGCACTCATTTAACATGTAAATAGTTGTTTTTTAATAGATGCTAAGAAGAAATATTAATTTGGGTAAAGGCATACTTTCTGAGGGAGAGGTGCTGTATTAGATGGGGTAGTCAGAGGACTCTCTGAGGAGATAATATTCAAGCAGACCTGAAGTGAGGAAAGAACATTCCAGGCAGAACGAACAGGAAGTTTAAAGGCCGTGTGGCTAGGAACATCCTGGGAACCTTCAAGAAACCACAAGGAAGTCAGCAAGCATTGCTGGAGCTTAGTAAGCAAGGAGGATGTGGTAGAAAGCAAGGTTGGAGGGGCCAATTAATGTGGAGTCTTTGAAGGCAGTAAAAACTTTGGATTTTTTTCTAAGTGTGATGAATTCTACCTGGGAATTTTGAACAAGTGAGTGACACGATCTGACTTATTTTTAGAGAATAACTCTGACTGCTTTGTGGAAAATAGGTTGCAAGGTTGGGGGGGGGCAAAAATGAAAGCAGAATGACCTATTACAAGGTCCTTGAAAAGGTCTAGAAAAGCATTGATGGTCATCGTGGTAAAGGAGGTGACAAGTGGCCAGGTTTGGTATATATTTCCTAGATGGAGGCAACAGAAGTTGGTGATGGGTTGGATGATATGAAAGAGTAGGAAGGGTCAAGGATAACTCCAGAGTTTGGAATCTCAACACTGAGAGTGAAAGTGCCATTTACTGAGATGGGAAACACTAGTCAAGGAATACAACTGGGGAGGAATATCAAGAATTTGATTTGGGACATGTTAACCTTAATATGTATGTTAGATATCCTAATGGAGGTGTTGAATGGGCGGTACATTCAGGGGAAGGCTGACTAGAAATGCTGATTTCGGAGACGTCCACGTGTAGCTGATACTTAAGCCTTGGGGCTGAATGAGATCACCCAGGGCATGAGGTAACAAAGAAGAGGGTTGAGAACTCTCCAACTCTGAGAGGCTGGGAGGAGGAGGAGACTAGGCAATGGTGACAGAGAGGGAATAGCTAGTGAGGTAGGAGGAAAAGAGGAGACTAACAAGGACTCTAAGGAAAGAAAGTGTCTAAGGAAAGGAACATGCAACTTAGGCTCACAATCTCCTGTATAAGAACTTTGATTTCAGATAGGTTTTGGAATTCAATTTTGGATTTTAGAAAGTTAGCAAAATGCATATGCCCCTGGATATCTAGGGTAGCCTCTTCCATGCAGCGACATTAATATTTCTGCAGTGAAACACAAGAATGACCCCACTGAGTGAAATAACAAGACTATCAGTCCAGTCAGATTTTATTACCAAATGTTACAAGTTAGACACATTTTTCTTTACTGAGCTTTTTGGATGTCAGAATTGTGGCTAATGCATTGTAGATGTGTATTTGCTTTCTTTTACAACAGCTGTTTTTGCTGTTTCTGTTGGTTCACCTGACCATCTCTTGGCATCTTGGATCTGTTTTTGTTTAAAAAACAAAAATGAGCGTATATATGTTTCTCTATAGGATCACATACATAGAGAAATGTCAGGAAAAAGTGAAGGAAGAATTTTCCCCAAACTATTTACAGTGGTCACCACCGGGGGATAAGAAGAGATGGGCAGAGGTTTCACTTCTTATAGCTTTTTAAAATTCGGGGGATTATGGATGACTTCTAAATTTTTTGGTGTTCTGAATATTTTCCAAATGTAAAGCCTATTTTTAAAAAAGAAAACCTATTTATTTAGGAAAGTTTACTAATATATCTGGTAAGGATGGGTCTAATTAAAATTTAGGAATACATACATTTGAAAACATAAATAGCTTTTCTGCAAGAGGGATTTGCCTAGTTTTAAGATATGCATTTACTGTATTTCTGTATTTATTTGATATAGAGAAAATGCTACACATTTCTCTGGTAACTCCGTTTATGAGAAACCAAAGTTAGTAAATTAAAAAATGAGTAGCTCTCAATTTGGGCCTGAATAAAGAGAACATCTGAGTCTTTTCCAAAGAGTAAAGGGGTAAATGGGAGGTTTTCTAACTTCTGGCTCCACAGGGAACAGGAGAGGATGGGGTGTAGGTGCGGAGGGGCTATTCCTAGGGTTGGTTGGCAGGGGTCGAGGGCTCAGGTTGAGGATCTCCAGTCGTGGAGAGGCAGATCCAGGCAAGACTGTCTTTCACATATTGGAGAGTCAGCCCTGATGCAGAGTATGGATGACAGAAATTTGACAGAATGAGAAAAAAATACGGAGAAATTGTTTTTTGTTGTAGTTAATTAATACTAATTAAGTCTCAATTAAATTTGGCTTACTGACTTAGAAAGTAAATTCTGAACACTGTGTCTTCATGGGCTCTTCCTCTCCATCCTGAAAATCCGCTCTTGAAGCCTATCAGCCCAAGGGAGTATTGCCCTCTGTTTCTACTTCTGGTTTGAAGTCTGCCATAGTTATTTCACAATGTCCATTATATTTGCAAGCATAGAAATACAATTTTAAGAACAACCTGCCTGACATCCGTTTTGGTTCTTTCCTGGAAATGTATTCAGATTCTCCTTCATACCTTTCCAAAGGGCCATTTCCACTGTTTTTCTGCAGTGTTTGGGGCTGATCAGATTAGTTGAACAGAAGCCTTAAATGGAAGTTTGGGCACGTCCTTTGCTAACTCCTACTCATCTTACTGGTTTCCACACCTTTTCCACAGTCTCCTTTCGCCTCAGCTCCCCACCCAGTTGGCCAGCCTAGGATAGATCTAGTTTGGGTTGGTGGAAACTGTAATCTGATCAACGCATGACTGGTTCAGACCTAACTGGGTATAATAAAGCATGAACAAAGACACCCATCTGTGCTTATTTTTCACTGAGGACTTGCTTTCCTGGCCTGTTCCCCCCAAATTATGCCAAATACAGCTGATTGCCATCACAAATGGAATTCTCACCTTCAGAATGATCAAGTTACCCAGCAAAGCCTTCTCTTGCTTCTTCCACTGTTTTTGGAATTAAAAGCAATCCAGCTGTCTCCAAGGATAAAAATGAAAACAAACATAAAAATAAACCACTCTTACATTGCAAAGAGTGGGGGAAGTTGGCCATTTTTTAATATTAGAAATTTCAAACAGATGGTGAGCTAATTTATATTTTCATTTTGAAATTTACTTTCCCAGTGGGAGTGCAATTAAGCCATATTTTAAGTCCATTCAAAGTGGCCTTCATCTGAAAATGTTGTAGACATATCTATAGATAATGCTCTCAACCAATTGGCAGAGGTTAAGGACCCAGGAATGCTAGCTTCCCCTCTCCTAGACCACCCTAACCAAGGGGCACTCGGGATAGGAACCTCCTCCATGAAAACTGGCCTCCTATCTTCCCTGCCTCCCATCCTGCCCCACTCAGGGCTACTTTCTACTGAGCTGGCAAAGCGATCTTCCTTTATTGCAGATTTGACAATGCCAGCCCCCTGCTTGAAATAAACCTTTCAATGACTCCATATGGCCCTCAGAATTAAGTTAAAACTCTAATATTTGCAGGTTGTCAAAGTCGTTCTTGATCTAATCCTGCTTACTCCTGCCTGCCTCAGTCCTGGTCTCTCCTCCCATTCTGCACTCTGCCCTTGAGTCACACTAAGCCATGTGTCATCCCAAGATGTGACTCTCCCTCTCTCACTGCCAGGAATTTGTACTCACTGTCCCTCTTCACCTGACTCATGCCTCCCTTTCCTTTTTGACTTACAGTCTAATTGCAATCCAGTGATAACACTATTTTACCATGCTAAAATATGGCCAAGATACTTTTACCTAAAACATTTAAAATGCTATAGCTTCACTGATTATACTCATGTTTGCCCATGATTTTCAGTCTTACTGAACATATTCCATCTTAGACATTTTCCTGTGTTGTTCAGTGAAAACACATATTAAAATTCTGCAGCAACACAACCTTACAAAAAGATCAACAACCCCAAAAGACAAACATTTTGCCTAAATTGCTGAAAGCAATCTAACCACGAGTGAATGATTCTTTTCCACATATGATGGAATTTTCCACTAATGTGTCTCCCTGACTCTGGCCACATCCACGTGTGCTCTTGTCATGCCTTGTCACACACACTCCACCTCTGAAATAGCAGTCCCCTAAACTGGATGTGTTCTATTTCCATTTGTTTATTCCATGATTGAAAAAATTCTAACATCTGAACTACATGTTGTACAAAACTGAGTTATAATCCAAGTTTTAAAGGAGGAAGTAATGGTGGCAAAGGATATACAGATATTGTGAGACTCATCTGAGATTTCATAGTGTTTATGGCAAAGAAAAATAGAAGTCCTATATTTGGATCCTGTTCTCAGTTTAGAGGTTCTCCTGGTTTGGGGAATAATAGAAAAAAGAGAATTTGTCCTTTGTTCTGGAAACTAATAGCCTTGAAGAAGGATGAGTTCCAGAGCAGTGGGCCCCAGACCAAGATGGTCAGCAGCCCTTCTAAAATTCGATCTGGAGTTGACAGGTAGACTGGGTGCTCCCACTGTACGTGTTATGGGGACATCTTTGGGTTCACTCCACCTTTTCATTTCCTCCTTCAGTGTAGTGTCACTTGCCCGAAATAGCTTTTAAATGACTCGCTTTATGGATGTTTTCCATAGAGTACTACTCCTTTCCTTTGAGACTTTATTTATTTATTTATTTATTTGTTTGTTTATTTTTGGCTGCGTTGGGTCTTCGTTGCTGCGTGTGGGCTTTCTCTAGTTGCGGTGAGCAGGGGCTACTCTTTGTTGTGGTGCACGTGCTTCTCATTGCGGTAGCTTCTCTTGTTGCAGAGCACGGACTCTAGGCATGCGGGCTCAGTAGTTGTGGCTCACTGGCTTAGTTGCTCCATGACATGTGGGATCTTCCTGGACTAGGGTTCGAACCCGTGTCCCCTGCATTGGCAGGTGGATTCTTAACCACTGAGCCACCATGGAAGTCCCTGAATATAATTTTAGTGAATGGATTGAATTTTATTTTTCTTTTAATGAGAGCCATTGTCATCACATCACCCATCATTTTATCCTTCCATATTTGTGTACCTTTTATTCATGTCACCCATTTATTGACCGCATTGTTAACTGCTATAATTTTTTTCTTTTATATATTCACATAAAGTGAACTCTTTCCCATGGCTTTCTTAATCAAGAGAGTTTTTATACTAACTTATTTAAAGCCCTGTAAATCTAATCACTTCAATACATTTTGCCTGTTTACTCTACTAGTAGACAGGGAACAAAATGCATTGATGCTTTTTCCTTTTAAAAGAAAGTTTAGTTTAAGTTTGGAAAAGTTGGGCAAAACCAGATGTGATGTCTTACTGTTTTTTATTGCTTCAATGTTCTGGAACAAAATGGCCCCTGCATGCTTGATATAATTAATTAGACAATTAATTTAGGCATAGGCAGCTTGGAGCCAGGCTCTGGAGGCAGGAAGGGGCCCCACCATTTCAAAGCTGGGTTACTCTCAGCAAGTTACATACCAGTGTGATCTTCAGTGTTTTTCTTTGTCAAATATAATTGTTGGGAGCAAGAAATGAGATGACACCTAACAAGGCACTTTATTAACCTCTTCTCTAGCCCTCCCTCTCCTGCCTTTTTAACAAGTATTTCAGGAAGAGTTAATGAGAACCAGATGATAAAGCCACAAACACCATCCTTGGTCTCCTGTTCCTCCAAAATAATAATAATAATAATAACTGGAAGCAAGTGATTAATCCCCATGATTTGAAAAAAAATGTGAATATATGGCTCATATATGTCTATTACTAATATATGTAAATGATGAGGCTTTGTTTGACCCAGACATGCCACTGATTTTATAGAACATTAGTGTACAACTGTTAATCTGAAATTGTTCCATATTCTGCAATTTTAATTACCAAATTTGGAATTGGATGGAGTTCTGTCCATAATCACAAGAAACTCAAATACAGGTAGATGCTACTTTCCCTGATGCTTTGTTATTTAGTTCCACTGACAGCAGATTAATCAGTAAGCCCTTAGGAGGATGCTTTCCACTGAGCCTCAGACTTGGGAATGCCTTGGCTGTTTTTACAAACAAGCTAACCTGATGGAAAGTCATTTTCAGCTGAAGAATCCTACAGCACAATCACTTGAATTGTGTTTACTTATTTGGATACCATTTTGAAGTGTTTACTTTTCAATCTCTTTTTTGACATCCTGCAGACATGAATGTCAGGACATTAGGGAGATCCAAGACCTAATTCTTACCACAGGGCTTGAAGTAATTTTGATGAATTCCATAGATGAAAGATGGCTATCATTCTTCAGCTAGAAATGTAGAGTCTCATCATTTGAAGAAGTTGTAATGATCTCTAGTCTAGTCACACGCTTGAAGCTTAAATTTGCTCCAAAACCTCCCAGTCAAGTGAGATTCAACCCTTCAGAGTATCCTTGGACAGCTCTGGCTATTAAAAAATTCTTCCTTCTCTTAACCCTCATAGCTTCCACCCTTGGCTCCAACCAGTGTTGGGGACATAAAAAGCAGCTCTGCTCAAATTTATGATGCTGCAAACATTCTTGAGGGCAGGAACTGTATCCACTACAGCTTCTAGTAACTTGATACATGATTGCTGAGTGGAGTTCAAAGCAGATTTTGTTCTTTTTTTTTTTTTTTTTTCTTTTTGCGGTACGCGGGCCTCTCACTGTTGTGGCCTCTCCCGTTGCGGAGCACAGGCTCTGGACGCGCAGGCTCAGCGGCCATGGCTCACGGGCCCAGCCGCTCCACGGCTTGTGGGATCTTCCCAGACCGGGGCAAGAACCCGTGTCCCCTGCATCGGCAGGCGGACTCTCAACCACTGCGCCACCAGGGAAGCCCAGATTTTGTTCTTTATTTCAATATATATCTTACAAAAGAGCGGATCATCAGTATATTTAAGTTCTACTGAGAAAGCATCACATAAAATTACTGATTTTATTATCTAAATGCTAGAGCTGATATATTTTATTCTTTCAATTTTATAATTCAAGCAATTTTTATCTGTCATGTACTGAAGTTTCCCTTCATTATAAAATAACACACTTGGGACTTCCCTGGTGGCGCAGTGGTTAAGAATCTGCCTGCCAATGCAGGAGACACGGGTTCGAGCCCTGACCTGGGAAGATCCTACATGCCGCAACTAAGGCCGTGTGCCACAACTGCTGAGCCTATGCTCTAGAGCCCGCGAGCCACAACTACTGAGCCCATGTGCTGCAACTACTGAAGCCCGTGCGCCTAGAGCCCGTGCTCCGCAAGCCCCCACTTGCCACAACTAGAGAAAGCCCGCGCACAGCAACGAAGACTCAACACAGCCCAAAAAATAAATAAATAAATATATTTAAAATAAATAAATAAAATAACATACTTAATTGCACTACAGATATTAACTACAGATGTCACATGTGCAGGACAGACTGTCTCGGGCACAGAGGAGTTGAAACCCCACTGAAGTAGGCATTGGGCGTTCTGGGTTCTAGCACCAACTCCACCACTATCATCTGAGTGACCCCGACTCTCGGTTCCTCTTCTGCAAACTGTGAGGGTTGAACCAAATGTTCTCTTAAAGTTCTTTCCAGCTTCACAGGTCATTTGCATTTTTGACTTATTTGTCCCTGTCAAAGAACATAGACCTCTGATTTCCAGTTCAGTTCTCAATTTATACTGCCAGTAACTATCCATATGTACACTGTTTAAAGCTAGGGCTGCTTTTTGTTTCCTTTTTCTCATTGCAGAACACTTTTCTTCAGGAAACAGTGCGTAGAGAGTGTGAAGAACGCTTTGAACTGACGGAGGCTTTGAGTCAAGCCAGAGAACAGCTCCTGGAGCTCAGGAAGCTCAGCGGACAGTTACCCCTGTCACCATGCTCCCTCAGCCAGAGCAGCCTAACCTCCTCTGTTGCAGCTAGCAGCAGTCAGGGAGAGAAGAGGCTCGCAAGAGTGAACTCTGAAAAGAGAATCAAAATCCCCAGCCTGCACGGGGTGTCGAAACCCACTGCTTCCCCAGCCTCAACTCAGCCCAGCAGGGTCAGCAGCTCAGGTTTGCCCACATTCCCCCAGCCACACCCTCCCCGGGATCGACCGTCTTCAGTCAGTGAGACCCGGCAGAGACTGGCTGTCATTCTGCAGAGGAGACTGAGTCAGCAGTGATGGAGCCAAAGTCAGGAGCAGCTCCACACAGCATGCCTGTCTTTCCCAGAGTCCAGGAACTCACTGTATGAGGATGAAAAAGATCAAATTATTACCACAGATTAAGAATGCATACTTACAGATATTTTTAACAAGAAGTTGGAAAAGCTAACGAATTGTGAAACCACATTTTCCAAGAGGCCTTTGAAACTGCAACAGATAATGAAGTTGTTGTATTCCAGTGGGCCAGTTTCTATATTTATGTATTGTGTGTTTCGATGTGCTCTATGAATATGCCCTTTTAGAGATCATAGGTAAAATTTTTCACCCATAGCATCTTTTCTACTTTTTTGCACCATTACAAGCAGATCTACTTCCACAAAACAATAATAATAATAATAGATTTTATTGATTTTGTTGGTGTTTGTTCATTTGTTTGTTGAACTGAATAGGTTAAATAGATGTAATTAGTATTCCAAATAGAAAATGAAAGGACTTAATCCTTAATTTGATAATTTTCAAAACGCTTATTCAAATATTCACAAAGTTCATCATAATCAAAAGTTTCTCTTTTTCACCTCACAATCTAATTGGTTAACCTAATTTCTTTTTAAGTGTGGTCAGAAGTAATGATAGGTAATCTTCAGGAAGACAGTCTGGGGACCCTCTAGAAAAAGGGACAGAAACTCCAATTCAAGAAAAAGGTGGTTTATTTCTCAAACTATAGAGATTATTTTCGATAACAAGGAGCCTGGCCATGAAAATATTACTTGGTAGAGCTTTTCTGCATTGAATGCTTTTTGGTATTCCAGGTCAGATTTTGGTTTTAACTAGTATTCTGGAGCCATTGTGTAGAGAACTAATTCAAGACAGTTTAGTAGATGCACGTAGTGCTAATTTGGGATTAAAAGTGTATTTCCCCTGAAAATGGGCATCTTGTTAACATGTTTTCTATTTTCAGACTGAAAAATCAAAACCAGAAACCAGACCAGCTATTTTACGTAATCTTAAAGCTTCAGGCTCCTCCCGTTTCTTAAAACACAACTCTTTACCTTACGCTAGTATTTATTTATCATTTTATCCATCTAATAATAGTGTATTTTTCTTCCATGACTGATTTTACTCAAATCCTTCATCTGACTACATCATAGATATCCAGGCTTCTTACTCCCAGATTAGAATGGTACTAACACATGTGAAATATGGCACATAAAACTCTCTGCTATTTGGCCACCATATAGATGAGAGAATCCAAAGGTACTTGGAATCCCTTCCATGTGCAAAAAAAGTAAAGTTACTAATCAAAATCAAGTTTATATCCAATCTTTCAAAGGATTGATCTAATCTAGGGTGTTTTAACCTCAAAAAATTCCACATTAGCCCCACTAACTTCCCTGACTAGTTTAAGTGAGCACATCGTGTGTACTTATAATGCATTTGACAAGAGAACATAACGTCATCTAATGGTGGTGCTGGAGTGGATCTTAGAGGCCAACCCCAACAAGCTCTCTCTTTTTTTTTTTTTTGCCAGTTTGTTCGTGTTTTATTGACGCCTGGATGTCAGGCCTTGATCACGCACTTCCACGGTGCGTGTGGCTCCTTCCGCAGCTGCCTCTTGGCCTTCAGGTGCCCTTCGGGCTTGTTCAGCCGGCGTCACATGGCACAGTTCCAGGGGGTTATACTTCTCGCCCTTATATAATTTCCTGAGGTTCTCCTTCCGAGTCTGGTTGATGACGGTGAGAACATGGGCGATGGATTTGCTAACACCTCGGACCTTGGAGAGTTTAGAAGCCGCGCCTCTTGTCACTTTAGCGACGCGCTGCTGAGACAGCGCCACCTTCAGGTCCTCCAGTTGTTTCAGCAGCTCCTCCTTCTTGCCTCCAAGGTCTCGGGCCTTAATCTTGGTCATGGCTGTACAAGCGGCCTCGGCCGGCTTCTTAGAGGGAAAGAGCAACAGTCTCTTTACAAATAAGGAATAGATGCGCAAAGAAGTCTAACTTAGCTAAGGTGGGACAGCTAGTTAGTGACTGAGCTAGAACCAGAACCACTATTACCTGAACCCAACCTTTCCACCTCACTTTTCCACTTACCAGAGAGTCCCAAACCTCCATCATGACTTTTGTCAGAAGCACCTACACTGTGGTTACCTAATATTTTCTTTAAATGCACTCAATTTTTAAACTTAAATTTATATAAAAAGGAAGCTTGACCCAAGGAGGAATAATTATAAAGTAATGAGTTTAATATACTTTAAGATAAATATACATCTATTAAAATACAAAATGTTGTTAATATACCCCCTAAAATTATCTTGTATAATGCCAGCAGTACTCGTGCCACACTCTGGAGACTACTCCACCAGACCTCAGTGTTTTTGATCTGGTGTTTGCGTGTTCAGATTACAAATACTCATGACATAAGGTGGATGGCAAAAGCTAGTGGAAACTCTAGGATAATATTTTGGGCAACAGTCTTTGTTGTCATATTATGCATGCTTTTCCACAGGCTTGCAATTTCAGTTCTCTCTTCAGGAACCATGGGGATACATTTTTTCTAAATTATGAACATATTTAAATTTGTAAAGAACGTCACCCATAAGCTTTTCTAAGGTGATATAAAGACCATCCATGCAAAACCTGGTTTCTCAGTTTGTTGTTACACTCTTACTTTACAATGAGTAATTCGGTAAATAGGCACTCTGAGAATAGAATCATGATCTGCAGTCAGGCTGTATTATATTCCACACGTAGGTCAGAGAGGTAATTCCATGGATAAACATAGAGACAATATTTACATTTATTTCAACCTAGACCATCTGAAGCAGTCTAGGTTGTGTGCTTATATCTTTTGAAGAAAGACACTTAGAAAAGAGGATAGCATTAGAGTATGTAACCTGAGGGTTAAGAACACATTCAAACTTTCCTTGATTTTTTTTGCACTGATTAACTCCTGGCATGAAAGAGCATCAGGAATGTTAAGAAACCAGTGAATATTATGGCACAATAGGGCTCTCAAATGCATATAATGGATATTAAGTCTAATAGTTTTAATTTCCCTATAGACATACATTTTCCATGACTTCAGTGGAAGAATTTTTAGGTGTCAAAAGAAAAGAATATCATAGAAAATATTCCTTAGGAAATTATAATACTATTTGTTTCTTTTCTTAAACTTAGATTGGTAGACAAAGATGGGGAAATTTTTCTATAGTTAACAGATTTCTCAAGCACTATTTTTTAAAAGTCTATTGAATTAAATGACTATAGTTAGTCAGAACTACTTAAAAGTTATATTTTCTGGCAATAGAATTGACTGGAAGAGAAATTAATATTGAAAATTATATTAGCTAAGATCTTTTAATGTTCTATTAGTCTAAAAGTTTCTGTAATATTACCGATTATAGCCAATTTCTTTTTGATTATGCAACGTTTTCTCAAGCTTTATCTTTTAAAGTTCTTATGATTATTATAATATTGCACTTATAGATCAACCTAGTACCCTAAAAGGGTTAATTCTCTGTAGCTGAAAATTCCGAACCATCATGTTGACTCTTATTGAGCATGGGAAATCAATTTGGTGTGTGTCCAAAGTTCACAAATCCCATAATGATTATGGATTTTTTTACTTTCATGTTTTAAGAAAATAATTAATGTATACTGTAACTTGCACAGGGCACCTTTAATGATCCCAAACCATGATAGACAATAATGGAAGCATTCCTAAGGCAGTATCTGTGGTATCTTAAGGAAGAAATTCTACTTTTTCTTTTGAAAATATTAACCCTGTGTAACAATAAATTGTAAAGCCAGTGTAATTGTGTTGCATCTTTAGAATCTGAAATATAAACTATATCATCTTTGTATATTCTGAATTAACAGATAAAAAATTTTAACAATAGTTGAATCTGAAACACACTTATCCTATGGCAGTATTTACCATGATCCAGAAAATTGAAAGTTTTCTCTCTGCTCTAGCATTTATATAGTGTAATGCTTTATATCCATTAAGTGAGTAAAAAATGTACTAAAAATCCCTTACCCTCATAATATAGCCTTAATACTTAGGCTATATTATATATTCACTCATTTCTTCAACAGATATGGAGAATTGAAAAAGCACTGTGAAAGTTACAACGATAATTAAGATGTACTACAGATGCCCAAGAATTGTATAATAGAGGGCAGTGAGGAAGTGTATGCAGAGATTATAATATAGGGCAGCAGGTGTTGGGAAGAGAATCAAAAACACGGTGTTATATGAGTTCAACTTTTTGATGGAAGAATCAGGGAACACTTTAAGCAAGAATTGGAATTTACAATAGGTCTTGAAGAATGGAGGAGGGTTTTATAGAAGAAGGTATACCAGGTAGAGGACATGTATAAACAGAGTCGTAGATATGTAGAAAATACTTGGTGAAGGGAAGTAGTGGGAACCTGAAAAAGGTAGGTTGACCCCAGAGCTTGGAGGTGTTGAATAAGAGCCCATAGCAGGATTTCGACTTAGAAGTGGCATGCACTTTGTTGAAATTTGGGAACCTAGCTCTGGCAGGGCTGTACTGGAATAATTATAGAGTGAAAAGGCTGGAGGTGGAACACCAATCGGTAGATTTGTAAAGTAGTCCAAACAAGAGTTAATGACGTTCTGAATAAAGATGCTGATAATGGGAATAAACAGGAAGCAGCGGACTCAAATTCTATTCAGAGAAGGGAAAGAATTTGTTCCCTGTTAAATGCACTTTGAAACCATTACCAGCCATTGCCACTTAGCAGGGGTGCAGTGTATGAAATTGGTTCCAATTAAAGGATCACCCTTTATTTAAGAATATTACAGCTTCTCTGAAAATGTGAAATAATAGGAACTACTTTTTCATTTGGGCAACAGATAACTAACCCACAGATTCAGTATTCATAAGAATTCTCCTTAAAGCAAACTACAAATCTGAATAGTGTTCTAAGAATTATGAGAGAAGAATATGGAAATTGACATTAAAAATAACTATCATCTTGGCTCAAAGAATGCAAAGCACAACTCAGTGGTGAGCTTTGGGAGTGATACAATGCAATAAACTTCTTTCCGATTTTTGCTTACCATTTATGAGGGAAAATACAGAAGATAGCAGCCAAAATAAAAATAAGGATTATCTTAAAGTCCTTAAATTTTATAGTTCTGAAGGGACCTGCCACATCATCTGGTCCAGACCTGTAATTTTACAGAAGGAGATAATAGGTCCCTTAAATGTTGAATAATTTTCCATTCTTATAGTTGCTTAACAGCTGACTTGACAAGAGAGCCTGGGCCTCCAACTCTTGGCCACATATCTCATTTCTACACTGGAAGAACAGTAACAGTGCTCTAAATTTTTGCTACTCAAAGTGCTTCAGCAGGATCAGTGTCTCCTGGGAGCTTGTTAGAAATGCAGAATATCAGGCCTCACACCCAAACCTGCTGCATGAAATCAGATTTTAATGAGACCCTCAGGTGGTTCATATACATGTTAAAGTATGAGAATCACTGCTCACAGTGGTGCCATTGCCCCGGCATATTCCACCTCCAAGAGCTGTGCGTTAGTGTTAGATGGAAATTGCCTCGCCATACTCGGTTCCCTTATGCCTAATCTGAGACCACTGCCACCCACATCGTGTGGACGCACTCAACATCTCAGCTTCCAGTGCACTCAATTCTACTTCTTTGCCTATTGACTGTGAATCTGTAACTCTCTAGGAAAACTAGTGAATTAAAGGAAATCAATATTCAGCCAGGGCTTCCCTGGTAGCGCAGTGGTTGAGAGTCTGCCTGCCGATGCAGGGGACACGGGTTCGTGCCCCGGTCCGGGAAGATCCCACATGCCGCGGAGCGGCTGGGCCTGTGAGCCATGGTCACTGGGCCTGCGCGTCCGGAGCCTGTGCTCCGCAACGGGAGAGGCCACAACAATAAGAGGCCCGCGTACCGCAAAAAAAAAAAAAAAAAAAATATTCAGCCAATATTCATAAATAGCTTATATCATCATCCAAATTTCTGAGCCTGAAAAGAACTAGAGATTTGTTATTTAAAAAAAAATCCAATAGAAATACTTTCATTTTGATCATTGGAAAGTCATTGAATAGCCTTACATTTTAATCTCATAATGATATATATTTGGATATCTGATTCCCAAAAGAAAATTTGACAATGCTGGTTTTCTTTTGAGACTTGTGAAACAGAATACTTAGATAAGTTGTTCGAATTATGAAGGAAATATTAGAGTATCATTATTCCCCCTGAAAGTAGTTCTCAGTCACTTAAATATAAAACAGTAACTTACAGTATTACACCTAGATCAGTTTATTTTAAAGGTAGAACTGAATGAGAATTTGATTCAGATTCTCAATTTCAAAATCTGTATTTAACACAGTAAGGCACTATGCTCACTTGTCTGTGAGCATTAAGTCAGCTCATCTCATTATACCACAGGGTGGCCATATTCTCTAATCTTTGAATTCAGAAAATAGTGAAAGGGATTGAATTCATTTGCCATTAAAAAAGTTTTGAATACTTTTTATTAACATACTTACTGCTGTTATTTAACTTGTATGGTTATTTGTTATTACTATTAATTCTCATAAATAATAATAATTCAAACCCAAGAATTAGACAGACATATAATTTAGAATATTGAAGCACTTTTAAGTAGAGGCTTTCATATGACTTAACATTGGAAATATATTTGTTTTCTGAAAAATACGAACATCTGGCTTTGCATTGGGCACCATGGAAAGATACATCCACCTTTCTCCCAAGTGAGCTTGATGTGGTCTAACACATTAATCTAAAGAGACACCTTTTGCCTTCTGCCTTCTTAAAGTGAATGAGTTCTACAGTTGTAATTTCCTATCTGAAACCTTAAATTTCTAGGGAATAAAGGTTACTGTCAAGATTCAAGCGACTACTTCTTTCATTTAAAGTGGAATTTCTTAAAACCCAGGGCAGCCAGGTTTCCATTTTCTATTACTAGACTTTTTTTTTTTTTTTAACATGTTGGGGGTAGGAGTTTATTAATTAATTAATTAATTTTTGCTGTGTTGGGTCTTCGTTTCTGTGCGAGGGCTTTCTCTAGTTGTGGCAAGCAGGGGCGACTCTTCATCGCAGTGCGCGGGCCTCTCACTATCGCAGCCTCTCTTGTTGCAGAGCACAGGCTCCAGATGCACAGGCTCAGTAGTTGTGGCTCACAGGCCTAGTTGCTCCGCGGCATGTGGGATCTTCCCAGACCAGGGCTCGAACCCGTGTCCCCTGCATTGGCAGGCAGATTCTCAACCACCGCGCCACCAGGGAAGCCCTATTACTAGACTTTTTAAATGGTTGAGGTTTAAACTGGGATCTCATAGGATCTCAAAGTTAGAGTCTTTTTATTCTTCCGAGGGGCACATGGTACTCAGTATAGAACTGAGGTTAGTGAGAAGAGGTGAAGTTAGGGAGAAAAGAATCCACTACCTTATTTAATAGCAGTGATTAGGTAAGGACTTAATACACGTTTCCTCCAGAATTGTTGGTCAATATTTTTGCCAATGTACCCTGAAAAAAAATTTTTTTAAATATGTACCTCTTGCACATTTTTAGGTTGACATCTAAAACATTTCGTCATAAATTTAAATAGTTGCAAAGGATATTGTAATGATAACCAGTATATTATAAATATGGACATTTAAAACTAAAACTGTTACTTTAATATATTTTTATAATTGTAAGCCTTTTATTGCTCTCCTATCATATTAAATTACTACAAAAGCATGTACATAACTTTACAAAGTTCTTCTGGATTCAGTTGTTACTACAGTTATTAATATACTACTATTAAAAATAACATAAATATATTATAAATTTTGACAAATAATTAAGTATAAAAGTTAAGTTTTGCCGACAATGCATTTCTTGATACCACGAATCAATATCTAATGTTTCTCTTTACATTTAATGAAAAAGAAGGTAGATGCAGTCAAAAATAATTGATCTGTACATAGGATCTTATTTATTTTTTATTAGTAGGATGTAGAAAATATTAAACATTTTATGATGAAATAAGATGAGGATTTTACTGTATTATAATAAACATTTGAAACAGTATCTGGTAAAAAATTGTTTTAACTACTTCACAGAATAATAAGTGCCAAGTGGAAAGATGTCATAGAAAGTTTATCTAGTATATCTCCAAAATTTTGATAGTCTAAGAAAACATTCTAATTACATTTAAAATAATTAGTGACACTAACCTATACTGCTTTGCTATTTAAAGTTTCTTTTCTTTCCAGATAAGGAAGTGTCCTGGGGACAAATATCAAGAAGACCTGAGATGCTTCCCTGGTGGTGCAGTGGTTAAGAATCTGCCTGCCAATGCAGGGAACATGGGTTCGAGCCCTGGCCCAGGAAGATCCCACATGCCGCGGAGCAACTAAGCCTGTGTGCCACAACTACTAAGCCTGCGCTCTACAGCCCTCGAGCCACAACTACTGAGCCCACATGCCTAAAGCCCGTGCTCCGCAGCAAGAGAAGCCACCACAATGAGAAGCACACGCACTGCAACGAAGAGTAGCCCCCACTTGCCTCAACTAGAGAAAGCCCGTGCATAGCAACGAAGACCCAACACAGCCAAAACTAAATAAATTATTTATTTATCTTAAAAAAAAAAAAAAAAGACCTGAAAAGAGCTGCTTATATTTAAATGCATTGCAGGAAGGGGAATTTTTAGCAGTCAGCCTTTCTTACTAGTGTTATTTTCGCCTTGCTTTCATGAGACTATCCTCCAAATGCATACTTTGACAAAGCCAAGGCACAAAAAAAAGAGACCCATCAGTCCAAAATTGTCTAATTCCCATGCTACAATCTACTTGTATGTGAGCTCAGAAAATCCTAGCGTGGACTAAAATATCATTTCTACCATGACACTTTATTTCAACAGGACTATTTATAAGTTAGGGAAATCCAGGAAGCTCTAATGAACTTAAGATCATCAACCCCTTCAAGTAGCCCTGGGGTACACATACTCCATGTTAAAGGCCACTGTTCTAACTTACCAAGTCAAGTCAACCAGAATCTTGTTTGCATTGAAGCATTAGACCTTCTGGGCATAACTTAGTAGGGTACCTCAGGTCAGAGGGTTGGACTCCCAGACTTCAGATCCAAGACAGAGGCTGGGCTCCCCTCCCTGGGCCTGCCTCCACCCAAGAGTCCCCAGTGTCAAGGAGAGGACCTGAGAGCCACCTCCTGCCTCTTCTGGTCATGAGCCCAGATCACAGAAGAGGAAATTTCTGAGTGCAGCATCAGTGGGGTCCTTGTGGTTCTCTGTGACAATGTCCCCATGGAACTCTTAATATACTGTTAACCGGAGAGATGCCAGAACCGACCAAGGCCATCCACTTTATGCAGTGTAAGGCAGACCTGCAATCACCAAGAAGAAAAAGTTCTCCTTCAATATCCAGCTGGCAGCAGTAGGAGAAGCAGTGAAGAGAAATGTGAGACACAAAGATCAAGTTTGGGGTCAGGGGGGGCTTAAATTCTTTGTAACTACATGGTCGAAACTCTGAGCCAATAATTGTTAATGTCGTCAAATTCTCGATATCTACATTACATTCACTTGGGGAAAAGAGATTATACTTGTTTTTACCATTTGTGCCCTGGACACAGTATATTGGTAGGGAAAGATGGCCCTATTTGATGGAAAGAGATATTTTTCCATGTTTTGATTTTATTATTTATGATCAATATGAGATCATAATGAGAATATGAGAATTTATTTTGCTTATGTATTAAAGGCCCTTGAAAATGTTTGTCAAAGCATCTGTAATTTGATGTTTTAAACTGCTAATAATGCATTTCAGTAGCATATGTATATAGAATCTATATTGCTATTCCTACTTTAGTTACTGATGTCCCAAATGTTTCTAATACTAACTTAATAGGTGCACTCTTTAATTATCAATGGCCCCCAGATACCCAGAGTCTCTGCAACCATCCAACCCCTCCAGGATTGGGACAGATGTTGGAAAGACACCAGAAAGGGTGAGCATCTAGCTGGGTCTGAGGGCATGTGACCTGACTGAGTATATGATCCTGACTGTATTTCAACCACAACATCTTTATGAACTGTCCATTTATTTATTTTTGTTGTTTACGCCTCTTCTGACATTCCTTAGTGTAAAAGCAGCTAAACTTTCAATGAAGAAATTGTACATTCATACAGTATTGAAACTCAGTCATTACAAGTTTAATACAAACCTTACTCTAAATGTAATATCATGAGTTTCAGGACAGCTCTTCTTGTAAAGGTTCTGAACTTTCCTGAAAATATGATAAGAATGTCGTCTCAGCAGTTTTCTTTGGCTGCCTTTGGATTTAGTCCTAGTACTCCTGAGGGAATAATTTACCTCAGATCTTCTAACTTATCTAAATGTATGTAAAAATGAGGCTATTATACTCCTTTAGTTAACGCAGGTTAGGATCAGGGTCTCGTTGCAGGTTAGATTGAGGGGTTTTCGTTCATTACAAAAAGGACATGAATAAAAAAGCATGGAGTCCTCCTTGCCTGGTGAAAGGGGAGGTCTTCACAGGCATCAGGCTTATGCCCACACTTTGTGTCCCTGGTTTAAAAGCAGAAAGTAGATTTCCGGTGTAAAACGGCATGGCATCTAACAGGCCTTGATGCAACCCCTTCCAATATCCCATCCAAAGCCCTGTGATGGAAAAGGAAAGGTCACATATGCACAGCACACAGACAACCAAGTCACAGCAACAACCTGGCCCCCCATTGCTGTGCCACATGGGTGCTGCCCCTCAAGGCACCCAAGCTACTTTGCTGGGAACATTCTGAGATGGCTATTCCTAAAAGAAAAAATGAATCTTGTGTGAGTGGTGGTGAGGAGGGAGAGATGGGCAGTGATGCACTATACCCTAGGAAGTGGGATTCTCTCAAATAGCAGTGGATCAGCATAACAGAGGCTGAGCAGCCGGGTAGAGAAATACACCTGATGGTACTTGTAGGAGGAGTAGTGGCAGCAGTAACGACAACAGTTTCGTAGTAGCAGTAGCAGTAGCAATAATAAAGAAAATGATAATAGCAGATATTCATTGTTTATCATGGGCAATGTACAATACTAAGGGCTGTAAAAGTATTTCACTTAATGCTCCCAGAAACCCTATGAGGTTGACATATTTATTAGCTTCCTTTTACACGTGATAAAACTGAGGCATAGAGAGGCTAAGCAACTCACCCAAGTCACACAGCTAGGAAGTGACAAAGCCTGGACTGGCAAATAAGCACCATAAGCTGAAAACTGGACCAGGGACCAGGTACATCACCTTCCCCCCCACTCCCAAGTTTTGTCTCTGAGAAGGAATGTTACCCTCATTCCAGAGCAAACTTGAGAGATGTCTCTGTAACCTATCTGTTGAAATAAAGATCTAGCTTCATTTGAGAGTGGGCAGTCAAGAAGGAAGGCAGAAAAGAAGGAAGGAAAGAAGGAAGGAACAGCTTAGAAGCTATGAAAAAAGCATTACAGAACAAAGGAAAGAAAGTAGCATATAGGAAATAACAAAACAGACCTAAGAAAAGATCTACTGCACAATCTTATGAGGCCCCTCTAGGAAGTGATTTAGCATCCTGTAGAAGCAAAATATTATAGGCCTCACATTCCTTTTTAAAAAATATGTCATTTTCTATATTAAGTCTTTAGGTCCTGTGCATCCTGATTTATTTCTAGAATATGGTGTCCTAGCTATAGTCTTAAAAAAGCAGTTTCTTCTAAATACAGACAAAGGAGAAAAAGAGTATTAAGACTGGTACAGAAGGAGAGAGAAATAACAAATTATACAGCTGTTCACAAGATAAAACTCTCCAGATGAAGACAAAGGTCAAAATTTATAAGAATAAAAACATGTTCTAAATTTAGTAATCATAAAAGTGCTCCTAAAAATTGTCTATAAAAGTCCATTTTTGAGACATAGATCTTCAAAAGTTAGTTTCTTTTAACTTTAAATAAAGTTAATATAAAACAGAAGACCTTAATGCAGCCCCTTCCAGTATCCCATTAAAAGCCCTGTGGAAACATTGGTCTCTGATAAGCTGAATGGTCTCTGATATGCTGAACTACTACTGTACTTGAGATACTTGAAATTAAAGCCTTTTGTTCTCAAAAGTCATTTATGCTCTTTTTTCATTGTTAACAGTATGAAATTATAGAGTGAATGAACATTTTAGAGTGTGTATGGACTCCCATTGTTTTGTTTTGGAGCAAAGTATCTTAAGACTCTGTCTTTGCTGTTCTTCCTTTGATGTATTTCTACCATCTTATTATGTGCTTTCCACTCTCTCTCTCTCTTTTTTTCCTACTTGCCATCTTCTGAATAGATTTTCTTTTTTCGTTTCTTTTTCTTATTCTCACCATCATGCCCTACTTCTGTTCCTTTGGAAGTAATTCTCTCTACAACTATTTTTAGGAGTTACCCAGACATTTTTTTTTTTATATTTTATTTTATTTTTTACTTTTTGGCTGCGTCGGGTCTTCATTGTGGCATGCAGGCTTCTCTCTACTTGGGGCGTGTGGGTTTTCTCTCTCTAGTTGTGGTGCACAGGCTCCAGAGTCTCAGGTTCTGCAGTTTGCAGCACGCGGGCTGTCTTGCTGAGGCGTGCGAGCTCAGTAGTTGTGGTGCACAGGCTTAGTTCCCCCGTAACATGTGGGATCTTAGTTCCTCAACCAGGGATTGAACCCGTGTCCCCCTGCATTGGAAGGCAGATTCTTTACCACTGGACCACCAGGGAAGTCCCAGGAGTTACCCAGACATTTTAACATGCTTATTTAATCTCTTGATGCATCACCAAAACAATACAAGTACCTTAGAATATTATAACTACAACTTTCACAGTGTTCCAATTTATATTATATTTTGACCATATTTGAATTCTATCTTGTTTGTTTAACCGCACAAATTAGACATGACTATTATTGTTATATGTAGTCAATGTTCGTCAATTTCTTTGCTCACCATTTGTTCTTGCATCTCAGACTTTCCTCCATTTGGCCTCATAATTTTTCTTCATAAAGCAGTTTTCCATTTCTAAAAGTTTTATTCAATTTTTCTCCAATCTGCTAGATTTGTTTTTTTAAAATTCTCTTATTCCTTGTGCACAAACTTTTCATTTCTTTAAACATACCAAACATGCTTATTTTATATTGTGTCTGATCATCTTTACAGATCTGATTTTTCTGCCTGTTTCTGCTGGTTCTCACTCATGGTGCTTTATTTTCTTGTGTGGGGTGGAGGGGAAGGGCAGAATATGCCTATGTGTGTATTTATGTGAGCTTAAGTTCCTTGGAACTTTATCTATAGGAATTCTTTGAGACCTGGGTAGAGACTGCATTCTTCCATAAAAGATTTGCATTTGCTCTTGATTATTCAAACATTCTTGGAGCACTTATATTAAAATTCTCTTCTTTCAGTTTTTCAGATGCAGATAAAATAAATCCATACAAAAAGCCACGTGAGGGCCAGGCTGCAGGTACAGATTCTCAGGTGAGAATTCATCCCACTCTCCTCCAGCATAAAGATCAAATCAAGATGCATGGCTGTCTCCTGCATAGCAGGTTATTTTTTACTCAGCCTTTGAACTGAAGGTAAAGCCCTTTGAGATTCCAGCTTTATCTGAGAGTCTCCTATAAAACTTCCAATTTTGCATGGGCCCAAGGCTTCATCTCCTCCCCTCCACTATCAAACATTTTCCAAAAAGTTCAAGGTTTCCAGGTTTTGGCAGAAATACTGAGAGAGCTGGCTTTGGCTCTCCTCTCCCAAAGTCGCTACTTCTGTCTTGTTTTTGATTTCTGCAGATTCCTTACTTCTGTGCCATCTGTTGATGCCTTTAAAAAGTGTTTTCTTTTTTATTTTGTCTAGCATTCTGGTTGTTTTCACTGGGTAAATCTTTTAGCATATCTAGTTCAGCAAACTAAAGCCAGTAAATATGCTGTGGAGATGGGGGACATCCCCCCCACCCCGCAATATATGTGCTGAATTGAAGACCTCTATAAAGCACTGTGTCAGAAGAATACAGAGGTCTGGGAACCAAAGGATAGAAACAAAAGTGGCCTCATTTACCATTATTCCAATGACCACCTTTCTCTTTTTTTGTAATATAACAAGTCAAAGCTAGAAATTTCCTCCAGTCATCTGCTTCTGGGAGAAGCAAATCCATATAGTGTTTAATGTAGAATATATTTTTCTGTTTGGAAAATACCCAGGATATATTTTGTTTATTTTGACTTTTTGGTTATTTTTAGTCCATAGCAAATTAGAACAAACATTGCTCTCTAAAATTAATCCTGAAAAGAAATGCTGATTTTTAAGTGAAATTATCCATACTTTTTAACTTTATATTATTTCTCTTCATTCATTCATTCAACAAACATTTATTAAGCTCTTTGTGCCAATCATTATGCTGAGGTGATAGATTAAGAAACATCTGTACCAGAGAGTTAATTTCTTGCATTAAATACTGTAAAAAAATTTAGAGAGGAAGATGAAAACCTGCTTTTCTGCAGATAACAAGTCAGTGTTTGACCACAAAGCATTGGTTACCTGATTTCAAATAGCTTCTAAACAATTCTCCAACACATTTTGAATGAACCCCAGGAGCTCCAATGACTGTGTCATTAATAAACTGTTGAACTCATAATTATTTACAAAGAAATGGATCAAAAAAGAAATTTCTTTAAGAGGTGAAGAACATAAGTTACATATTTCCTGTTGAATGAATTCTCCACTAATTCATTCAGTATAGATTCATGGCTTCAGGAAAAGAAGAATACAAAAAAATACATTTAATCAAAAAAGCCTAGATTAAGACAAAAATTAGTAACAGCATCCCTCACTTTGGAGGCATTTCCAAACTCTGTTTCACTTACTATCACCACTGGCCAAGGGCATGCACCGTCTCATTTGCTTTTCCCCCACGGTGCACATGGCAAAGGCCTGGACGTGCTACCTATACGCTGGGCTGGGTGAGAGTATTAGCAGAGCTCTCCTGCTTACCCCAAACAATCTGTGACTGTGCAGCCTGTATTTCTCATTCAAAGTAAATTCCAAGTTAGTCTGAACAGAAACACCCTTTGAAGTCATGAAAAGCACGGCATAGTTAAAAGAAGTGATGATCTAAGTGGTCTTTGTTTGGCATTGGGATCAAACACTACATTTGTTATCCAAAAAATTAGAGTATTTTGACCTTTATCTCTTTATACAGCATTTAGGCCAGAAATGGACTGTGTAAAGATATTTTATTATACTTTGCTCCCTCCTGAGCTGGATAGTTTTTATGTCATGACATCAGTTTTCCTTACTTACAATTATCCCTTAATCTCTTACGTCAATAACATATTCACACATATTGAGTCTTCTTCTGTAATTAGCATTGACTGAATTCCATACCTAACGCCTCAGTAACTACCTGGGGTATGGTTTAAGAAGACAACTCTGAACTGCCTGCATCTGCTGCTACGTCATGCCTGGGAGAAACATACTCTCCCTTATTGATCTACGAATAATTTTAAAAGAATGAAAATCAGAGTTTATCAAGTTCATGTTACTATTTTTATGTATTGGCATTTGGAAAAGTCTCTAGTCATTGTTTTTCATTATCACTATGGCTTTTAAAGCCTCCAATATAGTCATTTTGGCAAATGAATGAACATCAGCAACTGCATGAGAACAATGGCCTCACTTTGTAGTGTGAAGTGGGGAAAATATTTTTTAATTTTCTAACAGGTGCTGGGCAACGAATCTGACTCATAGAGATAGTAATTATACCTCTTTTCTAAAGTGAAGCAGCAGAGAGAGAATATACTAAAATTAATGAAGAAAGCAAGACTTAGGTTCATTTTTTTAGGTCCATTTTTTCTATCTGGAGAATTCATGATCCTGAGAGGTTTTTAAAATGAATCATGCTTTGTGAAGTATAGCTCAGGAGCAGATATTTGTCTTTGTGTCAAAAACAAGGACTCTTAGCAAATTGAATCTCTTCCTACCTTTAGATAATTCAAGAAAGATAAAATCTTGAGGGCTTTATAGTACTGAGCAGGGATAAAGCCTTCTTATAGACTGGAACAAAATTCTTACCAATTTCAACTGGCAGATAAAAATGTATTTCAGAACTGATTTTCACATAAAGAACTTTATAATATTAGAACACTCCATGCAGCCAGGGTGGTTGGTAATTGTGTAAACATACTACATTATGTGAAAATGAAAGCTGATTTATTCTTGTGGAGCATGCGTTAGTGATAGCGTGAATCAGAGCAAGAAACGTTTTCTCATTCCTTAAGAGGTGAAAGTAAGGTGAGAGGAGGGGTGGGGAGAGGGTTGATTTGACAATGAAGTAGTATGACAAAGACCAGCTGAAAACAAGGGCAAAAATTGCAAGGTAGGTGCGCTTTAATTTGAATTGCAAAGGGCAAGTGTATGACCTTGAATATTTGCTCCATGCCTTATTCAGCACCTGTAGCTCACAGATATGGATGTAAAATAGTTCCAAGTCCAATTCAACTCAGTAGAAGATTGTGTTCTCTCTCTCTCTCTCTCTCTCATTTTTGGAATGTGATATAAAACAATAAAACAGAGATTGACAAAAAAAGACATTGCTAGGAATTAATTTGTGAAGAAAAGTTCTAAAGACTAGCTGCCAGTCACCCTAGCTCCTGGCATTCCTGCATGTCCTTAAATCATCCTCTGACTGCTGATGGCAGCTTCCCTCCCAAGCCCCTTTTTAGATGCTGTTTATTCAGCGATTGTAAACTGACCATGTTGCAACAGAAGAGCACCCACTTGTACACAGTGACATGTCTTGCGTCACTTTGCAGTCAGCACTGTCTTATACTGAAGATTTGTCTGAGGTTCCCTTGGGCACCAAACAGAAAACAAGCAAACAAACAAAAGCTACCTGAGATCAGATCTTGCCATTGGCTGTGCAGAAGGACAAGTTATCACAGACATCTATCCCCTAAGCAGGTCATCATGTAAAGGGATATGGGATCAAGAACAGCATAAGCCTGAACTTACAGCCAGGAAAGTATTTGTGGGTAGAATGTAGATCACTGAGCTCATTCATTCTTTTCACTGACATCTACAACTACAGGGAGTGTAAACAATAACTAAGAATCCACTGTGTTATGGACTGAATTGTGTTCTCCCCAACCCTAAATTCATATGTTGAAGCCCCAATTTCAATTATAACAGGATTTGGAAACAGGACCTCTAAAGAGGTAAAGATAAATGGAGACATAATGGTGGGACCCTAATTCAATAGGACTGTATCCTTATAAGAAGAGGAGGAGACACCAGGGATGTGCATGCATGGAGGAAAGACCATGTGAGGACACAGTGAGAAGACTTGCCATCTGCAAGCCAAGGAGAGGGGCCTCAGAAGAAGCCAAACCTGTCAATGCCTTGTTCTTGGAATTGCAGCCTCTAGAACTGTGAGAATATAAGTTTCTGTGGTTTAAGTCACCCCGCTGTTATGGCAGCCTGAGATGGTTTACAGGCATAGTGCCATCCCAGTGCATCCCGTTGCTGCACTGAGTTGCAGCCCAGAAGCATGGAGATAGCCAGAACTCCATGAAAGCCTGATGCACACACCAAATTTGGCTTCTTTGTCAATTCTTGTCTCTCTTGTGCATTATACTAATAGAAAAAGGAATAGAAGGACCATCAATTAGATTCTATGTGCTGGACACTGCCCTGAGGATGCAAAAGTGACTCACACAGTGGCTTCCCTTAAGGAGCTCATCATCTGGAGAAAGCCAAAGGCAAGATGAGTCAGTACTTTGATATAGGTATAGAGAAGGGCTTTGGAAAACAAGAATGACTAATTTTAATTTAGGACATGGAATTATGGGAAGGAAAGGAAGGATCAGGAAAGGCTTCACAAAGAGGGAGTTTAAGGAGAAATGTTTTTGTATCTACTGCTCTCTAACCACTTCAAACTTAGTGGCATAAAACAATCACCATTTTATCATGCTCAGGAAGCCTGTGGGTCAGGAGTTTGGATGAGACACAATTTGGACAGCCTGTCTCTGCTCCATAGTGTCTGGACCCCAGTTGGCTAGCAGTGACTCAAACAACAGGGGGCTGGAAGCATCCACTTCCAAGGTGGCCCTTCACTCATGTGCCTGGCACCTGGAATGAAGGACAGGTTCAGCTGGAATGCCGACCAGAGCACCCTAGATGGCCTCTCCAAAATGGCAGCCTTGGGGTGGTTGAGCTCTTACACTGCACTTCAGGGCATCAGTATCAAGTACCCTCAGCGAATGTGGCAGAAACTGCATGGCTTTTTATGACAGCCTCAGAAGTCACAGAACATTGTTGCCACTATGCCCATTTGTTGAAGCAGTCCCACTTAAAGGGAGGGGACACAGACCCCACCTCTCTTAAGAAGGAGCAATCAATTTGTTACCATGTTTTAAAACTGCCATATGGACCCTAAAGCATGAATAGGATTTCAATAAACCTCATGCACTGAAGCTTTATTGCCTAAAATGTTATTTTTTCTGATTTTACATGAATGCACATTCTTTATTTAAAAGAAATGAAAAGGGCTTCCCTGGTGGCGCAGTGGTTGAGAATCTGCCTGCCAATGCAGGGGACACGGGTTCGAGCCCTGGTCTGGGAAGATCCCACATGCCGCGGAGCAACTAGGCCTGTGAGCCACAACTACTGAGCCTGCGCATCTGGAGCCTGTGCTCCTCAATAAGAGACGCCGCGATAGTGAGAGGCCCGCGCACTGCGATGAAGAGTCGCCCCTGCTTGCCACAACTAGAGAAAGCCCTCGTGCAGAAACAAACACCCAACACAACCAAAAATAAATAAATAAATAAATTTATTAAAAAAAAAAAAAGAAATGAAAATTATGGAAAAATAAAAAGAAACTTCCTCATTATTTCACCAGGCAAGCTATATGACTGGACCTGAGCTAGGAATTAGAGCTATAACTTTAAGTAAGACATAGTTCTTACCTCAGAGGGCTTCCTACTAAACCATAAAGAGATAACCACTACTAATATGTGGGTGCAGTCCTTTCCAATTTGAATAAAATGGATTGAGATGATTCCATAGTTACAGGTTTGTGTCCTGGTTTTTTTATGCCTGGTACACAAGATAGTGTGAGTTTCCTCATAGTATTAAATATTCCACAAAACTGTGATTTTGAATGGGTGTATCACATATCATCATATGAACAGACCATTGTTTATTTCCCTGCTGCTAGACATTTAAGTTGTCTTCAAGTTTTGGCTACTACAAAATAATAATTTAATAAATATGCTTAGTCATCTTTCTGCTTCTCTGAAAATTTTCTTAGGATAAAGTCCTCAATTAGTTGAATTACTAGTTCAGAAAGAAAGAATGTTTTAAAAGCTCTTGATTATGGTTTTGCAATTTGGTTTGCAAAAATATTGTCCCAGTTTGCATTTCCCTAGTGTGTGTTTGAGGAGCATCAAGCAGCAGAACACGTGGGAAGCAAGTCTGTTACCCAGGTACAGGGTGGAAAGATTTGGCCCAGTCTGAACTGAGTAAAAGAATACTGCAAGAAACCAAAAGGCAGGTTAGAAACCATAGTCAGCTAATAACCAGCATGGGCTTGGCAACTAAAGAGATGGATGCTGGGAGATGATTACTACGAAGTCTGGGTAAATGAAAAGACTTCCCTGGCTTCAACTTTGGGGCAACATTCTGAAACCAAGTGTGACCTAAGGGATGCTCAGAAACCCAGGTTCATTGTGCGTGTGAATTAGGGCTCCTTGGGTGGTAAGCAACAGAAACCAACCCTGGCTAATCTACACCAAAATGTAATTTACTGGAAAAACAGCTAATTTCTCAATGGCTAGGAAACCAGGCTCAGAAACCAGGACAAAATGGACAGGAACTGAGGAACTTCATGGGCAGGAAGCAGCCCAGAATCAAGGGTCTAAGACACAAGAACCCCTCACCAGTGTCACCTGGGTACACTGCTGTGAATAAGGAATGACCTCCAATTTGATTCTGTCTTTTGATGACTTTGCTCCAATTTCGGATTCCAGGGAAGGCAGATCTGACTGACCTCAAAAAATTCGAGTGCCTGACCTTGGGCCAGGGACAGGCAGGCACCTCGACTAACAGCTTCCGGTATGTGGAAGAAGTAATTCCCAGAGGTGACTCAGGGCACAGTCAGCCCAAACCAAAAATTATCTACCATACCACTTTACCTGGCAGGGGAAGTACACTAATACTTAACCAGTGTTCATCTCTGAGCCCAGAGTCGCTTACCAGACTGAGCCCCTGCCTCCCCGCCCTGCCACGCTCCCACCAAAGTAGGGTTCTGCGGATATGAAAAGAGACCCAGGGACCGTCAGGCTTTGATGAGACATGGATGAGAAATACTAAATTTGAGCCACAGCGTATGAGGCACTGTGCTGGAAGTCAGTATGAACAAACGATTACAATAAATCCCGCTTTAACTTGAACAGAGTTTTAGCCTCTTCCCCTCCCCACTCCTTTCTCATCTGGAACACTGGGCTTTGACTGATTAAAAGCAACCAGGGAGCAAGTGGACTGGAAGGAATCTTGACAGAGGGCCGAAGCCAGGACCCACATGTTGCCTTCTGCTTGACTGGAGTCCCCTCCTCCGCCTGGTGAGCCCATGCGGAACAGAGAAGCCAGAAGATATCGTTGCCTGGCTTTGTTGGGGGGATACTGGACACGGGTCAGGACGTGGGCTAACTTTAGGAGGCTGGCTCTCCCCAAGAGCTCTCCCCCTTAGGGCAATATCTCCCAGCCTTGTCTTTCCCTGCCAGCTGATGGGAGTTACTCCTCATCCCGGGGGATGAGCAGGGTCATCAGCCCTGAACGTGCATCTTGTACTTGGGAACCGGAAGAAGAGACCAGATGGCCCTGTCAGATACCCCATCATTCAGCCAGGCAGTGACAGAACGAAAAGAGGGTGGGTAAATCTCAGGCACAGAAGCAAGGTGACAAAGATTCATTGCACTTGGGGGACACAAAAAGTCACAGGGTCAGGGAGGTGCTCCTAGGATGGGAGAGTGTCATAACGGGGAAGGAGGGCCCACTGGGACAGGAGGGTGGTCAGCAAATGGCAGCTCTGCCCTCTCTGGGAAGAGGGCAGCAGCCCTGGTCTCAGATTCCCATTGTTTCTCTTATCAGGAGAATCATCATGGGACGCTGCTGAGTAAGATATTTCCTCTGGTGATCAGGACTGTAGTTAATTAATTGATCCCTTGGGAAGTGGGTGTTGGGGCATAAGGTGGGGAGAAAGGTCCTGCGTTGGCTGCCAGGGTCAACGTCTGCCTTCAAGGGCACGTTCTAGAAAATACTACAGGATCTTCACATCTGCAGGGCTGTGGCAAGATCCCAACACCTCCCTAGAAAGACATTCCAGCATCTCGGAGGGGACTGGGGAGGTGGCCATTGTTGCAGGCCCCTTGCTGAGCAGGGGAGGGTGGCCTCGTCGTCAGGGGCCAGGGTCAGAGCAGGACGGAGAGGGCAGGAGGGGCTATGGTGGCCCCAGCACACGCAGAAGTGAGAAACTTCCCTGCCGTACAATGTGTAAAGACACTAACAACGTTCTGATTTTTCCCATGATGAACACTTCAATATTTTTTTCTGAAATATGAAATTATTTACAATTCTTTCCTCCCATTTTCCAGGGCTTTGTCTGCTTAGTGTGCTTTGGGGTAACTAAGTGCTGGGTGTGGCCCCATGAGGCCCAACCAGAGGGACTTTGCTAACTGTGTGGAAGCAGCCTGGATGCATCACAGCAAGAATTGAGTCTAGACGTGCAGCGCTCCCTGCCTGGAATCTGTGAGTCACCGGGCTGCTTTCCCGAGGAAGAGAATGTCTGTCCCGGCCAGCTCTGCCCTCCCCCGGGCTGCTCCAGGGGAGCCCCTCAGCCCCATCTCGGGGCAAGTCTGAGGGACTGAGAGCAGGAAAGAGTCTGCAGGGCTATCCAGGGCAGACTGTCACCCCAGAACTGACTTGTGCCCACAGCCTCCTTCTCCTCTGGGCCCCTCAGTCCTGGTCAGAGGGTCCCCGCATCCCGGGTGCAGCCACCTTGCCCTCACCCAGATCCCACATCCCCTTCAGTACCTATTTTGCTGAAGTCCTTAGAAGTGCAAAATCTTCCTTCAGCACCTGTGCATTAGAGCAGAAACTGTAGTTCATGTCATTCTTGCCCTTGTTCCCATGTTTGCTCCTGATGCAACAGGGCCTTGCTAAGTCCAACCGCATCTCAGCAGAGTTTCTTTTTCAGTGTCAGAGAGGAGCGTGTGGTATCGACAACCTGTTTGTTGCCTCCAATCTTTGATTTTCTCATCAGAGGCCCCCAGCTGGCTACCCACATCTGAATGCAACCAACAGAAATCAAGGTGAGAGCAGTCATGTGGTTATCACTATTGCAGGCAGACGTCCTCTCAGCAGCTGTGCTAAGATGCGCTGCCCCAAACCTCAGGCCTTTCCTCAGCTGTCCCACCTCTGCAGCTCTGCAGGCCTCACTCCCCTTCTCCCCACCCCCCAACTCTCCCCACCCCCAGGCCCCGGGACGTACATGATATGATGAGGGGGGCTTGCATGAAAGGGCGGCGAGTCAACACCTTATATAACAGCTCCAGTTTCTACGTCAGCGCGGGATACATGGAATCAAAGTCCCTGTGCAGCCATTAATGTGTAATGCCTCAGTCACTGCTTCACAAACCAATCTTTAACGCTTCAGCGAGGAAAAGAACAATCCCGCAGTTCTCCCGGGCCCTGGACCTTGAGCCCATCACAGCCACTGGGGCCTTACTCAGACTCAGTTCCCTGACATGAAAGAGTGTCATAGCATAAAAGAAAAGCAAGGGTAGTGGTTTGTGCCAACACCGAACACGGTTTGCCATGTTTGAGCCAACGCACTTCATCACAGTTCCACCTACCTGTGGGCTGCCGCCTGGCTGATGGATGGCCCCAGCATCCAGAGGCCAAAGGGATGACCCGTGGGGTTACCCCCCTGCACACTGAAAATATTCCAGCCATCTCCACCCACAGCTCTGTGGCTTGTGCCAAAATAGGTGAACACCTTCCTTGAGTTTGTATGTGTTGATTTATTAAGAGTGATGTTTCCCCACATCCTGCTAAGAAAAAACGTCTTTCATTTCAGCTTCTGTTGTTGTTATTTTTTGCCTGTTCTGTCTTCCTGGCATGACCTCTTAGTAGCTGTTGTGCTGTCTCCAAGACGACAACCTCCCAAAAAAGATATTCATATTTCACAGAGGATGGGCCTTACCCTGTTCTCTCTTTCCACACCCCACTTAAGAAAATTCCAGTGTTTGGCAACCTGTCAGTGACAGCCTGTCAGAGTAAAATATTTGGCCAGAAGCTATAAATAGCTGCCTTCTGCTGATGTATTAAAACAATGATTATGGGGCCTCCCTGGTGGCGCAGTGGTTGAGAGTCCGCCTGCCGATGCAGGGGATACGGGTTCGTGCCCCGGTCTGGGAGGATCCCACATGCCGCGGAGCGGCTGGGCCCGTGAGCCATGGCCGCTGGGCCTGCGCGTCCGGAGCCTGTGCTCCGCAACGGGAGAGGCCACAACAGTGAGAGGCCCGCATACCGCAAAAAGAAAAAAAAAAAAAAAAAAAAAAAAACAATGATTATTATAGGAGTAGGGGGCAGGTCTGGGCAGGCTCCTCACTGGGCAACGTGTCTTTTTTTTTTTTTTTTTTTGCGGTACGCGGGCCTCTCACTGTTGTGGCCTCTCCCGTTGCGGAGCACAGGCTCCGGACGCGCAGGCCCAGCGGCCACGGCTCATGGGCCCAGCCGCTCCACGGCATGTGGGATCCTCCCGGACCGGGGCACGAACCCGCGTCCCCTGCATCGGCAGGCGGACTCTCAACCACTGCGCCACCTGGGAAGCCCGGCAATGTGTCTTATACTTCCTCTCAGGAAGATTTCCTCTCCTTCGGGAATCACCTACAACAGTGGTTCTAAACTGGAGCCATTCTGACCCCAAGGGACATTGACAATGTCTGTAGGTATTTGCGGTTGTCACAACTTGAGGGGAGGGGGAATGCTACTGGCATCTGGAGGGTGGAGGCTAGGGATGCTGCTAAACACCCTGTAATGCACAGGACAGTCCCCACACCAAAGAATGATCCGACCCAAATGCCACTTGTGCCAAGGCTGAGAAACCCTGACAAGATCTGCTAAGTCACCCCCACTCCTATATGACATTCCAAGTAATCTGTGGTATATACAGAGAAATCTAGAGTGGAGGTATTGTCACCCTTCTTCAGTTCACTTAAACGTCATTAAAATGTATCAAATGTGTCCACTTGTGTAAGGGCCCACAGATAGGATTGCGTCTCTGCCTTCCAGAAGTCTAATCCCAGCCGTGGAGACAGACACATGTACAGACTACACAAGGGAAGATAAGCCAGAGGTGTTGAGAGTTGTCTCCTCATACGAAGGGCTGGGAACCTGAGACAGAGAGATGAACTCCCCCTGGCCTGGAGGGCAGGCGGCCTTCAAAAGTCCTCTGAAAGGAGAATTCACACTGTGAATTCACGCTGTGAATACAGACAAGGAAACCCCTGCCTTCAATGTGGGACAGGAAGTGCTGAAGGCTTGGGAAGAACTGAGCAAAGACAGGGGCCTGCCTGGTGGGAGAGGACCAGAGGGCCGTGCTGGTGGCTGGCATGGGCTGCGTGATGCTTTGGGATGGAGGATGAGGCCAACTTTCTTCTTTTTGTTGCATTTACTTTTTTTGGAATAACAGGCCACATATTTCTGTATCCGATTTTCATAGTTTCCCCTTTGTTTGCTACGGTAACATTACTAGTCAGTCGAGAATCTTGCCATTTTTATGCAGTATTTAAAGGGGAGAAGAGTTTTCACCTAAAATGTAAATTATCAAGTTCCTCCTGAGGCCAGAACCAAGTAAGATTCTGTACTTGGTTCAGTTGTTACTAATTTTGTGGGAGATCCAATTTGTTTTTAGAAAAACTCACTTTGAGTGTGTATATTTGGAAGGATCTCAGAATCATGAGATTCTAGGAATGGAAGAAACCTCAAGAAATGCTCAGGTTCAGTTTTGTCCGGTCCACCAGACAAGCTCTGATCATCACCCTTTCACATGTGAGACCATTACATTTCTGTACATTTCAGACAGAGAATAAACCTATACTAAATGGCAGGATTTTTTATTGGAAACATGGGCTAAGGGGTACAGTTCTTCAGATTTGGGAGAGTAACCATTGTCCAAGTGGTTCTGCCCAGAGTTGATGGCCCAGAGATCAAGGAGATAATCTTAGCGCGTGCGCGCGTGCGTGTGTGTGTGTGTGTGTGTGTGTGTGTGAGTGAATGCAGGGCTAAAGGGCAATAAGAAGCCACCAATCTCAAGATTTACGGGGGTGAGGTGTCCTCATCTCTACTGATTGAGGGAGCAGGGCCAGTGGGATCTCCTGGAAGCAGATGTGGGGAAGAGTTGAGACCGTTAATAGTCAGCAGCCAAAGTCCATCTGGAAAGTGTCTGTCCAGGGATTCCTTGGATACTGGAGCCATTTTAGGAAATTCAGGCTTTTGGCAGAGCAGACAGCCTCCCCTGGGGGCGGGACAGGGGTGGAGGGTGGATCTCCCCAGGGATCTTGAGTGCCTGTGGCTACCAAGAAGCACTCCAACCCAGATTTCCCTGAATCCAGGCTCCCTGGGGACACTCCCACCCTGGTTCAGAAGCTCTGCCTTGATTACAGCTTGAACTGAGATGACCTTGTATTTTCCTGTGAAAAATGCACCCCTATTCACATCAACATCCGCCACGTAGGGCTCATTGCTGCATAATTTGTCCCACTCCAGGGCAGGACCCACCCAGGAAAAGCCCTGATTTTCTTTCTAAGGGACATCCCTAGTTTACCATAGCAAATGGATTATTTCCTCAATAGTAGGCCACTCAGCGTGTGACTCAGAGAGCTGCTTTTGTCAGGTCATGAGATGAAGGAGGAAACAGTGTGGGGAAACACCAGATCCTTGGCTACCCCATATCCTAAAGCGAGCCTTACCCCTGGCGTCATAAAGTGACTTTGGCAGCCTTCTACCTGCCACAAATGAACTGAAAAGACAGATGTGTAAAAACCAGATCCTTTTTGTGTGACAACATAAATGCTTTACGAGATCCTTTCACGGCAGCCACTAATCACTTACTCATCTTTCGCTCAGCCCAGAGATGGTCCCCTTCTGCTCAGGAGAAATAGAAGAAAGGCAACTTCCTATAAAACAGACTTGGGAGGAATCCACAGCAGGGAGAAGAAAGTGGGGAGATCATTCCTGGACACGGCTTCTAGGGATTGGCAGTACCTTCCAAGATAATGCCAGTCGGGGTCATAGTAGCTGCCTCCCTCCCACCCAGGAGACACCCAGGCTGCCCTATGGATTTTCAGGCTCCTGGTCACTGACTCTCTGCAGGAAGTCAGTTGTGCATTTGCACTGGAACTGAGTGCTTAGGGCAAAGGCACCAAGCTGTCACTGGTTAATATTTCTTTGGAGTAGAAGCAAGTACACATCAAATCTGCTGTGTGTGGCCCTTCACATCTCCTGAGCTTTCTAACACTCCTGGTGACATAGGAGTGATTTGCCAAAGGCAAAGGGCATTTGTGTTACACCAAGGGTCTGTTTCCACCTTGGATCCCTGGTCTTCTTGTGTGAGTCTGGAGGCCTGCATCCTTGTTCTCAGAAACTGTGGTTTCAGGGGGCACCTTATTCCTCAGCCTGATCCTCCCAGGTGCTCGGCTGCTGCCTGACTGTGGCCATCACTTCTGGAGGTTGAACTGCAGATTATTCGTCAGAATCTTTGTGATGCCCTGATGCCCTGCTCAGAGCTATCATTTACCAAGCATTGATTCTTGCAAGGTGCTTACATATGTCATCTAACTTAATCCTCACAGGGATCCTGTGCTCACTTTACGAGAAAGGAATTCTGTCCACGCCGGCCACATTCACCCAACCTGACCCACGTAGACCCAGCTAAATGTAGGAGACCAGACAGCCCCTGTTTGAGCATCCTTATGGCACTTGCTGTCTCTTTACAGGTTTGATTTTTCAAATCGAGTTGCTATTTGATACTCTAGTCCTACTACTGGGAAAATGATACCAGGGAGATGGGGGTGCCTTGGGTATGGCTGGCCTGAGGTAGCAAACAACCCAAGGTGGGGAGCAGTAAGTCATGGGAAATCCCAGACAGCTGCACCAGTAATTCAGCTTCTGTTTCCCCAAAAGCAGCTGAAATCTAGGTTTTGTTTTCGTTTTATATAAGAAAACTTCTAGTTTTAAATGTTGGCAACTGATTAAAAAATGAACGAAACAAAACTTGTTTAACACCCTGCAAGCGAAATAACACATTTGGGAGCTGGTTTGCAACTTCCAGGTTAGGTTTTCCATGAGATACAGAAATTCAAACATGGGATAGAACAGGACCCATTTTTTTTTTCATGAAATATACTTTTTATTAGAGTGTATTAAAATCCTCAAACTTCAGAACAAAGTTCTAAAAAATATAAATGCTTAGGTATTTTTGTCACTAACTTTATTTTCTATATTAATATCACCTTCTATTCATACGACAGTTTACACGGTGCATTAAAATCGAGGATATTGTCCCATCTATTGCTCACAAGGCAGCTGGGTGCCTTGTGCAGGGAAACTGAGGCTGAAAGAGGCTCAGCCACTGACTCAAAGCCCCAGGACCACACACTGTCAGCCTGAAACCCAGCCACAGCTTCCCAACTCTTCTGTTCTTTTCATTCAGTAAACCTTGATTTTTAGTTTCTTTCATCAGCACTACTATACCAATAAGTGTTCTTCACTCCAGGCCACACAACTTTTTTCCCAAGTCAGCTCTAGCATGAAATAGAAAAGAAATCATAAACTCTCCTTTAACCTAGCACTTAGCTTTTTTTAAAGAGGCCAGTAAGGGAGAGGGTGATGGTTCTTAACTCAAGGTTGGGGGGCCTAAGAGTGAGTGGAAGGAGGAAACCTGTACCCCCTGCAATTGTCTGCAACACTGTGTGGAGAGGTGCCCTGGGCATGTTCTGAGGAAGGTGACTGTAGCTTCCTCCAGAGGGTGTCCAGCTTTCTTGCAGAGGATGAGTGCTGTGCACGTTTGACTCCAAACCCTTGATCTTTATCGATACTGAATCATAACTTAAGCAACCTTCCTAAATCTGCAAACTGATTTTTCCCCAATACGCTCCTCTATCAGGAAGATGTAACTCAAGCCACTTTGCATCTGAAATTGGTCAACACCAACTAATTTAACCCCTTGCTTATCCATGGTTTATTACTATGGGCCTGGCTGTGTTCCTGCAGGACAGGCCTCCGCAGTTGTTACGACCTTGATCAGCCCTCAGACTTTATAATTGGTTTCTTCTTAAAAGGCCCAAGCCCTGGGCTTCCCTGGTGGCGCAGTGGTTGGGAGTCCGCCTGCCGATGCAGGGGACACAGGTTCGTGCCCCGGTCCGGGAAGATCCCACATGCCGCAGAGCGGCTGGTCCTGTGAGCCATGGCCGCTAAGCCTTCACGTCCGGAGCCTGTGCTCTGCAACGGGAGAAGCCACAGCAGTGAGAGGCCCGCGTACCACAAAAAAAAAAAAAAGGCCCAAGCCCTTTATTCCTGTAATGAACATTGCAAAACACTTGTGAACAAAATATAATCTTTTCATGAGGAATAATTACTTTGTGCTAACATGTTCAGAACCCTCACACACTGTTGATGGGAATGTAAATGGGTGCACCCACTGTGGAAAACAGTATGGAAGTTTCTCAAAAATTAAAAATATAACTGCCATATGACCCAGAAATTCCACTCCTGGGTATATATCCAAAAAAAACAACAAAACACTAACTCGAAAGGATACATGCACCCCGTTGTTCATAGCAGCATTATTTATAACTGCCAAGATACGGAAGCAACCTAAGTGTCCATCAACAGATAAATGGATAAAGAAGACGTGGTATATATATATACAGTGGAATACTACTCAACCATTAAAACCATTAAAAGAATGAAATTTTGCCATTTGCAGCAACATGAATGAGCTTGGAGGACATTATGCTCAAGTGAAATAAGTCAGAGGAAGACAAATACTATATATCACCTATACGTGGAATCTAAAAAATACAACAAACTGGTGAATATAACAAACAAACAAAAAAAGAAGCAGACTCACAGATATAGAGAACAAACTAGTGGTTACCAGTGGGGAGAGGGAAGGAGGGACAATATAGGGGTCGGGGATTAAGAGCTACAAACTATTAGGTATAAACTAAGCTACAGGGATATACTGCACAACACGGGGAATATAGCAAATATTTTATAATAACTGTAAATGAAGTATAACCTTTAAAAATTGTGAATCACTATAGTGTACACCTGTAACTTATCTAATATTGTACAACTATACTTCAACTAAAAAAATTTTTTAAAGAATATGTAAAAAGAAGAACAAAGTAAGCAATAAAGTAACAGGCATTTCTTCTGTTAAGAAGTCTTTCTGGACAATGCAAGAACCCATAGCAGGAACTTCTCACTAGATGGTACAAAGAGCTTCCAGGACCTAGAGTGTCACCTATTTCATCACCTTTGCAACTGTGTGTGGGAGACAACGTGCAGAGAATTTTTATAACAGGGGGTGGGGAGCCCCCCAAAGACAACATCATAGGGAACCACAGCACAGGTGTGGAGTCGGGTGGCCTGGATTTGATATCCAGCCTTGCACCAGCTCATGGTGTGACTGAGGATGTCATCTTACCTCTCCAGGGCTCCTGAGCTCCTGTCTCTCTGACAAAATGACCTCTAGGGGCAAGAAGGTCAGAAGGGAAAAAGGAAACAGGAGTAATATCTACCGAGAACCCACCAGGTTACCAGGTCCCGTGCCTGGTATTATCACACTCAGCCTCTCATTTAAATCCTCACAATGGAGGGGCTCCCGGGGCTCCCCTGGTGGCACAGTGGTTAAGAATCCACCTGCCAATGCAGGGGACACGGGATCGAGCCCTGGTCCGGGAAGATCCCATATGCCACAGAGCAACTAAGCCTGTGCGTCACAACTACTGAGCCTGCGCTCTAGAGCCGCGAGCCACAACTACCGAGCCCACGTGCCACAAGTACTGAAGCCAGCGCGCCTAGAGCCCGTGCTCTGCAACAAGAGAAGCCACCGCAATGAGAAGCCCGCGCACCGCAACGAAGAGTAGCCCCCGCTCGCCGCAACTAGAGAAAGCCTGCGTGCAGAAACAAAGACCCAATGCAGCCAAAAATAAATAAATAAAACAAATAAATTTATAAAAAATTAAAAATTTTTTAAAAATAAGTAAATCCGCTCCGCTTCTGGCCTTCGACCGCGGCAGCGGGAGGCTCCCGGCCGGCGAGGGCCGCGCGATGTCGCACGGACCCGGGCTCGTCCGCACCACGTGCAGCAGCGGCAGCGCCCCGGGAGCCGGGGCCGGCGCGGGGCAACTGGGCGCGAGCTCTTCGGAGGGGCTGCTGGACCCCGTCTACCCCCGCACCCACGCAGCGCTGCTGAAAGTGGCGCAGATGAAACTTTGAGAAACACAGGGAAGAAACCAGAGTCTCCCACCCCCTCCCCCCCAAGATTGATATTTAAAAGCTTAATAAGAAAAGATTTATTTCTTCAGAGTTTATATCAGTCATTGGTTGCTGGTGTGAAAATTTATCTTTTTCACAAGTCACACAGTGCAAGGCTGATGGAGTCACCACCGTGACTTTGGGACACCCTCTATGACACATGCCTTCTTCAGTTGAAACCAAAGAAGATAACAAGCACATAAGGATCTTACAGGTTCTCTTTTATTCTTTGGCTCAAAGGTGATACCATTGGTCAGAAGCAGCCGCATGTCCTTTCCAAAAGCAAGGGGTCTTGGAGAAATCATCTTCTGTATGTCCAGTATGAAATGAGAACTGTAAAAAAATAAATAAATAAAAAATAATAAATAAATAAATAAATAAATAAATTAAAATAAGTAAATCCTCACAATGGGACTTTTGGATCTGTGCCCAAGGCCACATGACTTGTAGATGGCATGCCCAGAATCCAAAGCTGGGTCTGTCCAACCCTAAATGGCATGGTTCAGGGGATCCCAAACTCCACCCATGAAGCACCTCCAGCAAGAGAAAAGAATGACCCCTTGAATTAGTTTGCTCAGAGCTCCTGTTACGAAGTACCACGGGCTTCAACAACAGAAATACATTGTCTCACGATTCCAGAGGCCAGAAGTTTGAAATCAACGTGTCAGCAGGGTTAGTTCCTTCCGAGGCTGAGAGGAAGGATCTGTTCCAGGCCTTCCCCTAGCTTCTGGGGGTTTGCTGGCAACCTCTGGCATCCTTGCCTGGTAGACACATCACCCCCATCTCTGCCTCCACGTTCACACAGCCTTCTCCCCATGTGCATGTCTGAGTCTCATTTCTGCTTTTTATAAGGACGCCCGTCACACTGGATTAGGGGCCCACCTAAGGAACTACATCTGCAATACCCTATTGCCAAATAAGTGCATATTCTGAGGTCCTAGGAGTTAGAACTTCAACATATTTGGAGAGACACAATTCAACCCATAATACTACCCACTTCAGGAGTCTCGGGGATGTGGCTTATGGCATCTGCTACCAGCACAAAATGTTTCTGAAGCCTCGTGAATTATCTTTAAAAATGTATGCAAACTGAGCACACAACTCCATTGTTAGATCACTATTTCATATAAAACAACATTTCCCAAAAGTCTGTGAGTAAAATTAGTGATCCAGAAAGCTGCTCCATGTTGATCCTAGGGATCCGGGACCTCACATCTTTTCATGTCTGTAGAGGATGCTCACACCAAGTGTGAAAGCCTCTGAGAAGCAGAGACACCTGTAAGGAAGAAAAGGCACATTTACCCTAAATGAGCATGAAGAATATTGACTGAGACGGGGCTGAACAAGAAGTCATGCGAACTAGATACACAGAGAAAATACAGAACATCCCTGACCAAGATCCCTGACCAACGAACCAGACCAGTGTGGAAACAACACTTGCAGAGAGCCCTGTTGCAACCACACGGCTTTTTTTCATTCTCTCTTCTTTCCTTTTGAACAGAAATCAGTGTCGCACAGCACTGTTCATCCCGTTTCCCCAACACAATGGCTTTTGAAGAACATGCTTTTGAAGTGCAGGTGCCGTGGGGACAAAGCTGACGGTTGTGGTAGTAACCAGCTTTGTAACACACTGGTCAGATTCACATTTTTCTATGATAGTAAATGTGCCTCAAGTAACGGAACTTACCAGTAACACTAACCATGGCCATACTGTTCTTTTACTTCCTAAGAAATAACATTTTCAAAAGTGACAAAGGACTCCAACAAAGGCCCAGCAATGGGAGTGAGAATGACTCAAGTGGCAAAAAGGGCTCTTGATGTGGTTCGCTTATTGCCCCACTTGGTTTGTCACAGAAAAGTGGGTCGAGCTGATGCATTTCCACATGCTGAGGACCTACCGCCAGTCCCATGAAGCTGCACTCCCTCCAGAGCCCAAGCTGGAGAGAGCCTCTGATGGACAAGGCTCCAAAGACAGCACCAGATACCTTGATGGCATGGAAAAAGAGGTGGCTTTCTGCTTTCCTTGCTTAAAAACATGGGGACCACGGTGTTCTTTTATTTTTTTTCCCTGCCCCTCTATTAGGAGACATACGAACTTCACAAAGGCATTCCTTGTCCACTTAGCAGAAATGTCTATCAAAATCAGACCACAGTCAAGGAGAAGACATCCCACAGGATATGGCCAAGTGACAAGCCTGGAGAACACACCTGACACAAGGTTATCGCTCGGGGCAGCCATGAGGCTGCAGCTCCTCTCAGGAAAAACCCCTACTGATGCCTGGGTTCTGAAAGCTGTGCACAGAATGCCAAAGAGAGACCCGGTGTTAGCAAACACAGTGGCCAGACTCTTGAGTAAAGTAAGTAATGACAGAGGAAGATGGTCCTCAAGGGAAGGAGGGAGATGGGGATCAGAAAAACCAGAGCCTGCAGGGGCCATCAGCCCCCTTCGGCTAGTGATCAGCTCCCCCAGGGCAGTGGGGACTGTTCCCTTCTCTAGGGAGATGAGCTTTCCTCAGAAGCACGGCTATTTCATCAGGCTTTCCCACAGCCTGAAGAGAATATCTCATGAGATCATCCGAGTCCCTCTGTCCTGATCCCACATCCATCACGGCTATTGCTGTTTCCCAGGCCTCCCGATAATGGAAGGCACGGTGTCTACTGGAAAGGTGTCTGAGCAGGAGGGGTAACTGGCGCTCGGCCTGTAATGAAGCAGAAGCTGTAAATGATGTCTAAGGATTGTGCACATCTTTCAGCTCTCACTGTCCTCTCAGATCCCAGCCTCCTCCCTCCCTCCCCTATCAGCCCACAAGGGTCATCCCTGGGCAAGCTGAGACAGACAGAAGGGGCCAGGTACCCAGCCAGGGCCTGGAGCCTGTGGCCTGGGGGCCCTGCATGCACTCTGGACCACATCCACACTGCCCACATTCAGAGCTCAAACCCTGGGTAGAGCTCTGAGGAGATAAACATTTTAAGGCAATACGGTCGCGGTCTGGTTTGCAGCCTGGTTTTGTGTGAGTTATTGCCCCCAGTGGCTTATTAACTCCCAAGGAAGAGATAAAAATCTAGTTTTTCCCAAAAGGGAGGAGCAGATCCCAAGCACGAAGTCCTCACCAGGGCAGTATCCAGGCTGGGGATAGCAGGCAGCCCTGCCCAGCACCTCTGGCCAGCTGCCTCTCCTAGAGGTTCATCATGTGCCCCTCAGAATTTGTTGAAAGTCAGTGGGATTCCTGAAACAAGATGGGATTAAGCCACAGAAAGCAGGGCCCAACCCAGTGGTAATGATGGGGGGGTGGGGGGAAATGGCCCCTAAGGGAGAAAAAAGGCAAAGAGGTGCAGTCCTGTATAATTTAAATGAATTTTGGGAGACTCTCCCTGAAACTGGCTAGGCCAGGGCACCAGACTGGTTATATTTTTCTAAAAAACCCCAGAAAACCTCCAAAGAAAGGAAGAAACCCTGGTTATGATCATTCTTTCCCTCCAGCTTTTATCCCTTAGACAGTGGCTCCCCAGCAGCGTGTCTGCCCCCACCCCAACTAAAAGGGACATTTGACAATGTCTGCAGACGGTTTTAGTTGCCGCAACTGGGGAACACGATCAGCATCTAGTAAGGGAGAGATGAAGAATGCTGTTAGACACCCTGCAACACACAGGCCAGCACCGCCGCCTCCTCCCCCCGACAAAGAATTCTCCCAAAATGTCAAAGAGCCGCTGCTGAGAAACCTTGCCTTCAGAGAATGATTTTCCTGGTCTCCCACCAACTCACGTGCTGCTAAACCAAACAAAATGTATATGGGGGATTCATAACAAGAGAGGGATCGATGTGACTGAGAACATACAGCAAGTCCTGGACCATCAAACACTTTGAAGAAGGCCAGCAGTCAGCTCTAGGGAGCCACTTCTCTGATTTTTTCTTTTCTCCTTTTTTGGTACGCGGGCCTGTCACTGTTGTGGCCTCTCCCGTTGCGGAGCACAGGCTCCGGACGTGCAGGCTCAGCTCAGCGGCCATGGCTCACGGGCTCAGCCGCTCCGCAGCATGTGGGATCTTCCCGGACCGGGGCACGAACCCATGTCCCCTGCATTGGCAGGCGGACTCTCAACCACTGCGCTACCAGGGAAGCCCGGCACTTCTCTGATTTTAAGCATCGTCTTCTGAAGTCCGTTAAGCATCTAGCCTCTCACTGTGTTACAGTCAAGTTAATTGGCAAAGGGAGTTCAATGGAACCTCTGTCCTCTAAGAGTTTACAATATGAGATGGAGAGTAATAACTGGGCAGCGCTTTATATAAAGCTGAGATGAACAAATAAAGGGAGAAGTCAGGCCATGCCAATTGTACAAGCTGGGAGCTGAGTATATTCTGAGAGATGGTGAGGGAGGATGAGAGTCAGCACAGGTGAGTAAGGTGGCACTGAAGGTACGTAAGAGACGGCCTTCAGATAGTGTCCACCTGTACCTTCATTTATCTATACTTTCACTAAAGTATGCACTGCATGCTTCCAGGCAGTAAAAGTACAGAAGGCACAGTCTCTGTGCCCCTAAGATTCACACAAAAAGCAAAATACAAAAATGTCATTTTGAGAGGTACAGCAAGTAGATGTTATAGTGTTCGGTGAAGGGGGTGATGCCTGCACGTGGTAGAACTTGCATTTGAGCTGGGCCCGGAGCCTGGGTGCCGCTGCGGGGAGCTGAGCTTGCCTGAGAGCCCCAGACCAGGGATGCAGGCTGGGGATTAGGTAACATGCTGACAAGAATCTCTGTAAAGTGTGTTCTGATTTACGGTATCTGTTCTGGCTTGTCTTTTGGCCACTCAGCAAAACTCTCTGTGCTTCAGTTTCTCTCTCCTTCCCATTTCCAAGCAATTAAGACCATACCTACTCTTATTAGGAACCACGGCCGTGTGAAGCCCTGTGGAACCTAGTGGCAAGATGATCAACATCAGTGAGGTTCAAGAGAGATGTTAGCAGTTCTTACTCACGGGGCATCTCGTGTTGTTTATGTGTCTCTGACCTCACTCAGTAACAGCAACTCAGAAACCTACCCAGGCAAAAAGTCACATGCTTTGAAGACATACTAATATTTCAATGGCCTAAACATTTTCCAGGACCAAATCTTTACCAGAGCTGCAAACAAGCAGTCAGATGGACTGCCCTGTGAGTTTTCTTCTCTACCATGAACCCACAGAAAGGTCAGCAGCCAGACACAGAAAGAGGAGAAGGGTCCTGAATAAACACAGACAGTTTAATCAACCATGAAGAAAACCAGGAGTTGACTGAAAGTGCTTTGTCAGGAAGAGAAGCGAGGCCCCTGCGCTCAGAGAAAGGCGAGGAAGGTTGGAGGTCATTTAGCAGCAGAGATGGCCACTGACCACAGAGGCCACTGCGGAGGCACCAAGGGCCTGGTGGGGATGTCAGGGAGGGGAGGGGTGGAAACCAGCGTTTGGGTATTTTCCAAAGAATAGGACAAATAAACTTTCCCTAGAAAGAAGATGAAATTTTAGCTCAATAACAAGGGAAGATACTGTTTTAAAACCACCATAATTACTTAAGAGTTGGTTACTCCTTCAAGCTTATGTCCATCAAGCCTGTCATTTCTGATTCCAGACTCCTCAGGGAATTTTAAAAACTGGTTTATTCAAATTACATCAGTATCCTTTACTTGCATCTAAAAAAATCAAGGTCAAGCTATGTTGATGTGAGAAAGAGAATTTAGATGAATGAGGGCTGACACCGAGTCTCTGGCCCTGTAATTACTTTCTTTGTAAACCTGAATACCGGATCAGATGGATGCCTTCTCCACACTTTTTGTCGTATTTATGGAATACCTTTAAACAATGGAATCTGGAACCACCAGCAACATTGTGTCCAAATATATCCAAGCCTGTTTGTTTATGTTTTTAATTGAAAGTCAAACAATTTTAGACCAACTGGTCTATGGTATCATTGGAAATGCATATTTTTAGAAGATTCTTGAGAATTTTGCATACCATTAAAGTAACTTGACATCATACTTTATATTTCCCAGCTGTGATTGCTGTTGGAATGAAATCAGGGGAAGCATTCAAGAAAGTCTGCAGCCTGAAAGGTTTGCTTAAGAATTCTGATTCCACTAGAAAACCGTTTCTTTTAAGATGGCTTTACCATTTTCCAATGGCTCATGTAATATGGTTGGTTTGTTCTCATTACAATTAAAGATGCAATTCATTAAAGAGTCTTTAACTTCATTAAAGCAAGGCCTTCTATTAATGTTATCAAGCGCCGATGGGCTTCTAACCGGACATTCTCAGCAGGCAGGAAAACAACTTTCAAACCCTCTGATTTTGTATGAAGCAATGCTCATTTCTACACAAAGACTTTCATTTCTGTGATCTGGCCTGGTAAAATGTTTATTCCTTCATGCTCAGTCTAGTTTATTTGAGTCCCAGGTCTGTGGGCCTGATAATATGTATAGGAGGATAATTTATATGGGAAGACAGTTGTGCTTGTTTATATTCAGTACTTGAGGATTAGGAAAAATTTAAACCAATTAAGAATTCCCATCATCAGGAGTTTCTTAGAAGGAAATGACTTTTCAAGGCATGTGGGAATTATCAAGAACATAATTTTCCCCTGAGATGATGTGTTGGTACACAAGAGGAGTGTTGGCAGGATATCCAGAGGAACTTGATAACTCGCACATGAGGAAATGAGTCGCTACTTTCAAGGCTACATGACAGGAGACCAGGGCATATTTTCCCCATTTATCTTTCCATTTTAAAGAGTAGTGGAATTCGGGTACATCTTGATTGTTCAGGATAATAAAGGATATGTGAGACAGGGATAGAAAAACCACAAATGGGGAGTAAAATAAGAAAACCAGGGATTACTTTTTTTTTCCTGTTTATTAACATTCACACCAAGCTGTGTACTTTGGTTACCATGGTCTCGTGGTATCTCATGTCACAGGCCACACCGTATAAAATCACAGAGGCCACGACAGGCAGGAAGAGAGGCGGGGCCTTGTCTGAGTAATACAAACAGCCCAGTGTGTTGGACGTGAGCCTGGGTGCACTGCGGCCTGAGGCGCCCAGCCCAGCAGCCGGCTGGCTGCCGCCCCACCTCTTCTCCTGCCTCCGCCTGCCCCCTAGTGGACGGCCGTGGGAAAGCGCGGGAGTCCGCCTGGGGGTCTTTGCGGGGCCCGAGATGCGGCTCCCTGAGAGCGGGCCTCCCCCCCGCCCTGTTCCCAAGCACTCTCGGTCAATTTCCTGGAGAATCAGTGTTCCGCCTGGCATGCTCTGAAGTCTCCCTAGGATGAACACCATCATTTCCTATGTCGTTTTCCCCATTTTCCTCTACCTCTGCCTGCCTGTTCCCCCGCTGGCCGGCACCTTCCCTTGTGCAATCCCCACATGAGACACGCCTTTTCTAGAAAGGACAAATTATTCCTTCTTCGGGTCCTGCAAACTGTAGAGAACCAACACAGTACGATGCTATTGAACCCATTCCCACTGTAGGGGCCTCTTATGCCTCCTATATGTCCCTATAGCCATTCATTTATTCATCAGACACCTACTAGATGCCGCACCCTGCGCCCGGCCCTGGAGACACGGAGGAAACCGGGCCAAGGTTCCTGCCTGCCTGGAGGAGCACACAGCCCAGAGGGACAGCTCATCCATCAGCTGCCGTGTGACGAGGCTCACACCTCTAAAAAGACAAGAGTGCGGCGCTGCGGGAGCAAAGGCAGTGAGGGCAGAGGCTTTCTGGATTTGTTGTGGGTTCTCATCACAGCAAGCTTAGCCCCACAGCTGCTTTGTTCGAACGACTCGGAAAAGTAAATGCGGCTGGCACGGGCTGTCTGGACACCACACACCTCTAGGATACCCTGGCTGTGCTGCGCATTTTCATCCCTGCCCAAGTCACAGAGATCCGATGGTGCTGACAGGAGGCAGACATACCTAGAGCCCCTCAGATGACGCACTGCTCGATCTTCCCACAGTGGCAGCCCTCAGCTCCTGCCAACACCCTGCTCTGGCTTGCTCACTTCAAGCCTCCCTTAATTTTTCTGAGGCCCGGGTTTCCCACATCGCTGATCACAGAGATGGAAGACCTAGAAGAGAAAAAAAAGGTAATTTTCTCAAATGACTCAGGAGCCCTCTTGGACCCTGTGATCTGTGTATCGACCTGCACTGTAAAAGCTGAGAGTAATAATATTGTCATCTGTGTAAGGAAAGCTGGAAGAAAAACAGATTCACATTCTTCTGAACTCCTGGCTCCTGGCAAAAATTAGTGTCGCGCGGATGGATTCTCAGCCACGGTCTGACAGGTGAATACCTCATCCAGAGGTGAAGGTACCTGTAAAGACCCCCGGAAGATGACAAGTTCCTGGGGCCAGGGCCGCATTTGCTCATCTCTCTCTCTCTCTCTCTCTCTCTCTCTCTCTCTCTCTCTCTCACTCTCTCTCTCTCTCTGATGCAGTAAATGTTTGTGGGATGAATGGTTGCCACCTCCAGCCCTGTCAGGCCCTGGAAGAAACACGGACTGGGAAATGAAACCAACTGGCAGGCCCTAGACGATTCCATTTAAGATTCATGAACAAAGAAGAGGAAATGACTTGTGTGCTACGAAACTACTGAGAGATACGACAGCCAAGGAAGGATGGGAATCGCCTACGGGAGAGAAGCGAGTGGAGGGACAATTCTCCGCCGGGGTTGGGGGGTGGGGCGGGGGCGGGGGGGCCGCTGGTGAGAGGGCGCAAAAGCACCAGCGGGGACAGCCAGAGCAAGGCGGTCATGGTCATTACGCCCCTAGCGGAGAAGGGTGGAGCTGCAGGTCAGCAGCGGATGGCGCCCGCGAGGTGTTCAGAAGGCAGAGCCAAAGACCTCTGGGAATTGACCCGAAATCCTTGGTTTTCCCTGCGGCGGCTGTGGCCTGGGGCAAGGGAAGTTACATATAGCTGTAAATGTTGTGCACTCTGCAACTTTTGCAATTAGTCTAAAGAAACTCCAACATCCTATTTTAGGATGGCGTGCATTCAAATTATCATCCTGTGCCCCAGCTCTGGGTTCCATTAAGTCCTTATTCTTCCTGCATTTCTGCTTTTCCTCCATGTACCCTTAATAGCACCCATAATTCACTCACTTCAAGTCAACAAATATGGATTGAATGCCCACTCTTTGCCGGGTCATACTAGGTACCAAGAATACAATGTCAGCAAAAACAGACATGATCCCTGCCCTCATGGAACTTACACAATAGAAAAGGAGACGACCTTGATCAAATAACCACGCAAATTAACATGACATTGTAATGTGTGGTGCCCCAAGTACATAATAAGGGGTTTGATTTAATAAGGGATATCAGGGAAATCTCTAAGGAATTGATGAGTGAAATGAAATCTGAAGGAATAGGATTAACTAGGGCAGGCAGGTCTGTGCATCTCCATGTGGCATGGCACTTGTGTCTTCAAGGTCGTGAAAGACTCGAGTGTGACCACAGCACAAACAGGGAGGTGGGCAGCATGCATGACAAGGCTGGATTCGAGCCAGGCCATTCACAGGGAGCCACTGAAGTGTTTAAGTAGACAGGCGATGTGATCAAGTGTGCATTTTAGAAAGATTGCTCTGGCCACAAGAGTTTGGAAAGAAGAGCTTGGAAAGGGTCATAAGTGGATGTCATGAGACCAGTTAGGAAGCTGTTATAGGTGAATTCAAGACTAGGAGAAGAGCCACAGAGGAGAGAAAGGGGGAAGATTCTATATAGGAGGCACAACTGCCAGGATGTGGTGACAGAGTAGATAGGCTTACAATGTATTCCACACCTATACCATCTTCCAACAACCTGCCCTGCAATGAGCCCTCTCTTCATGGGCTAGATTGCTATACAAATACAACTGAGATACAAATACAACTTCCCCCTCTTCCAGGTTTATCCCTAAGGATGCCTTCCTTCATGGTTTCTTTCTAGCTTCCTCTAAAAATGAAGGGAAGGAAGGTCTGTGATGCCTGCAACATATCAAAGGTCATGGGTTGAAATGACAACAACTCAGATTACAGGACTGTCAGCTCCCACGACCTTAACTGAAGGGCTGAGGAGTTGATAGCAGACCAAGAGAGCCTTACAACGCTGCAGGCTGCTACAGCGTTGGACCTGCTGATTGAGTTGAGTGCTTAAAATTCATGTATTGTCCAATTAATCAAAGTATTCTTCTACCACACATTTAGAGGATGCTATGTAAAATTTCTGCATCAGCTGGGGGTGGAACTAGCTACCTAGGATCCTTGCTTCTGCAAAACAGCCATTGATCTGTTCCAGAAATCGTGTTTTATCACTGTGCTGTGCTAGGTAACAGGGACTGGAAGATGAATAAAAGTGTCCTTCCTTCCAGGAGTTGCAATCTAGCCTGTCTGCCAATCAGGACAGCACAGCGTGAGTGACGAAGCACGGGCAGAGGCAAAGCCCAAGGCAGGGGACAGGAGCTCTGTCTGGCGGAGTTAGGAAGGTAAGGAAGGTTTTCCAGAAGACACATCTGAACCAGGTGTGAAGGGGTGAGCAGGAATTTATATGGAGAAGAGGAGACTGCTTATTTCAGGCAGAAGAAATAGCTCATATAAAGACACAAAAACACCTAGGAGTAAGATGTGGCCAAAAAGTGGGCCCAGAGGTGATGGTGGGGGCTATAGCAGGAGGTGAGACTGGAGACAGACCTCTGGTGAGGTCACTGGAAGCTCCTAACTACCTGCTTAAGGGAATATTAGTATTAATATTAGTATTTCTGTTGTATAACAAGTTACTCCAAAACTTAGGTGCTTAAAACAACAGTCATGTATTATCTCACAGTTTCTGTGGGTCAGAAGTCCGGACATAGTTTAGTGGTCCTCTGGCTCCGGGTCTCACAGGCTGCAGTCAAGGTGTCAGCCAGGGCTACGGTCATCTCAAGGGTCCACTGAGGAAGGCTCCCCCTCCAGGCTCGCTCACATGGCTGTTGGCCAGCCTCAGGTCCTCACTGGCCCCTGGCTGGAGACATCGGTTCCTTACCACATGGGCCTATCCATAGGGAAGCTCACGACATGTCAGTTATGGCAGAGAGACAGACAGAGACAGAGAGATAGAGAGGGAGAGAGAGAGAGAGATGTACAAAAAGACATCTTCTGTTATCTAATCTCAGGAGTGACATCCCGTCACTTTTGTCATCTTCTGTTTGTTTAGAGGGTCACTAGGACCAGCCCACATGAGAGGACGGTTCACACAGGGAGTGAATACTAGTAGGTGATGATCCTTGGGCCGTTTTAGAGGCTGCCTGCCGTAGGTACCATAGCTATTTCAGGCGCGATCCCAGCATTATCGCCTTCTGCATAAATTATAGGGAAAGATGTATAATTTCATTGCATATTAGTTTGTTTTTGTCAGTGGGTACACTCTGGTCCCCAGGAGCCCTGAAGAACAATGTGCTTCATTTCACATCTCTCCCTAAGGATTTTATACAACCCACTTGGCACTCATGCTGTTATTATTAGATGGATTCAGCCAAAGCTGCCTGTGAGGATAGAGATAGATGGGAAGGTAGGGAGGCAGACAGAGGAAGTGATCAGGACCCCAAAGTGAATAAAGAAAAAGGTTACACGCCAACTGAAAATCAGAAATGAATCTGAGTGGAACTAAGTATCGAGGTTGACAGCTCATACACAATGCCAACTTGCCACAGCTTGGCAGTGCCCTTGGTTTTCCCACATGCAACTGAAAATAGCTAGCATTCATCCTGGGGGAGTGCTTCTAAAATAAGTAAATACTGGGAGCTATACCTCACTGCTTATTCAGGCTGGAAGCATTCTGCAATTATTTTGCTGAAATTAGATACAAACTAAGTTGCCACTCCCAGAACCCTTTCTCCTGTACCATATCACAGGAAAAAGACACTGAATTTTGAACTCGAATAGTTTAGATTTCTTAAAAATAAATGTGATAGCTGATAGGATATATGCAAAGGCAGATTATTAATACTAATCTCTTGTGAGACCTAATCTCTTCAGGAGCCTGGTTTTCTGATCTTCAGACCTGGGTTAACTTGCTATGGACACAGAGTGACAGTCCGGTAAAGGTGACTGGAGGGACGGATCAACTTGCCCACACTTGAATATACTGTGTGGCACCACCATTAAACCTGTTGGGGATAGAAGAGAGGGGACTAGCATAGGATCGTCTGCTGGGATGGATATGGATGGCTGTGCTCCCACTTTTCTTAGTGATCTGAAAGCTCTCAGGGTCTTTATCCATTTGGATACAGAAGTCCTGCTATGTTTTTAAAAGCCAAACAGAATAAACAAACATACATGCAAACAATAATAATGATCGTGTTGGGGCGTCTCCCCTCAACCTCGGCTAAAAAGGAACTGGAATACAGATAATGGGGGTGTTTGGCGGCCGGGGCAGGGGGTGGTTTCTGCTATGAAAGAGCCCCTGAATTGTACTGTCTCCTTAATAAAACACCATCTTCTCTGACCTGCTTTGGAAGAAGTGGATGAATATCTAAGAGCCCAGCTGTGCTGGAACCTGGGAGGCTGTGGTACTGCTGGGTTGGATGCTTCTCCACAGCTTTGACTTCCAACTTCCCTTTGCAGAGGGAAAGATTACTTTCTTCTCTTTGTGGGAGAGATCAGTCACAGATGAAGCACATTCGTCCTCACCCCACACATCCCCAACCCTATACCCTTATTGTGATCTGGTGAATCCTCGAAGTGCCGAATGAAATAAAGAGCTCCAAGTAACCTTTCCTCCTGGGTAAGGGGTTTGTTTTGTTCTGTTTTTGGTCACCATAATTCTCAGACAAAAAATCTAAAAGGTTCCCCTAAGCAAACTCTTAAGATGGTAACCTCTACAACCTCCCTTTGATGTCAGGGGTCATTTCATGCCTCATTTAACTTTTGAAATTATTTTCTGTGCCTCCTTTTTCCAGATTTGTTAGGGCTTGGGGAGGAAACGAAATGAAGTTCAATGGAATCAAAGTAGCCTGAGTGGTGTGAAGTGAGCTGATGTCAGCAGTGGTTCCCCACGCAGCTTGTGACTGTCTCCCATAGCACATCTCCTTGGACTGGTGAGTTCAGCACCATATTTATTCTGACAGATGAAAGCACAGGCACAGGCTCTGGCTGCCTTGTATCAGCTGAACATTGAAAGCAACCACCCTTTCTGGACATCCTTCTACCGTCCCAGAACTTACATTGGTCTAAAAATCCCCGTTTGAAGAAGCAGGGCTTTCAGGACAAAGTCATACAGTAAACAGTGACAACCTGAATAGCATCCTGGTAGAAGGGTTCCTCTTCCTTGTCTCCTTCAGCCCACTGACCCAAACCTCCTAGAGGCCATTCCATGATCCCTGAGTAGGGAAAAGAAAATTCAGATCCATAACCTCAGACCTGGACATTCAAAAGATGGCAAACAAGGGGAGAAAAGACTGAGGGGACCGACCGACAGGGGCAATTTCAGAATGTTGAGATCTCATTTATTTTCACCGTTCAGGGAACTTTTTGATTAGCATCCTTCTTCCTTTTCTGATTTCAAAGAAATAATTCTTAACTTCCGGGGAGGGAATCCGCATTGGGAAGAGGAATAAGAAAGATCACGGGGTGAGTAGGGAAGAGGCTGCACTTGCTCTCTCCCTAGGTCCTCTCCCCTGTTGCTCCCACCTCCTCCCGCAACTAACTCTCTCTCTCTCTCTCTCTCTCTCTCTCTGTCGACCAGTGTAAAAATAGCTATCTAGGTTCTGTTATTCATCCCTAAGCAGCAATGAAGGGTGGGCCTCCCTGCAGTGCCAGCTGCCCTTTAGGAGCTTCTACTATCAGGTGATGTCTCACACCTCCCATTCCCCACTCCTAGTTGGATAAATGTCCTCGGTGACCTTAGACGTTTTCATTTTAATCAGCAGTATGGTTTTCGAGAGGAAAGTCCTCCCCGGCTTCCCCAGTCGGCGGAGCTGCGGGGCCGTCCCCTCCTCCACACCCCAGGCAGCAGTGCCAGGGGAGCGTTTCCATCTGTGTTGGGAAAGAACGGCCTCTCTGTGCCGCCCAGCACGTCCAGAGCGAGGGCGCGGAGGCTGGAAAACACTCTCCCTGGAACAGCTTTCCAGGGGCCTTGGGGGAGGCTGTGGCCTTTCCCAACGAGGGCCAGGCGCATCCCCCGTGGGCCCCGGCTCGTTTCTGGCAGGATCACCCCATCCCTACCGAGGGCACTGATTCCGCCGCGCCGGGGGAGGGAGCGGTCTCTGCAGCCTGGGCCCGCAGTCGGGCCACCAGGGTTTGCACATGCGCGGAGGGGCCGCGTTGCTCTGGACTCGGCGCGAGGGCGGCGGGCGAGGGCGCATGCGTCAGCGGTAGGGCAGGGGAGCGCCCGCAGAGAGTACTTGCCCGTTTGATCACGCTCTCCGTCCAGATTCCTGGCAACGTGTTGGGGACACTACACTATCGGAATAGAGCCACAGAATGCTACAGGCTCCTTGGAGGGCGTTTGCTTCGTGCCTCCATTTTACAGATGAGGAAATTGAGATACAAGGAAGCATTGGGAACCGCCTAAAGCTGCATTTCTGAATTCTGCCAGCTGGGACCAGATCCAGCTCGTATTGGCGTGGCTTAGGCACTACTTCACCGAGCATTTATCTAGCGCCTGGATGTACCATGTCCTAAATGTATGTATGGTATGGAAGATAACCACGAATACATCAGAAGCAGTGTAACCGTGGCCACCCCAGACTTAGACATAGAATGATACAGACCTGGGTTTGATTTGATGATCTGCAGGACTACACTGCTAGCTGGATAGCCTTGTGAAGCAATTAACCTCTCCAAGCCCTAGTTTCCTCGTCTGCAAAGCGGAGATAAAAAACAGGACCTACCTGCTAAGGTCACAGGGCTTAAATGAGATAAGGTGCACATTGCTTAGCACAGAGCCTGCACTTGGAAGTCACTCAAACATATTCATGCAATGTTTTGAGAAGTCGAAAGTGCTGGCACACAGGCTCTCATGAGACAGTCAGGGTACTCATTTCCAGACAGAAGTCGGCTGCAAGAGAGGGAAGGTACTTTCCCGCGCGCAGCGCAGTACAGCACTTGGGAAGACTCACACAGGGTTACGTGACCTGGCAAGACAGGGAGAGGAGGAAATGACCTCTGTTTATCTTTCCTCCTACTGCCCTGTCCTTCCCCCTCCCTCTTTCCTTCCTCCCCTCCCAACCCTCACTGTGACCCCTGGTGGCTGCAGGGATACATCGGGACCTCTTATCAGGGTGAAATGTGTTCTGAGAGGTGGTGCAATTTACGTTTGAAGTTCTACTTTATCACAGGGGCCTCTCTCCTCTTTTCCTAGGCGGGACAGGCACAAGAAGAAGCAATGGGGTTAAGTGGATAAGAAGGAATGGTGGTTAAGCGCCTAAGATAACAGATTGGAGTCATCTTGAATCATAGATGACCAGTGGTGAAGACCATCTGGTACGATGATGGTCCCTCTTGTTAAGGAAGAAGCAGTGAAAAACTGTGAAAGGTAAACCGTCATCAAATTTTAGACTCAAGTTAGAGCCCTGGTTTTCTGTGTCCCCCATAGTTGATTCATCCATTTATACACACTGCTTTGGGGGACCCATTATATACCGCCAGGTACAAGGGGTCTGCCTCAGTAAGCAGGGAAAGGGGAAAGGAAAATAGGAATTCAGAACTCCCAGGTACTTTGTGCAGCTTCACGGATGGTGATACCATTTACTGTGATAGCAAGTAAAGGAGTAGAAACTGGTCTGAGAGGAAGATGGTGTGTTTTGAATATATATTTTAATGTGCCTATGGAACTTCCAGGGAAGACAGCGAGGAGGCAGTCAGGAGCATAGGTGCCAAGCATGGGAGAGAAGCCCGGAGATGCCCACTGGGAAAGGGTCGACACAGGTAGTCACTGAAGCTGGGGCGGGGCTGAGATGACCCAGAGAGAGCAGGCAGACTGAGAAGATCATGGGATGGGTGAGAACTGAACCCTGACACACACCAGCTTCTAAGGATCCAATAGGGATCCTGAGGAGGGGGCAGAGGAGTGAGAAGAAAACTGGAAAAAAAGTGGCATCGAACAGTCCAACTGAAGAGATTATCCAGGCTCAGGAGGTGCCTGGGGGTGGGAAATGACACAGAGGGGTCCAGCGCACTAGTCCTGGAATGTGCCTGTTGATCTCAGCAATGAGGAAGTTATTGACGCGTGTGACTTCAGTTTCGGTGGGGACGTGAGAGCAGAAACCAAGCCACGGTGGGTTAGAAGTCAGTGGAGTCCCGGCAGAGTAGCAGCGGGGGTAGTAGGTATGGCCCACTGCTGCAGGAGAGTTGGTTGGCAGGCAAGGGGAAGTTACAACTGGGCGTGAGTTGTTTTTTTGTTTGTTCGTCTGTGTATTTGTTTGGGCCGAGCTGCAGGGCATGTGGGATCTTAGTTCCCCAACCAGGGATGAACCCCGCGGCCCCAGCCCCTGCAGTGGAAGCTCATTGTCGTAACCACTGGACTGCCAGGAAAGTCCCTGAGCGTGAGTTTTTTGTCATTGTCTTTTTTTGCTATGGGGAACTGAAACATGTTTAAAGGCTAAGGAGAAGCAGGAAGGGTTAATAGGATGGGGTCTCAGTAGAGCCTCCACAGGGGTGAATGGGAGGAGAGGGGATTCTGACCCCAGATAACCCAAAGGAAAAATTCCTCTCTCTTCGTTCTTTTCCTTCTACCATATGAGAGGAAGCAGTGCATTTGCAAGGTTTAGGTATGGACTTGGGGAGCTCTTCAAAACCAGCTTTGTCCTTGTCAGGTTCTAGCCATGGCAGCAATCTGACCATCAAATGCATTTAACCAGCCCCACTTGCATGTGAAGCTGTGCCGAATGCTACACAATCATGTGAAATAGCTGCTGTTATTCCCGCGTCAGTCAGGACTCCAAGTAGCAAGTGACTGAAACCCAGCTCTAACCAGCTAAACCCAAAATGGAATCCACTGGTTTGCTAAACTGGGCTACTGGCTTCAGGTGTGGTTAGGTTAGAGTGCTTGAAAGATGTTGTCAGAAGGAATAGGGATTATGTTTTGAAGTTATTAGCATGCTTTTCTCTTTTGCCTTTCAGAGCATATGAATTTAGTCTACTCAAGTTTGGAGGAGGGGATGAAGATTCTTTCCAGAAGGTATGCAAAGAGAAAGAAAAAGTAACACTCAGCTTCTGACATTCAAAAATAGAGTTTGTAGCAAAATGAAAGCCCTGTAATCCAAGCTCTTACCTTGAGAAAATAGCCTCTACATTCCATTACCTTCCTCTTTAGAAGATCAAGGACTGGGTTTGGTAGACTAAACCTTGGGTTTTATGTATGAGAGGTCTAGACAGAGGGAGAAAGGGGGATTGTGGAAGGACAGAAGCAGCAGAACCAGTCCAGAGGCCTGGGAGGAGCAATGTGGTGGAAAAGTAATGATTAGCCCCACAGGCATAGGAAAACCCTATCCCCTGCCATGGTTCCAGAAGTATGAGAGGGAGAGCCTGGGTAGCCTGATTTTGGTCTGACAGAGGGAGGCCCACAATGGACTTTTTAAGCTATGCTAGGTCCCCGTGTAGCTTGGACCCTACCCAGATGTAGCGGCAAGTCTGTGGCCAGCTTACCAGGGTGATCACTGTGGTGGGGTGACGCAGTGGTACGGGCTGCAGGGCGGACCCCTGGGACCAGGACTGATAGGAATTCATGGCCAGAGGTCAGAAGCACCTGGAAGATCAAAGAAGAGGCTACGTCAGCCAGGGAGCACTGCCTCAGACTTGTGGATAGACTACAAACTCGCCATCCACAGACTTCACACCAGAGGCTGGCAGCACACCCAGTCCAGGCAAAACGTGGACCTTGTCCTGACATGGGCAGGCACCGGGCAGCTATACTCAAGGGTGCATGCAAGGCCAGGAGTTCCCTTTCCCTCAACACCATGAGGATGCAGAAGCACAGTCCCTCCTTCTACCCCCACTGTATATACCCTACAGGAATGATGGCCAAAACAGTTAAAAATCTTACAGGCTCAGGCATTGACCCATCTGAATGGAGTGCCTTGCTGTGTCCAGGATTAACGTTTTCACTGATGGATTGTGGGGAGCTTAGGGGAAAGTTCCAGGGAGGGGACAGTGGGAGGTGCTTAGGGAACTGAAGGCAGCACCTGTTTACCAGCTGCTCCAGGCATATCTCAATATTTTATCAGCAAGGGAAGCCATAATGAAGGGTCCAGGTGAATACTGGCCAGGCACCATCATCTTTATTGGTGGAGCAGGAGATGGGGGAGGCCATCTGAGAAACTGAGCATGTTCTCAAAGAGGATATTGGAATTATTGGATTGCACCAAGATTTAAACCGGTTTCAACCCCTACTAACCAGTGGAGGGCCAGATTGATTATGGGGAAGCTAGAGAAATTATGTTTGTTGATACATCCAAGTTGCAGTATGACTTGAATTTACCATCTGTCTGCTTTCCTTTGTGTTGCCTTCACTCTCAGGCAGCAGCTCCAAGTGTTAGCAATCCCAAAAGGGAAAGCACACCTTTTTCAATAGCGCCAGCAACAATCCCAAATCAGATTCCTATTGGCCCAGCTTTACTCATGTCCCTGCTTCTGAGTCAATTCCTGATTGGCCAAGCCTAGGTCACATGACTATTCCTAACCTCTGGAACTGAGAGTAGGGCAGGGCATGGCTCCCCCCAGAAATAATCTGGATGCTGTTAGCAGAAATGCTGTACTGGTTGTTATGTAGGCAGGCACAACAGAGGAACACCACGCTGCCTTCTGGGGTTTAGCTTTCTAAAACTCTCAGGGACGAATGGAGTGTTTCCACAGCATGAAGTGAACTGGCACCTGTACACTTATCCATAAACTGTGATCAGCATAGATAACTAATGTTGAAAATCACAGGACTTCCCTGGAGGTGCAATGGTTAAGAATCCGCCTGCCAATGCAGGGGACATGGGTTCGATCCCTGGTCCAGGAAGATCCCACATGCCGCTGAGCAACTGAGCCCATGCACCACGACTACTGAGCCTGCGTCTAGAGCCCGCAAACCACAGCTACTGAGCCCGCGAGCCACAACTACTGAAGCCCGCACGCCCTAGCGCCCACGCCACAACTACTGAAGCCCGTGTGCTCTAGGGCCCACGTGCCACAACTATTGAGCCTGCGTGCTGCAACTCCTGAAGCCCACAAGCCTAGAGCCCATGCTCCACGACACGAGAAGCCACCACAGTGAGAAGCCCACACACTGCAACGAAGAGTAGCCCCCCACTTGCTGCAGCTAGAGAAAGCCTGCATGCAGCAACGAAGACCCAACGCAGCCAAAAATAAATTTAAAAGAAAAGAAAATCATAAAGCAGAATTTTTCTCTTCTTAAATTTTCTTACCACACTGACTAAATTAATTTCTGATCATTGAATTTGAGGAATATAATCAATGAAATGTCCAGTCTGGTTTAAAACTTAGTACTGTGTAGTATCCATAAATAGTTCCATTTAGAAATTGTTTGGTCTCTCCTCTTTTGGATGTGACAACAACTGTCTTACTTTTTCTCTGTGTCTTATTTCCTCTTTTGAAAGTAAATCGCCCTCTCCTAAATCCAAGAGAAACTGGATAATTAGTTGTTGCCTGTTTTTTGTTTTTTTATAAGAAAGCTTTTTGTAATAAATACGAAGTTTAATTATTCCAAGAGAGATAGTAAAGACAACATCAGCTTTTCCTCACAGACTTTTATTTTCAGTATCATAAAACACTCCACATTATTATTTTTGCGGAATGCGGACCTCTCACTGCTGTGGCCTCTCCCGCTGCGGAGCACAGGCTCCAGACGCACAGGCCCAGCGGCCATGGCTCACGGGCCCAGCCGCTCCGCGGCATGTGGGATCCTCCCGGACCGGGGCACGAACCCGCGTCCCCTGAATCGGCAAGCAGACTCCCAACCACTGCGCCACCAGGGGAGCCCTCCACATTATTTTTTTTAAAAAAACTCGGCCCTCAATAAAAGGAGATATTTAAGGTCTAGGGAGAGAAAACATAACCATCAGTTTTACTCTCAAATTTATGCTGTGTCTTTTTTGAAAGGAGGGATATCTTAAAATTTACAGTATATAAAACTTAAATCTGGGCTTCCCTGGTGGTGCAGTGGTTGAGAGTCCACCTGCCGATGTAGAGAACACGGGTTCGTGCCCCGGTCCGGGAAGATCCCACGTGCCGCGGAGCGGCTGGGCCCGTGAGCCATGGCCGCTGAGCCTGTGCGTCCAGAGCCTGTGCTCCGCAATGGGAGAGGCCGTGACGGTGAGAGACCCGTGTACCGCAAAAAAAAACAAAACAAAACAAAACAAAACAAAACCTTAAATCTCAGAATTGAAAAACTCTTTGGAAAAATTAAATCATTAATCACAGTAAAGGAGAAATAAACTCATCCTGCCCTGGCATTTTGAGTCACATAATTAATTTGGAAGGGGCTGCCTTTCTCATGTGGAATCCAGGCATTCATCAGATATCTATCACAGGCTTTGTAGCTTCTCTGCACTGTGCCGGGCACTGGGGTGTAAAGGTGGGTAAGACAGCTCGTGTCTGGGAAGGAGAGATGGTGCCGCGGGGTCTGGGTGTGACAGGCCTAGGGGGTGCAGGAGCAGCGGGAACAATCCCTTTTTCAGCAGGGTGGATGGCTGAGTCCAGCCAGGTTAAGAAGCTGCCGGAAGGCTTTGCCTTTCCCTCACCCAGTGCAGTACTGGGAAGCCCTGGTATACGTTTTTGGGGGTTTTGTTTTGTTTTGTTTTTTTGCGTTACACGGGCCTCTCACTGTTGTGGCCTCTCCCGTTACGGAGCACAGGCTCTAGACGCGCAGGCACAGCGGCCATGGCTCAGGGGCCCAGCCGCTCCGTGGCATGTAGGATCTTCCCGGACCGGGGCACCAACCCGTGTCCCCTGCATCAGCAGGCAGACTCCCAACCACTGCACCACCAGGGAAGCCCCCTGGTAGACGTTTTGTTGCCCCGGCTAAGATGGAGCAGGTGTGGAAATCCTCTTTGGCAGCCCTGAGGCAGCTGGCCTCTGTGACAGCTGAGAAACGAGAGCTCCTGGCCTTCCCAGCACCTCACTGTGTGCGCTCTGGTGCTGCCTGCCAAGGCTGCGGGCGTTCCACTCATCCGTTCCACAGAGAGTTATTGAGCACCCACCATGGGCCAGGTGCTCAAGCAAAGCAGCCTCAGGTCTCAGGGAGCTCACTTCTCTACTTGGAGAGGGGGACCCATAGGATATCAGAATGGTGATAAGGGCTATGGAGAAAAAGAAAGAACGGGAGGACCAGGAATGTGAGGTGGGGGGTATGTGGTATAAAATAAGGTGTTTAAGAAGTCCACCTGAAGACTCAGTCCCCCCTACCCTCACCCCTGCATTAGCTGAGCACCCAAGAGCCATGGCTGCTGGTACATTAGGAGCCCACCAAAGAAAGTGACAAGTCGCCTGACCCCAGGAAGTGGCCAGCTCAGGAAGCCAGGCTGGTGTGCATCCCCTCCCTCCCTAAAAAGAGTTTCCTCATCTGATGAGTGGAGCTGGTTCAGCCCAAGTCTAGGGCAGTCGAGAGAGTTCAAGCTTGGGGAGGAAATGGGGGTCAGGAGAAGATTTGTTTAGACGGAGGCAGGTCCCCTGGCAGCATCTTGGGGGAAAAAGGGACATCTAGCTCCCCAAGAAGAGCTTTGGCAAGGCCACAATAGAAAGTGAAGGTCCTGGGCCAAGAGGGCTGGGGCCAGGACTGGGTGTGGATCCCTGCTGGGAACTGGAGTGTCAGTGAGGAAGGGGGGCAGACGTCAGGTCATTGGAATGGGCTGGGAGGGACAGCTGTGTTAGTGTGAGCACATGGGGGCACAGGCCCCACCCCTCTGGGCACCAGGCTACACTGGGGACAGAAGGAGGAGAACTCAGGGTCAGGACCTTTCTGCTGGAGCAGAGGGTTGGTGTAGGGTGGCCAAGTTGTAGGGGCTTTGGGAACTGAGCCAAGGGGTTTGTGTTTTTCTCAGATCTGCTAACCCTGGCTAAGGTTGACCTGCCTGTTCTCTCATCTGTATAAGCACCACGGTATTTTTAACCACGAGACAAATAACATGGAGATAAATTATGAGTCTAATGGGAGGGAGCTAAGGAGGGTGAAATGGCAAGGAATCCCCAGCTTTTTATGTTGAAAGCATAAATCCAAATAGAAACCAAGCAGAAAGAGACTGAAGTCTCTGGGGAGGAGAAAAGTACGTACAGTAAACACTGACCGGCACAGTGTGCCCTGCTGTAGGAACGCCAGGGTCAGAACAGCGTGTCACGTTGCCACTTTGATCGTGGGATTTGGATCAGAGAGAACATGGGATTTGGACTTTGCTCTGGGTTTGGCTGTCTGCCGCCTGTTGGCTGCGTGACCTTGGGTAAGTTCCTTTCCCCTCTGAGCCTTCCTTTCTTCATTGGTGTAGCTGGAGCCTGCATTCTGGAGCCTGCACTGGGATTCAGTCCCATCTGCTGAGCTAGTGGGGAAACCCCAGGGGTCAGAGTGGCTGCCAGGAGCCCAGCATGGTGAGCTCGCCAAGGGGCAAAGCATCCAGGTCCAAGAAGGGAGTAGGTTTGAGTACACTGTGCTAACAGCAGCTAATCTATTCTGGGCCCTACCCCAAGTCTGATTCCTGGGCTAAGCCGTCTCTGAAAGCTAACAGATTGTTTACAGAGGTACAAGCTCACCGTAATGGGGACCCCAGAAATGAGCATAACAGGGAGAAAGGCGTCTTCTCCACAGTGCAGTCTTGCCTGGACGAAGAGGCAGCGCAGGGAAAGGGGTGGGACCTGGGACCCAGCCATTGATTTGTTGGTGAGAACGGGTAAGACATCTTACCCCAGGGGCTCCCCAAATGTACAAGAGGGAAGGCGCTTTGTTGGGATTAAGTTCTGTGTAAGAGATGGTGGTAACAAACTAATATCTGGATTATTAGTCTTGATGTGGCTTCATTTGTCACATACGTGGTGAGGGAATCTTGGTTAATACCTATCCCTTGGAGATTGCACAAGCTGTCCCCAGGCCTGAGCCTGGACACGGCAAACGCACAGGAAATGTCAGATTATCTGCAGAAACCACCTAGGAACCCTTGGGCCCCTTGGAGGACTGTTTGGGATGACCCCTGGTGCGTTGGAGTGTTGCACAGCATTCCCATGGCAAAGATTTGTAATCAAAACGTAACCTAATGTATATTTTTGAGCACCTGCTATGTGCCAGTGAGGTATACATGCTAAGAGGGATTTGAATTCTTTTTTTTCTCAGCACTTTACAAATTACTTTGACATGCATTTTATTCACATTGGTCTTTATAACAACCTAACGATGTAGGATCCCCATTTACAGATGGGAAGACTGAGTTTCAAAGAGGCTAAGTAATTTATCCATAATAACCCAACAAATAAGGGGTGTAGTGGGGCTCAAACCCGTCCTTTCTTTGGTGGGAAGCTGAGACCAAAGAGATAAAGGAATGAGGGGAAAACCCAGCAAATAATAAAACCTGAGTTTCTGATGGGAAGAGCTGGAGAAGTCAGCGGGGACTGGAGCTGGACCTGACCAGGGGTGGGGGGGGGGACGGTGTGTAGGATGGAGGCTGTGTGTGGGGATGGCTGGGTTCCCGGGGACCTTGCCTGTGCCCCTGGAGCTGCCCCTGACTTATCACACTTCACAGAGAATTCTTAAGGAAGCTTTCAAGAGGAAACTGCTGCTGCCCACTCCTGCCAAGTCTCTTTGCTCCTGTCTTTCTGTCTGAGCGTACAAACCACCTCTCCTGACTTCAGCGACTGCTGGTCTTGGGCTCTGTATACTGATCATTTCTAATTTTTCCTGGAGGATTATTTATGACATTCTAAAAGCAAAACCACATACTGAAATGTGCCAATATTAGAACATTAGTGAGACAGAAATGATGCTCATTTCAAATAGCAGGGGGAAAGGGAGAGACGTGAAAAGGAATGCGCCTCTATGGGTCAGACTCTGTGCTGGCAACTGTGACATTCATGATCTCTTTCAATATTCATTACTATGCAATGTGGAAGATCGTATCAATTCCACTTTGGCAGTCGAGGAAACGTTCAAGAAGTGCTGTAACTTGGCCAAAGTCACGCAGCTAATAAGTGGCGAACCTATGATCTGAATCCAGGTCTGACTTCCAATAAACCACAATTTACAGCCTGTGGAATTCAGGTGGAATCAAGAGAGGATGAATAAACACAGTTTACTGGACAGTAAAACTCTTGACCCTGCTTTTTATTAATTCAAGTTTACAAACAATGCAGTTTCAAAATTACCAGCTTCCTGAGAGTTCTTAAATCAGTGAAGTACTCAGAATTCATGAAATCCCAACAATTAGAGCTTGACGCTGCCTGAGATGCCACTAGAGGACCTGACACGGAGGTGACTGATTCTACATATGAACTTTCAATTTTGAGAGTGTCCTATCAAAAACGGGGCCCCTGTTGCACTGGGTAGAGGATGTGGTAGAGATTCTCAGATAAACCTGATTTCTTTAAATGCTGTTTAGGACATGTGCCAAAGTTTGACACATCCTAATCACTTTACTTTCTTTGGCAGCTCCAACCTTGACGAGAGAGTAGGAAATACGTCTCCGCTTTGACAGGAACAATGTGTGACATGAAAGACCTCAGATGCTGTGCAGGTTTGTGACGGTTCTTCAGAAGAAAGCACCTCCTGCCTGTTCTGTTCAATGCCAGTCCAGGTGAGTCACTGCCAGCCAAGCAAGTATTTTAAGACATGAGGAATCTAAGCCAGAACCAGCAAAGAAAGGTGAAGGATGGATTATCGCCATTCGCTTTGATGGTTGTCACGGTGCTGGGAAAACCTTTTCCGGTTAGGGTCCGGCTCACTGCTGTTTTGCTAGTGGCCACCCAGACACGGGTGTGGGACAGGGCGTGTGCACACACACCTGCAGCAGACACCCACTCTAGAGGCTCACGTTGGTTGGGTCGTGGTTAATCGGCTGTGCTCGTGCGAATGGTAAATCTGCGACCGACATCAGCTTGCGGGGAGCCAGTGTGACCCCACCTCCCGCGACATCACTGGATGTTTTGGAGCAGAGTCCGTGGATGCAGGAACTACCTCACTCGCTGCTCCCTGCTTTAGCATGTGGCTCTGGAAAATGCCCCATCGCTGTCTCTTAATTACGATCCAAGGCTCAGGTCTTCTGCTAATCTGAGGGGCAAGGGAGAGCTTCCAGGTCTCCAGGAGCTGGGGAGAGGGGCAGGGGTGCTGCGCACGGGAAATGACTGGAGCCCGAGGTCAGGCTGCACCCTGGCACTGCCTGGGAGGACGGCCTCCTCTGATGGCACCTACGCTGCAAAGCTCTGCCTGTCTGCGCTGAAGAGGACGCCGAGGCTCTGAGTGGGAAAGTAGGCTCTATGTTGCCCTGTAGGATGACCCACACTATAGGAGCCATCGGGATGCACTGTGCACTCCACTCCAACTTCCCATAGGGCTGCCCCTCTCTCTCCAGCTCCTCTTTCACCCATTTTTGGGGTGGGGTGTCAGAGTTGGGGGAGGAGACTGCAGGGCGGGGTGGGGATGGGGTGGCAGCTACCATGCTACCTGACTTTTCCCGAATCTCTTTAATTAAACTAAGCCTTTATATACGTGTAAAAAACAAGCAAGCACCATACCTGGGGCCTGCAATCCCCTCGCCCAGATTCTGATTCACAGGCTAGGGGGGCAACCTTACTTTTATTAAGGGCCCAAGTGATTGGACTCTAGGTGATCCTGGACCACACTTCAAAAAACACTGGGGCAGGAATGAGCCAGCATGTGTATGGGGTACAGCTAGTGTGAGAGGTAATTCATCTAGTGTCTTAAAATAGTGGCAGGGGCTGAATTGTGATCCACAACCCCAAATTCATATATTGAAGTCCTAACTGCTGGGACCTCAGAATGTGACTGTATTTGGAGACAGAGACTTTAAAGAGGTAATTAAGTTAAAATAAGGTCTTTAAATGAGCCCTAATCCAATATGACTGGTGTCCTTATAAGAAAACGAGATTAGGACACAGGCACGCACAGAGGGAAGACCATGTGAGGACACAGGGAGAAGGCAGCCATCTGTAAGCTAGAGAGGGGCCTCAGAAAAAAAACCCTGCAGACACCTTGATCTCAGACTTCCAACCTCCAGAACCGTGGGAAAACAAATCTCTGTTGTTTAAGCCACCCTGTCTGTGGTACTTTATTATGGCAACCCTACCAAACTAATACAAATAGGAGAGCTGGTTTCACTGAATAATCCTCTCCAAAGGTAGAGAGTGCTTCAGCTTACTGTATAAACAAGGCTAGTTTTAAGGACCAAAGGGCATGAGTTCCAGCCCTGGTGTGTCAGAGGTGGCTCAGGCTACACAGAAAGCACAGCTTCCAGTGTCATACATGCCTGCACTCAGTGGCCAGAACCTTCTCTTCTGGTTACCACCTGAGTGGTTTAAACAAGACAGTCATTATTTTTTTTATTATTTTATTTAAAATATATGCAAATAGTGCTTACTGTGTGCCAGGTAATGTTCTAAGCACTGTGCAAATATTAACTAATTTAATGCTCATTACAGCCCTGTGATAGATAGATAGATAGACAGACAGACAGCAGGTTCACGATCACTTAATTCAAAATATTCAGGGCTTCTTTCTCTAGTTGCTTTAAGTGTAGGGTTAGATTGTTTATTTGAGATTTTTCTTGAGGTGAGACTGAATTGCTATAAACTTTCCTCTTAGAACTGATTTTGCTGCGTCCCATAGGTTTTGGGTCATCGTGTTTTCATTGTCATTTGTTTCTATGTATTTTTTTATTTCCTCTTTTATTTCTTCAGTGAACAGGAACAGTAAGAAGAAGAACAAAGAAATGCCAAGTCAGTAGAAGGAAAGAAATCATAAAGAAGAGAGCAGAAATAAATGAAATAGAAATGAAGAAAACAATAGCAAAGATCAATAAAACTAAAAGTTGGTTCTTTGAGAAGATAAACAAAACTGATAAAGCCTTAGCCAGACTCATCAAGAAAAAAAGGAGAGGATGCAAATCAATAAAATGAGAAATGAAAAAGGAGAAATAACAACTGACATCACAGAAATACAAAGGATTATAAGAGACTACTACAAACAACTATATGCCAATAAAATGGACAACCATGAAGAAATGGACAAATTATTGGAAAGGTACAATTTTCCAAGACTGAACCAGGAAGAATTAGAAAATATAAACAGACCTATCACAAGTAATGAAACTGAAACTGTAATTAAAAATCTTCCAACAAACAAAGGTCCAGGACCAGATGGCTTCACAGGTGAATTCTATCAAACATTTAGAGAAGAGCTAACGCCCATCCTTCTCAAACTCTTCCAAAAAATTGCAGAGGGAGGAGCACTCCCAAACTCATTCTATGAAGCCACCATCACCCTGATACCAAAAGCAAAGATATCACCAAAAAAAGAAAATTATAGACCAATATCACTGATGAACATAGATGCAAAAATCCTGAAAAAGTACTAGCAAACAGAATCCAACAGCACATTAAAAGGATCATACACCATGATCAAGTGGGATTTATCCCAGGGGTGCAAAGATTCTTCAATATATGCAAATCAATCAATGTGATACACCATATTAACAAATTTAGGAATAAAAAACATATGATCATCTCAATAGATGCAGAAAAAGCTTTTCACAAAATTCAACACCCAGTTATGATAAAAACTCTCCAGAAAGTGGGCATAGTGGGAAGCTACCTCAACATAATAAAGGCCTTATATGACAAACCCACAGCAAACATCATACTCAGTGGTGAAAAACTGAAAGCATTTCCACTAAGATCAGGAACAAGACAAGGATGTCCACTCTTGCCACTTTTATTCAACATAGTTTTGGACATCCTAGCCACAGCAATCAGAGAAGAAAAAGAAATAAAAGGAATACAAATTGGAAAAGAAGAAGTAAAACTGTCACTGTTTGCAGATGACATGATACTATACATAGAAAATCCTAAGATGCCACCAGAAAACTACTAGAACTAACCAATGATACAAAATTAATGAACAGAAATCTCTTGCATTCCTATACACTAACAAGGAAAAATCAGAAAAGAAATTAAGGAAACAGTCCCATTTACCACTGCAACAAAAAGAATAAAATACCTAGGAATAAATCTACTTAAGGAGGTGAAAGACCTGTACTCAGAAAACTATAAAACACTGATGACAGAAATCAAAGATGACATAAACAGATGGAGAGATATACCATGTTCTTGGATTGGAAGAATCAATATTGTGCAAATGACTCTACTACCCAAAGCAATCTACAGAGTCAATGCAATCCCTATCAAACTACCAATGGCATTCTTCACAGAATTAGAACGAAAAAATTTTACAATTTGTATGGAAACACAAAAGACCCTGAATATCCAAATCAATCTCTTTTTTTAAATTTTATTTATTTATTTATTTATTTATTTATTTATTTTTGGCCACGTTGGGTCTTCGTTGCTGCGTGCAGGCTTTCTCTGGTTGCGGCGAGTGGGGGCTACTCTTCGTTCTGGTGTGTGGGCTTCCCATTGTGGTGGCTTCTCTTGTTGCGGAGCACGGGCTCTAGGCATGAAGGCTTTAGTTGTTGTGGCACTCAGGCTTAGTTGCTCCATGGCATGTGGGATCTTCCCAGACCAGGGCTCGAACCCATGTCCCCTGCACTGGTAGGCAGATTCTTATCCACTGCACCACCAGGGAAGCCCAAGCCAAAGCAATCTTGAGAAAGAAAAATGGTGCTGGAGGAATCAGGCGCCCCAGCTTCAAACCATACTACAAAGCTACAGTAATCAAGACAGTGTGGTACTGGCACAAAAACAGAAATATAGATCAATGGTACAGGATAGAAAACCCAGAGATAAACCAATGCACATATGGTCACCTAATTTACAACAAAGGAGGAAAGAACAAACAGTGGAGAAAAGACAGCCTCTTCAATAGGTGGTGCTGGGAAAACTGGACAGCTACATGTAAAAGAATGAACTTAGAACACTACCTAACACCATACACAAAAATAAACTCCAAATGGATTAAAGACCTAAACGTAAGACAAGATACTATAAAACTCTTAGAGGCAGAACACTCCATGACATAAACCACAGCAAGATCTTTTTTGACTCACCTCCTAGAGTAATAAAAATAAAAACAAAAATAAACAAATGGGACCTAATTAAAGGTAAAAGCTTTTGCACAGCAAAGGAAACCATAAACAAGACGAAAAGACAACCCTCAGAATGGGAAAAAATATTTGCAATTGAAACAACAGCCAAAGGATTAATCTCCAAAATATACAAACAGCTCATGGAGCTCAATATCAAAAAAACAAACAACCCAATCCAAAAATGGTCAGCCAACCTAAATAAACATTTCACCAAAGAAGACATACAGATGGCCAAGAGGCACATGAAAAGATGCTCAACATCACTAATTATTAGAGAAATGCAAATCAAAACTACCATGAGGTATCACTCACACCGGTCAGAATGTCCATTATCAAAAAATCTAGAAACAATGCTGGAAAGGGTATGGTGAAAAAGGAACCCCCCTGCACTGTTGGTAGGAATATAAATTGATACAACCACTGTGGAGAACAGTATGGAGGTTCCTTTAAAAACTAAAAATAAGGCTTCCCTGTTGGTGCAGTTGTTGAGAGTCCGCCTGCCGATGCAGGGGACACGGGTTCGTGCCCCAGTCCGGGAAGATCCCACATGCCGCAGAGTGGCTGGGCCCGTGAGCCATGGCCACTGAGCCTGCACGTCCAGAGCCTGTGCTCCGCAAGGGGAGAGGCCACAACAGTGAGAGGCCCGCATACCGCAAAAAAAAAAAAAAAAAAACAAAAAAACGAAGAATAGAACTACCATATGACCCAGAAATCCCACTACTGGTCATATACCCTGAGAAAACCATAATTCAAAAAGAGACATGTACCACAGTGTTCATTGTAACACTATTTACAATAGCCAGGACATGGAAGCAACCTAAATGTCCATTGACAGAGGAATGGATAAAGAAGATGTGGCACATATATACAATGGAATATTACTCATCCATAAAAAGAAACGAAACTGAGTTATTTGTAGTGAGGTGGATGGACCTAGAGTCTGTCATACAGAGTGAAGTGAGTCAGAAAGAGAAAAACAAATATGTATGTTATTTTTGTATACTATGTATGTATATAGTATGATCTTATGTATGTTAACACATATATATGAAATCTAAAAAAAAAAAAGTGGTACTGATGAACCTAGTGGTAGGGCAGGAATAAAGACATAGACGTAGAGAATGGAGTTGAGGGCACGCTGGGGAGGAGGAAGCTGGTTGAAGTGAGAGTAACATCGACATATATACACCACCAAATGCAAACTAGATAGCCAGTGGGAAGCAGCAACATAGCACAGGGAGATCAGCTTGGTGTTTTGTGACGACCTAGAGGGGTGGGAGGGAGGCTCAAGAGGGAGGGGATATGGGGATATATGTATGCATATGGCTGATTCAGTTTGTTGTACGACAGAAACTAACACAGCATTGTGAAGCGATTATACTCCAGTAAAGATGTATCCAAAAAAAAATATTCAAGGCCAGCAGTGTTTGGTGTGTCAGAACTTGGGGACTTGAGAAAGTGAATGCATTGCATGTACTGTAGGCTGCATAATATCCTGTAGCATCTGTAACAGCATCCTGTAATCAAATGTACTCATATTTCTGTAGTGAGATGTATATAGTGCATAAATAAAGTAGCCTCATGTAACTCAAGACAGGTTTCTCTAGCAAATGAGTTTATTTCAGATCAGGTTTTGCTGCCAAATGAGTTATAAATTTTGGCATTCGGAACTTTTAAGGTTTTGAAATTATATTCTCCCTATTTCTTCAGATGAAGACACTGAGGCACAGGGAGGTGAAACAGTGTCCCACAATCATTAACTCGCGGGAGGTAAGGCTGGGCTACCAACCCGGGCAGCCTGGCTCCAAACTCCAAGCTCTTCACAACCACCTGGCTGTGCCCCTCGGTGCTGCCCACTTCTTGAGCAGGGCCTGACCCATCCGTAGAATATGGATCATGCCAACCTTGCAGCCTTGCTCTGAGGACCAGATACAATGTAAGTAGAGTTCTGTTATGGGTTGAATTGTGTCCCCCCGCCAAATTCATTTGTTGAAGCTTTAACCCCAGTACCTCTGAATATAACCTTATATGGAAATAGGGTCATTGCAGATACAGTTAGTTAAATGAAGATGAGGTCATTAGGGTGGGCCCTACTTCAGTCTGACCTGTGTCCTTATTTAAAAAAAGGAATTTGGACACAGGCATGTGCTCAGGGAGAACGCCAGGTGAATGTGAAAGCAGAGGTCAGGCTGATGCTTCCACAAGCCAAGGAATGCCCGAGATTGCTGGCAAAGCACCGGAAACTAGGAGAGAGAGGCATGAAACAGCTTCTCTCAGTCAGCTCTCAGAAGGAACCAATTCTGCCAACACCTTGATCTCAAACTTGTAGCCCCCAGAACCGTGAGACAAATTGCTGTTGTTCAAGCCCCCCCCCCCCCCCAGTTTGTGGAACCTTGTTACAGCCACCCTAGCAAGCTTGTACAGGTTCTTTACACAAGCACTGGGTTCCGAGTGGGAGGCCAATAAGTGGTAGGTAACCAGGCTTACTATATTTTTAATATTTATTTATTTGTTTGTTTGTTTGTTTATTTATTTATTTTTGGCTGCATTGGGTCTTAGTTGCGGCACGCAGGCTCTTTTGTTGCGGTGCGCAGGCTTCTCTCTAGTTGTGGAGGTTTTCTCTCTCTAGTTGTGGCACACAGGCTCCAGGGCACATGGGCTCTCTACTTGTGGCATGCGGCCTTAGTTGCCCCGTGGCATGTGGGATCTTAGTTCCCTGACCAGGGACTGAACTGGTATCCCCTGCACTGCAAGATGGATTCTTAACCACTGGACCACCAGGGAAGTCCCCACTCTTATTATTTTTATGATGGAGGCTTCAGATTCTTCACAGAAAAACAATCAGTCAGTTAGATGATCTCTAAGACCTCTTCCACTTTCCAGGTCTAATTTTACATGATTATCCCATGAGGATAATTCAACTCCACTTGTCACTTGCACCAATGGTCCAGGTCTTATAGCATTTCTTTGCTGTTTTAAAGATGGGAGAGGTGGTCTTAATAAGCAAAACAAAACAAAACAATGCAAGGAATTTCTTTTCCTGTGTTACGGGTTACATCCCTATACATTACAGCTGAAACCCCTGAGCCCTAACTTGCCTTCTGATGTCCCTGCTTGTATCATCAACTCACTCAGCCGTGGGGTTTTTCTGAATACCTTTCCCTTGTGTCTTTGGGGCTGCCGAGGTTAACCCACAGTGTGTGCTGGGCTACAAATTCTGCAGAGGAAAGCAGAAATCTAAGGGTAGAGGTTGTTTCCTGTCAGTTAAGAGTGTATCATTGGGGCTTCCCTGGTGGCACAGTGGTTGGGAATCTGCCTGCTAATGCAGGGGATACGGGTTCGAGCCCTGGTCTGGGAGGATCCCACATGCCGCAGAGCGACTGGGCCCGTGAGCCACAACTACTGAGCTTGCGCGTCTAGAGCCTGTGCTCCGCAACAGGAGAGGCCTGCACGCTGCGATGAAGAGTGGCCCCTGCTTGCCACAGCTAGAGAAAAGCCCTCGCACAGAAACGAAGACCCAACACAGCAAAAATAAATAAATTAATAAAAGTTCTTTCCTTAAAAAAAAAAAAAAAAAAAGAGTGTATCATTGGAACCCTATTTAGACCTGGAAAGTTTGGGTTCTTGAGGTGGAAATGTGTCCTCACACTGCCATGTCACTGAGCCGATAAAAGCTGCTTTAAGAGAGTCTAAAAGCTGTTGAACACTTTTTCTGTTCCTAGGACAAGGCACGGTTGGCCCCAGTGTAGGGAAAGAGGTAAAATGCTAAACAGTTTTCCTTAGGCTGCAGTGACAGGTCCCCTATTGTCAAAGCTGCCACATGGTATGCGGGATCCTTAGTCTCCCCAACCAGGGATCAAACCTGTGCCTCCTGCAGTGAAAGCACGGAGTCTTAACCACTGGACCGCCAGGGAAGTTCCCCTCTGCCTTTTAGATTCTACACATCAAGTCAGAAAGTGATTTGCTGTAGGTGGGGTGTGGCCCCCAAGTCCCCATCTGTGGAAATAGGACTTTAATGGCTGTGCATGTTCAGAGAGAGGACTTCAGGTTCCTTTGGCATCCCTTTGCACCTGTTCTCAAGGCTGCCTCTCCGACGCCCTGTCAGCCCCTGAGCCTTGGGCCAGGGGAATGCTTCCCACTGGTTTCCTGGAAGCACTTCCTGACCAAGCCAGGGGGCCTCTCTCACCTCCCTGCAGCCCAGGCCCCATCCCAGAGCCAGGGGTGGCTTTAACATCTGCTTAAGTTTTTTCATCTTTGCTCCCTGTTACTGGTTATCCTCCCAGGAATTTTAGGAGAAGCGTACCTTTTCTTATCATAGCTGCAGCCTACTGGAGTTCTGTTGAGATACAAAAATGGTTGCAGAGTGGGAGGTTTTACTTTGAGGATCTCATGGTTGGTGATTCCATCCAACACCAAAATGGGAGATTTAATTAAGCAAGAGTAAGTGCCTAATAGATGGAGCTTCTCCGAAGTGGAGACCACACCTTGTTCATTTTTGAATCCTTGGTGCCTAGCCCAGAGCTAGGAGATGTGCAGTAAAATTGCTTGTTGGGTGAATGCACCTTTGTTTTCTTTCTTCTTCAGAAAGAAGTCCGTGTTAAGTCCGAGAATCATGACCACAAACAAGGCTGGAGAATGCTTCTGCTTTGTAATAGCTCTCATGGGTCATATCTAAGGAAAAGGTCCTGAGGCCAGAAGGCAGAGGTCCAGGTCTGGCTCGGCCATTATCCAAGAAACCCTGGGATCTTCGGCCTCCCTGGAACTCAGCGTCCTCCACTGCAGCATGGAGGTCATCCTTTCTCCTCTGCCTGCCTCTCTGGATGGTTATGAGAACATGACACGAGAATGGATGTAACAATTTTCTGAGAATTTCAAAGACCATGCCGAAGGTATTACTCTTATATATATATATATATATATATTGTTACAGATATTTGTAGACTTGAGCTGCTCATAATTATCTTTTTTTTTTTTTTTTTCCAGTACGCGGGCCTCTTACTGTTGTGACCTCTCCCGTTGCAGAGCACAGGCTCTGGACACGCAGGCCCAGTGGCCATGGCTCACTGGCCTAGCCGCTCCGCGGCATGTGGGATCTTCCCAGACCGGGGCACAAACCCTTGTCCCCTGCATCGGCAGGCGAACTCTCAACCACTGTGCCACGAGGGAAGCCCCCGCTCATAATTATCTTTTGTCTCAATCTCTTTTCTTCTACAAGTTCATGCTTAGGAACCAAAGCCAGGTTTACCTCCTTCCCCAGCTAAAGAAATATCCATCCTGGTAGGCCAGGCACTGCCAAGTGCTGGCCTCCTTGGAGTTCAATCGCCTGTTTGGTCAGCAAACATTCCTGCATCACAGGTGGCGAGGGACAAGTTAAGTCTCAGAAGACGGCTGACAAATAGTTGCCAAAGCCACCGAGGGCAGAAGCGCTACGGTCTTCTCCCCAGAGGACTGTGCTCCTCTACGCGTCCTTGAGCTGCGTCCAGAGAGCACTTGGCGCCCATTCCGTCTAGAATAGGCCCAGGGAGGAGGTAAGTTGTGCAGCCAGCCAGGGACCAGGAGAGCCTGGGCAGGACCCTCGCCTCCTGACTTCCGAGAGCTGCCTCCGCCCCCTGCGCCTCTCCAGGGACGGATGGATGAGGCCGTGGTGGGCGGTGCTTGGCCTCCTGCTGTCTCCTGTTGCTGAAGTAACCGAGTGAGATGAAACAGAAACAAGCCACGTGACCTTGCTGCCTCCACCCACGCGTCCAGACAGCCCCTGTCTCAGCCAGAGAGTCACAGTCAGGCCAGTCGATCCGGGCTGAGCGTGGTTTTGGGGTCCTCGCCGAGGAGAAACGCCTGAGCTGGGCGGCAGCCGATATTCTCTGAACACTGTTCTTGAGCAGACAAGATGTTGAAGCCGGGGTGGGCTGGGGGGCAGAGGTTGAGGGATCAAAATGATTTGAGTGTGCGGCTGCCGGTATGTCACATAGCTGGAATTGTGCAGGGCCTGCCTGTCCTTGGTTTACTCAGGGAATCTATAGAACGAGAGGGCAGGGCTTCCCTGGTGGCGCAGTAGTTGAGAGTCCGCCTGCCGATGCAGGGGACAGTGGTTCGTGCCCCGGTCTGGGAAGATCCCACATGCCACGGAGCGGCTGGCGCGTAAGCCATGGCTGCTGAGCCTGCGCGTCCGGAGCCTGTGCTCCGTAACGGGAGAGGCCACAACAGTGAGAGGCCCGCGTACCGCAAAAAAAAAAAAAAAAAAAAAAAAAAAAGAACGAGAGGGCAGAGGGCATGGCCTCTAACCCTTACCTTTGAAATCTGTGTCTCTAGCTTTCCCGCTTGCCCCCAGGATGGGCCCTCCCAAGCTTTCAGATAAGGGCGTTTCTTTTTTTTAAATATACTTATGTATTTATTTATTTATGGCTGTGTTGGGTCTTCGTTGCAGTGAGCAGGCTTTTCATCACGCTGGCTTCTCTTGTTGTGGAGCGCGGGCTCTAGGCGCACGGACTTCAGTAGTTGTGGCTCGCGGGCTCCAGAGCGCAGGCTCGGTAGTTGTGGTGCATAGGCTTAGTTGCTCCGCCTCATGTGGGATCTTCCCAGACCAGGGCTCGAACCCGTGTCCCCTGCGTTGGCAGGCGGATTCTTAACCACTGCACCACCAGGGAAGTCCCAAGGGCATTTCTTAAGGAGCCACATGATACCATGGGGATGAGGGCAAGGTCAGCTGGGAAAGAGATACCTCCTTGCAGGCCACAGAGAGGGGAGCTAGCCAGAGGAGAGGAGAGGAGAGGTGCTGGGCAGGGCACCTCATAGACAACCACTGCAAGGTCTCCCTCCAGCCTCAAGGCCCAGCTCAACGATGACCTTCTTCTAAAGACTTTTCAAATCCACCTGGGCTGGAAATACCACTTTCCTCCTCTCTACTTACCCAGTGTTTTCATCTGCATCTCCCTGTACACTTAGCACCTGTTTACCATGTACTCACCTTTTGAATAACTTTTGTTACACAAATACTAATATATGCTTATTGAAGGAAAAATTAGAAACACAGACACTCACAAAGAAGAGATTAAAAACCACTCAAATGTGCTACCTGGAGGTAACCACTGTTGGCATTTGGGGGTGTTAGCCCTATTTAGGTTCATGTCTCTTTTCTCTGCCTGCATTCAGCTCTTCTAAAGCCAAGTCCAAATCTCCCCTCCTCTCTGTGTACCCTCACAGCCACCACAAGGCTTCCCTTCAACAGGGTCTCAGTTCATGTGTTTTAAATAAATGGATGGATAAACAAAGGAAAGCACAGATGGATGAGTGGACAGAAAGTGGGGGAAAAAATGTTCTGCTACCCAAAAGTAGCCCCCGCGGAGGAACCAAGAAGAGAAGAGAAGGTGTCAGCCCTCAAAGTCACCTGCAGCCACCTTCCTCTCCCATCCGCAGCCTCTCTGCTCCCATCAGAGCAGAATCAATGCCAGGAAGTGAGCGTGCACGGAGAGTGGGCCAGATCTGGACAATAATTATTAGTGGAAAGATAAAGATGAAGCCTGATCCCTGCCATCTGACTTGGAAACGTCAACCATGGCTTAAGGGAAAAGAGGATTCATGGAAACAGCCAAGTCAAGGTCGCCGCGTGTGTGCAATATTTTAGGCTCAGCAAGCAATCTGGCCAATTCAAAGCTGCTGGTAAATGGGTTCCAAGAAATCTGATTTCATCAGCGCCGTGGACACGGGAGTACGTCTCCATGACTTGCCCCTCACTGGGTTGAAGATTATCAATGATTTATCTGGAGCAGAAACAGCAGGATTCCACATTACATCTTGGAAGGCAGCCGGAGCAAAGGCAGAGAATTAACAGACCTTTATTATTAATTCCAATACCACAATGCCCCATGGGTTCTGCAGCAAATCACGGGCTCTCTTAACAGGAGTTTCTCTGTGTTTAAGTGGAGCTGATTTTTTGTTTGTTTTTTGGGGGGAGTTTTGTTGTTGTTTATTTTTTCAATGGGACTTATCCTCATTCTTAACTATAAAGACAACCTCAAAGTCACAAATGTTCATTAATCATGCGCAAGTCCAGAGCATGCTAGGTGCTACAGGAAAAGCAAAATAAGCCAAACAGTCCCTATATTGCATTCACACAAACATCAAACATTTATTGAGGCTGTTCTATGTGCCAAACACTGTGCAAGGCATTGGGTGTTACAGCACATTACAGTTATGATCCTGTTTTAAAAGTGGAGAGGGACTTCCCTGTGGTCCAGTGGTTAAGAATCCACCTTCTGGGGCTTCCCTGGTGGCGCGGTGGTTAAGAATACACCTGCCAATGCAGGGGACACCACGGGTTTGAGCCCTGGTCCAGGAAGATCCCACATGCTGCAGAGCAACTAAGCCCGTGTGCCACAACTACTGAGCCTGCGCTCTAGAGCCTGTGAGCCACAACTACTGAGCCCGTGTGCCACAACTACTGAAGCCCGTGCGCCTAGAGCCCGTGCTCCACAACAAGGAGTAGCCCCTGCTCACCGCAACTAGAGAAAGTCTGCACACAGCAACGAAGACCCAACGCAGCCAAAAAAAAAAAAAAAAAAAAAAAAGAATCCACCTTCCAATGCAGGGGATGTGGGTTCCATCCCTGGTTGGGGAACTAAGATCCCATGTGCCGTGGGGCAGCTAAGCCCGCACGTCACATCTACTGAGCCCGTGCGCTCTAGAGCCTGCACACCACAACAAAGATCCCACATGCCACAACGAAGATCGCAAGTGCCGCAACTAAGACCCGACACAGCCGAATAAATAAATTTTTAAAATAAATAAGTAAATAAAAAATTAACAAAATAAAAGTGGAGAGATGAGCCTCGGGGAGGTTACACAACTTCCCCAAATTGCCCACAGGTACAGAGTTTGTAAGAGATCCCTGGTCCAGGAAGGGATTAGAATAAAGGGAAAGAATCTGACAGTTTATTATTATTATTATTTTATTTTATTATTATTTTTTTTTTGCGGTACACAGGCCTCTCACTGTTGTGGCCTCTCCCGTTGCAGAGCACAGGCTCCAGACGCGCGGGCTCAGTGGCCATGTCTCACGGGCCCAGCCTCTCCGCGGCACGTGGGATCTTCCTGGACCGGGGCGCAAACCCGCGTCCCCTGCATCGGCAGGCGGACTCTCAACCACTGCGCCACCAGGGAAGCCCCCAGACAGTTTATTATTTTTATGATCATTTTAGCTCCATTTAAGTAACCTTAGAAATACTCAGCCAACATTCGTGTGAGCCTTCCTCTCACTAGCCCAGAACAAGCCCCAGTTCATGCCAGGGGAGTGGGAAAGAGGTCTGCCCTCATTTACACTCCCACTGCTACGTGCAAAGCCAAATGTCAACCGGGCCCTGCTCTCTGCTTATTCACAGTGATCTGCTGATGCCTGCCCTCCACATGGTGCCCAGAGATGGCCATGGTGCAAGGGCTGATCATGGGCCTAAAACCAACAGCGATGAGCAGGAGAGGAAGGAAGTTTTGCTCCCAACTTGAGTGTTTTTTCTCCTCAACCTCAGAGCAGCATTCAGGTGCTGAGGGAAAGGAGCCTGAAATTTGGAGCCCTGCAGACTGGGATTCAAACCCCAGCCCAACCTTTTGCAAGCTGTGTGAGCTTGGGCAAGCCTTTCAGCTTCTCTGTGGCTTCATTTTCTCCCCCACTAAATGGAGGCCATACCTGCCCCGCAGAGGGTTCAATGCGGTAACGTCAGCCCGCTGTTGCTCAATCAATAGTAGCCATTTAGTATTGTCCAAACTAAATTCCACCCAAGAAGCAGAGTCATGATTTTTTAAGCCATGAACTAACAAGTATTTATTAAAGATCCATGTTTTAAGCAGGAAGATGAAGAGAAACCTTGCGCACCCTCTCCAGGCGTGAGGGACCCAGGCAGGGAGCAAATAAAACCCATGGCAATGTGCAACTCTCCTGCAGCTCAAGCATCCGAGATACAGGAAGTGAGAGATAAAATTCTCCGGAGTGTCTCCAGCTTTGGAGATAAAGACCATGAGTGTGGGCCGATGGAGGCCCCTAGGAGACCCCTAAGGCTGCACCACAGGTCCCCCTCCCAGGTTTTCTTTCCACTCCCTGTTCCTTTCTCCCTGTTCCCCGGAGTTTGCTGTTTGCTCGTGCAGGTATTTTCCTTCCCGAGAGCCACCGAGGACCCCGAGCATCCTCAGGTTATCTGCCCCAGGCCAGCCGGCTCCTTGTCGGGCTCTGACCTCACCTCGGCGTCAGTCTTATCAGGTGTGGACAGCACCGTCTCCCGCTCTGGGAGCTCCAAGCCCAGGATTCTCCCCACACCCAGGCAGAGGAGGGCCAGCCAGCCACCTCTGGCACTGAACATGGTGGCCACCTGCCAAACTGGGAGCGACCACAGGGGTCTGCGAGCAAGGCCGTGAGGCCCAGAGTCGGGAGGAAAGGGGAGGTTTACGTAAGTGTTGACAAGGAACAGAGCAGATGCTGAGCCCCACCAAGCGGGAGAGAGGGAGGGGGTCGCGGCGGCAGAGAAAGACGGCGACTCCCGCCTCGGCTCCTCCGGGGGCAACACGCAGAGGGCAGCGGGTCAGGGTGGGGATTCAGTCTCCTCTGGGAACTTGTTTCCTCCCAGGCAGCAGGGAGATCCAGCAGAGCCCAGTCTTCTGAGAAGTGGGTCTTGGGGGACTGGGACAGGAAGTGAGGAGCCCGCTGGGGAGCAGGGAGGTGGTGGGGGCCTCTGCTCACGGGTCCATGGCATGGACGCCACTGCTCTGTGTCAGCCCCTACGCCATACAGCAAGGACACTTCCTATCCAGGCCGCTCTGGTTTATTTAGGTTTGTGGCTCGAATACTCCCTGGGGTTCATGGCCCGGAGGTGCCTTCGGGGCAGGGTGTTTGATTAGAATTCATTCTACACAGGCCCCTGTGTTCTGCTGCCGCAGACACTGGTTTGTTTGTACCAGGACTCTTGCCTTTGTTGGCCTTGTTAGTGTCTGTCAGTAAATGATAACTCATGTGAACTGTCCCCAGAATCACAGCTGTGCACTCCCCGGAAGCTTCTCATGTCAGTGTTGTCACATTCTAGTGCTTGGAAGAGGGGCGGGGGCACAGCACCCCTCACTGTGGTGTCCTGGGCGGTAGAAGGCCAGGTGAGCTGCACAGACTCAAGAGGGCTCATTCCTGGCAGGTTTGCCCTTGTCAGCAGAAGAGACAGGTAGGGACACTGTGGGGATATGTGGCTGCACAGCTGTGGCCCATAGAAAAGAGGCAGCCCGAGGAACGGAAAGCTTGTCCTTCCCTACAGCTTGGGTTCCGTGTGGCGCCCCACTGTGCTTGTACCCTGGGAGCACAGCTAGGAATTCGTCCTCCAGAAACATTCCCATGTGTGCCGATGATGGAGTTCATAGCAGAAGACTGGAAACAATCGAAATGCCATCAACAAAGGCCTGATTAAGAAATGTATGGTGTGTGTATACAATGGCACACTGTAAAGGAAGCTCCTTGTGCACTGGTAGGAAATGATCTCCAAAATACAGTTACGTCCAACAAATATGACTAGGTTAGGAACTGTATGTTATTGTTTGTTTAAAAAAAGAGGGGGAGGGGGCTTCCCTGGGGGCGCAGTGGTTGAGAGTCCACCTGCCGATGCAGGGGACACGGGTTCGTGCCCCAGTCTAGGAAGATCCCACATGCCGCAGAGTGGCTGGGCCCGTGAGCCATGGCCGCTGAGCCTGTGTGTCCGGAGCCTGTGCTCCGCAACGGGAGAGGCCACAGCAGTGAGAGGCCCGCGTACCGCAAAAAAAAAAAAAAAAAAAAAAAAAAGAGGGGAGTGGGGAAGGGAGAACATGTATTTACATGCTTGTTTATGCACGGACTGTCTTGGAAGGCTGCACAAGCTGCTAGTATTATATCCCCTGGGAAGGAATGTTCCCCGGGTGAGTGGGAGAGCTGGGAAGGTAGCAGTTGACTTGTGCTGTACAGCAACCCAGGCCAAACTTAGTAGCTGAGAACTCTCACCATTTTACCCAGTTCACATTTATGTGGGTTGGCTTGACTGAGGCTTCTGCACATGACAACAGAGTCCCTAGAAGCAAGAGAGCCAGCCCAGTGCACAAACACTTTCAAGCCTTTACCTGCATGACGTTGGCCAAAGTCCCCTTGGCCAAAGCAGTTCACACCACCAAGCCCAAATTCAAGGTAGAGAAATGGACTCCGTGTTTTTGTTTTTTGTTTCTGGTGGGTTTTTTGGCCACGCTTCTTGGGATCTCCCTGACCAGGGATTGAACCCAGGCCCTTGGCAGTGAAAGCACAGAATCCTAACCACTGGACCACCAGGGAATTCCCCACTCCGTGTGTTACTGGGAGGAGCTACAAAATGCAGTGGACATTAATCCGCCACACAGTGAGGCAGAGGCAAGGAGGGAGGGAGCGCCTTTCTCTTTGTAGCCTTTCGTACTTTTAAAATTTGAGCCGTGCCAATACACCCTACTCAAAAAGAACTAAAAATTTTAAAATTTAAATAGATGCCCTGAGATTAGCTTTGAAATAATCCAGTTGTTGAAGGAAACATGGGAGGGAGAGAAGAGGTGGAGATACAAGTGAGACAGGATCAGCCGTGAGTTAGTAACTGCGGAAGCTGGATGGTGAATGAATGAGACTCATACTGCTCTGCTACTCTGTGAATGTGGAACTTTCCTGCAACAGAAAAATTTTTAAATAAAAGTAAGACAGGACTTATACCCAAAACTCAAGCTTATTAAAGCTTCCTTCCATGGTGAGAGCATTGGCTGCATCATCCTCTCTTGCCTTCCCAACCGCCCTGGAGGCGGGGACTGTTTGCGCCCTGACTTCAGCCTTCCTGAGGATGCTGACTGCAGAGGTCAGCCGCAGAGTGGGCCCACAGGGCAGCCCCAAGCAGAGACGCTGGCCCTTGAGGAATTGTCTGAGAGCAGGGAAGAAAGGAGCCTCAGGGAGCTGCCTCCACAGCGTGGGCAGGACTAGAGGCTGAAAAATCCAAGAGATGGGGTGGTATTGGTGGTGGCAGGGGAGGTGCAAAATACTTGGCTGTTTCTGAACCACGTACGGAGCTTCTGAGGGTGGGGAGCAAGAAGGGAGCCTTTCCAAGGATTTCAGACAAAACGTATAGAGTGTACGGGCACATCTGAAGGAAGGCAGCTCAGTGAGAAAGGTACATTTTCTTGCCTCTTCTTCGTCACTCAGGATGGCCACATGTGTGCACTGGCGGTGTGCCCAGGGTGAACCTTGAGCCACCCACGTGGCCTGGGCCCGGCTCTCAGGGCCCCCAGCTTGGAGCAGCTCTGAGAATGCTAAGCGCCCCAGGCTTCCCTTCTGTGGGCAGACAGGGAGATCTTTCACCATCTGTACGCAGTCCTGTGGAGGCCCTAGCTAACCCTGAGAACTTTCTCCTCGGCTCCAAATGTCTACTAAGAGGCAGTTACCAGAGGTTCTACCCTCTGAGGCCACGCTCACTCCCTTTTGTGCGCGTGCCCGTGAATGCCTGTGTGTGCATCTCCTGCGGCCACTACAGGACAGGGAAGTGAGGGACATGACCGTGGCACTTTCTAGGCATCCAGCTGTGTCCCTTACCCCAACTCCAGGCCAGGTTAGTTGACCCTCCCACTCATCGTGCCCTATACCTATCTTTATTGCTGGATTCCCACATTGCTTAAACTTGTTCCTCACTAGTTAGAGACCTAGTATTAAAGAATTGCTGTTACATTTTGAACTATGGTAATGGTGTTGTGGTTATGATTTGTTTTGTCTTTTTATTGAAGTATAATGTATACACTGAAACAAACCATATGTGTTCAGCTGATGAATTTTTTTAAAGGGAAAACACCCAAATTGCCAGCCTGCAGATCAAGAAACAGACCACTGCAAGCATTATAGGATGTTCTTTAAAGAAGAAACATTGTTCTTTTAGTAATACATTCTTAAATATCTACAGATGAAATGATATGATGTCTTTGGTTTGCTTCAAAATAATCTGGAGTTGAGGAAAGGTACAGATTAAACAAGGTTGATAATTATTGAAGCTGAGTGATGTTTACATACAGGTTTTCCATCTCTCTCATACACACACACACACACTTAAAATTTCCATGATAAAATGTTTAAAACAATCACTGTGGAGCCCTGGCTTCACCTCAACCCAGTGACTGTGAGAAGACATGAGGTAAAAGCTGAGCAGGTGGGGTGAGGAATGTGTCTTTGGTATATTAGTTGCTAATCAAGAATCTGAGAGTCTAATGGGTTTAATATGCAAATTATTATTTTTTAAATGGGTTTTCATGTGCCTATCTCCTCTGTGTAACTGAGAGCTCCCTACACGTGCTGGGTTTTATTCATGTCTGTATCCCTGACCCTTAGCACAGTGCCTGGCACACAATAGGTGCTCATAAGCATTTGTTGAGCAAATGAAAGCTTGAATTCATATCTTCCACAAGGCCTAACGCAGCCCCAAGATGGCACAGGTGCACAAACTGCTTCATAACTTGAACTGAAATCAATACTACCAACCTCTCTTTCTTCTTTGTAGCTGCTTTCAAACAATAAATTGTTCAAATCCTAAACTGTCAGAATTGAGAGGGACTCAGAGGCCACTGTGTACAAACTTCTCATATGATAGTTGAGGAAACCAAAGTGCAAGGAAGAAAGTGACCTTTTCAAGGTCACACAGCTGGTAGGGACAGAGCCTGAATTGGAACTCAGGCTCCTAGAGCCCAGCTGGCCTCTTTTTCTTCTACCATCCAGCTCCACAGCTGTGAATTTGACACATACCCACAATTCTATTCTCACAGGTAAAGAAAGAGAACTTCAAAGAAGTAAATATAATTTTCTCACGGTCTTGGGTTATTGTGACTCCATAGCTTTCTCCAGAACAGTGTTCTCCACATTGTATTTTGTCTCTTACTTCAAGAAAACTTAAAATTCAAAAACCTTAATTTTCAAAACAAACAGAGGGGTGATTATTCTCATTAGAAACGGCTTTGGTGCACATTTCTTTTAAAGAGGTGAACTCTCTCAAGTGTCTTTGAAACATGAGTCAGTTTTTAACAATTCCATCTGCATCCAGCTTGTTAGGAATGAAGCAACTGAATAAAATCAGGCACAGCCCAAGCCACAGCCTCACAGTCCTGTCATGTCAAGTGTCACGAGGGCACTTTCAACATACCCAAGCCAAAAAATAAACAAATCAATCAGAGATAACACACCAAGAGTGGAAATAAATGGAAAACACACACACACACACACACACACACACACGGAAAAAACTCAAGCACTTCATAACATATCTTTTTAAAAACATATGTTGATTTAAAGAAGTTTTTTAATTAAAATATTAGGATAATTTCACCTTATAGTTTAACTTTGTTGGCACTAAAAGCAGCATAACTCAAAAAAAAAAAAAAGAAGCAGCATAACTCTAGTGTTCTTTTGTGTCACTCATGTATTCATGTTCTGGGCTTTTCCGTGCAAGAGTATTTTGCAGCTTTGCCCAGTGCTTCTTTAAAGCATCTTGTGACACTTCCATCCCCCGACCCAACAGGGGCGGCCAGATGTCTTTGCTGTTAAGAGGATTACTGAGACATTCTCCTTTATATAATCCAGAAGACTCTGGGGATAACAGGAAAGAGCAAATAAGAGATGTCAAGGAGAGAGGTTACAAGCAAGGGCTACTCTTCAAAGATGCTCTCTAAGCAAGGAGAGGTCAAAAAATGTTTTAACGGACACTGATAAAGCAGGGGCTTGGGAAGCTGGGTACCCGGCGCCAGTTTCCTAGGCAAGCAGAGGGGTTAGCTTACATCCTCCATTAAGGGTTAAGCTTTAAGCCCAAGAGCTTTGGGTGAGTCAGGGCCAGAGCCTGGTGAAGAAAGGAGACACCTTATCTCTAATCAGCCCAGCCTCAAAATAGCTCTCTCTTCCCTCGGGCAGAGACCCGTCATCCCTGCACTGCACAGCACAGCACAGCTGTGTGGAGGTGCCCCAGCCCACTGAGTCAGAAAGTCAATGAGTGTGCTTTATTCATCTCTTGCACAAGTTAGAGCTCTCTGGGTGAAGCATTGCAAAATTTAGCAACCTTCAAGATGGCTTGACTAGAATCAGGATGTTCCGGTCAGGAAGGACCTTACAATTTACCTGGATCAACCGGTCATTTCACAGATGGATAAACTGAGACCCAGGGAGATGAAATGATTTGCACAAGAAAACACAGGGAGTCCATGGCTGGGCCAAAGGCGAAAACCTGGAACTAGAGCAGACATTCTCTTTCCCTGGCAATGCTGCTGTACTCGTCTGAAAAATGAATGAAACACTCATGCCCCCTGGTCAATTTTCCTTCCGTTGTAAAGGAAATCATTTCCAGTGCTCTGAGAGCTTCCAAGTCAACACTCTCACAGGCAGCTGTTGTTAAACTCTTCCATCGTGAGTTTCTCAAACTTCGTCTTCTATCTTCATTATCCAGGCAGCTTTACTTTTGAGGTTCTATATATGGGATGCCAGGGTTGTTTTTCCCCCACCCAGGCTGCTGGAAGAGAATGTTACAAATGGGTAATTGAAGGACTCCGGGAGTTGCTTAGAATGGGGTCACACAAAAATGCCCACCAGCCTCATCAGCGGCTCACCCCTGCGGAGGGTTATGATTCACAGCTCGGGCCGTGCCCTCCCAGGGGCCCTCTGTGAGATGGCACAGCTGAAACATTCCTGCTGCCACACTTCCTACATGGCCATTTGCATACTGTGCCCTTTTGTGCAGCCGCTACACAGTATGGGCTCTGTCGAGAGCTGTAGGAGGCACACAAGTTCTAAGCAGGACAGGGGCCAAGCCTGGGGCTTGCAGATGCTGCTGGAAACTGTGCAAAGTAATGGGATGTAGAATGTGGACGAAGGGCTGGAGTGTGCAGTTGGGAAATGCCTGGCTCCATCGAGCTTTACGCAGTTTTGTTTCAGGTTATCACCATCCAGGACTTTGTGTCTGAGACCAAAGAGAAATAAAGCGCTAAGAGGCAGAAATTGAATTTCAGCTCCCTTCCATTTCTCCGTGGTTGTCATCTCTTACATGTCCCCAGTTATTTCTTGCACGAGTCACTTGGCTGGACTTATCACAGCTCTTAGGTGGAAAGTGGCCCCTAGTTGTTCCTCATATGTGGGATTTATTTTCTCCTAGATAGGCTCCAAGCTACTCCCCAAAAGGCCCAAGGCTTTGTAATTCCCCTAGGGCCTCCCACTATAGTGCTGGGCACACAGCAGGTGCTTAATAAATATTTAATAACTATGTCCTACTGGGTCAGCATCACAGTTCTACACTCAACTTTGTCCTAAAGCCAGATCATGCCACGAAGGCCTTCATTTTACTCACGAGAAGGCAAAGGGCAAAGAAAAATGATCATCCAAGGTTTACACACAGTCAATGGCAGAGCCACGCCTCAATCCCAGGTCTTTTGAAACTAAATCCAGTACTATCTATCTGTCTATCATTTATCATAGGATGGAGACAAAAAATATTATGCTAAAGACCTTTAGGCTAAAGTTAGTGAAAGGGAAATAGTATTAGCTCATTGCTTGAGGGGTCTTAAAATTGTCATGTCAATTTTTTAAAAAGGATATTTTAACTAATATATCCTTAGCTTATTACATGAGTTACATGAACATTCTCAAACACTCATGTAATTATAAAAGTATTCCTTTCCTAGCAGGAGTTCAATCATAATCAATTGTTTTATCAGAATAAAAATGTTTCCTTTTTAGCTGAAGATCTAAAAATTGGATGCAAATTAATGCCTAGTAAGTGAGATTAATCTCTCTCTATGAGGTAAAGTCTTATTGTTCTAATATCAACCCAACATGGATTTTGAATTTCTCAGTAACATGCATATTCATGTTCAAAGCCTATCCTATGAAAGGAATATCAACAAATATTCAGTGGGTGCCTACTGGTTGCACTGCATGGTTCTGACTGGTCTTTAAGTTTGGCCATTAACTAACTAGCTTTGAAACCTTAGGTACATTCTAAAGGACCCAACATTTTTGAAGGTCAACTGTGTGCCAGGAACCTTGAAACACACTTTACATATGTTATTTCATTTAATCTTCATGACAATCTTATGATTTACAAATGAGGACTCTGAGGAGGAGAAAGGTCATTAACCTAATGACACCGCTAATAAATGGTAAAGCTGGGATTTGACCCAGATATGAGTGACTCTAAAGCCCATATTTTTCCTGCTATACCAGAGCTTCTCAATCCTAGGTCATATTAGTATCACCTAAGGAACTGTTAAATAATACAGATGGCTTGGGTCCCACCACAGACCAATGGCATCAGAATATCTGGGGGTAGAACCTGGATTTCTAAAAATCCCTAGATGATTATAATATGCAACTAGGGTTAAGAACCACTGTATGAGGTACACTGAGCTTCAGTTTCTTCAAGAAGGAGTTTAGATGGACAGCTCTAAGCTCATATCTACTTCTGTAGTCTACTTCTGTAGTCACCACGTCTACTTCTGTAGTCACCAAAACTGTGGTGACAGTTGTGGGGGATGCATTGCTCCTTGAGAAGTCCCAATGTACTGGGAGTAAGCAGCTGTTACCCCCCCTGCCAGGTACTCCCCCAACTTTATACTTCAGTGTAGGCTCTGAGTAAAGCTAGTTAAACATCCAGGGATAAGACTTGAAAGCATACAATTATTTCATGTATTTTTGAAATTTCATCTATTTATTTATTTATATTATTCAGAACAAGGCCCTAACTCTAAATAGATTCCCCATGCCATCTTTCCCTTTATGTCTTCTTTTCAGGTATTTTCATAGTTATTCGTTGAAATCCCTATTGCTCCAAACTATCTTAGTGCTACTTCTGTACATCATTATATCAAAAAGTCTTTTGAAACTGTTCACAAACTTTGACCCAGAGTTCCTCTTCTGGAAATCTATTCTAAGGAGGTAAACAGCAGAAAAATCTTTATGAAGATGTTCATTTCAGTATTATTTATTATAGTAGAACATTGGAAACCACTCATACGTCTAATAGCAGGGGAATGAGTTAGTAAAATATGGTATAGCCTACTAAATGGTGAAATAGCCATCACAGATGACCTTTACATAGACTTTTAAATGATGTGGAAAAAAATACTAATACTTATGATACTGAATTTAAAAAATGTAGGGCGTACCAAATTACATAGAGTGAATCTATGAGTGAAATTACATGGAGTTGAGTAATCTCAACTATGTATGTTATTGAACCAAACTTGGGTCTGCTTGCCCACGTGCAGTAAAGCCAATTTACTGACACCAGGTTGTGGTGAAGGAAAGTGTAGCATTTATTGCAGGGTGCTGTACAGAGTCCAGGACAGCTAGTGCTCAAAAAGCCCAAACTCCCTGATGGGTTTCGGCAAAGCATTTTTAAAGGCAAGGTGAGGGAGGGGAGTCCCAGGGTACTTCATCAGCTTGTGCACAATCCTCTGATTGGTTGATGTGAGGTAACAGGGCTGAGTCACAGGGGTGAATATAATCAACCCTTAGAGGCCAGTAGGTCTGCGGGCTATGTGCTCATGATCATCAACTAGTTAATTTCTTCCATTTGGTGGTGGTTTTAGCATCTGTGGAACAACTTAGGAAACATGCATCAGATAATATTATCTAGGTACTTCAGAGAGGAGCTACAGCAGAGGATATGGGGGAGGGGTCTGTCCTGGGAAGGCCCCATTGGGTCCTTCTCTATTACATGTACTTATTTTTATACATAGAAAAATGAAGAAAAATACTCAGGCAAAGGTTAAAATACCTGAAATTGTTTTCACCATCAACCCAGTTCTAAATGTTTGGAGAAGAGAATATAAGTGGTTCTGGGGACTTCCCTGGGGGTCCAGTGGTTAAGACTCCGTGCTCCCAATGCAGGGGGCACGGGTTCCACCCCTGGTGGGGGAACTAACATCCTGCATGCCCCGTGGTGCAGCAAAAAAGAAAAAAAAAAGAAAGAAAGAAATTTAAAAAGTAGTTCTAGGGCTTCCCTGGTGGCGCAGTGGTTGAGAGTCCGCCTGCCGATGCAGGGGACACGGGTTCGTGCCCCGGTCCGGGAAGATCCCACATGCCGCGGAGCGGCTAGGCCCGTGAGCCATGGCCGATGAGCCTGCGTGTCTGGAGCCTGTAGAGGGCCGAGTACCGCAAAAAAAAAAAAAAAAAAAGTAGTTCTAAAACAGGCCCTGTCCAGAAAATCTTACATCTGGCCCTTGGCCTATAGGACTACGTAGACATAGGACTTATAAACATCAGAGTAGAAACATGAAACCACAGGTCAAATAATTCTTTTAGGTGTGGGAAGCAAAGATCCATTTAAAATTAGAATCAATATAAGGGAAGAGAAACTGAGAAAACCTATTGGCCACAATCAACTCTAATCTAGAAAGGCTGTCAAGAAGGAAATGGATTCACAGGTGAGTTAACTTAGGACAACCAAGGCTCCCATTTTCTAAGTATTTTCACATGCCTCTAATGCGGGTAGGACGCTTAGTGTTGGGCTTGGCCCCATTTCACTGATGAGGAAGCCAGAGCCTCAGGAAGACGCAGGGACTCGCTGGGTGTTACGGCGGTGGCAGCGCGCAGTCCAGACCCAAAGCTCCGTCCTCTGCCGCCACCGAGCGCCGAGACGGGCGTCCGGAGGAAGGCACAGGCCCCGCCGCGGCTTTGTACCGGGGGGCCTCCTGCCGGCTGGGACTTTCGACGTTATCAGCCCATCAGAAGCAAGGTAGGCCCTGCGGGCAGGAATCCGAAACCGGCTGGGGCGTGTGGTTGACGGGCTGGGGCCCGAGGGTCACCCACCCGCGGGAGGGACGACCGAGCGTTCAGGCCTCCTGTCCCGTCTCCGCCCTGACGGCCGCAGGCGGGCCTTGACCTTGCCTGGGCTCGTCGTGGGCCCCGCTTGCCTGTGTTCCTGTGCTTCGGTGTCTGGTTTTCCCTCCCTGACAAATTGAACCTTGTACTTTTTGCAAACGACCTGTGTTTGTTCAGCAGTCGACCAGCAGCGGGAAAATTGCAGGCGGCGGCCGGGTTTGTGGAGGGCTTTCCAGATGCCAGGAGGTCCTGGGGGCCCTCCAGGCCTTCAAGTCAGCTGGTGACTTGCGCTGAACCCCAGGTCCCTGCCCTAAACTGAGGATTCCTAAAGCTTCCTTAGGCCAAGATTTGTAATGAAGGATGTCCTAGGCCACAATTCAGTGACCATCTAGTATATTTTGACCATCTGAAAGCCCTCTTTAGCATTAAGAAGCAAATATATTTAATGATGATAATGATAGTAATATATTTAGGAAGACTATGGTGATTCTTTTGTCCTTAACTTCTGTCTCCCCCTGCTTCTTTTAAATGCAAAACAGGTCCTCCCCCTTTTTTTGTTGTTAGCTTCAGAAACCAAAGCAAGCTATTCCAGCTTTTGTTCAAAATAGGACTTAATCCACAATGGAGGTTTTGTTTTTCTAGATTTGAAAATCTATTTGGAATTTACACAAATGGCTTTCACCTCAACACCTTTTGTCCAAATAGAAACACAAAACTGTACTTCTCTTTCCTTCCACACACTGCATTTCCGATATCTTGCATACACATCAAATTGTTCGTCGTTAAACACTCTTATTAAAGAGCTATTAAATGCTGCTCTCAAATAATGTTTATTTTTGCATTTAAAAAGGGAGTTAGATGTTGCTAAGATAATCAGCAATGGTAATATGTAAGGTACTTGGCAATTCTCTAAACTTTTCCTTCTCTGGAATCACAAGTTTCTCTTCCTGGATTAGATTACTCTGGTACTCAATAGAGATATGTTCTCAGATCGTTTAACATCATGCCCCTAAGCTTTTATCCAATGTCATTTTAAGAAATGGTCAGGTGAAGAACAACTTTAAATTCTCTGTAAAACTGCCATAGATGTTCATTATGTTGCTGAATATAAAAACCCCTTGCAAATAGTTTCCACTTGGACTTTCGTACTAAGATAAAGTTTGGCTGTGCTTTCTTTTATCAATTAATGAAAGCCACGGAAGGCATCATACAGTTCTTTTTGCCTTCAGCGCCAGGAATCTCAGAGCTTCATTTTCTGCTCCATCTCAAGAATTCCTCCTAACCTAGCTTTTCTGGATTCATGCCCATTCTATGACCCCTTTTCCCCAACCACCACCAGATTTTTCTTTTTCTGACTTATTTATACCGTCTTTGTTCGTATCTTTTTTTTATGATCCCCTCGAAACTTCCCAGAAGTGAGAGAATATAAAAATTAGTTATTCTAGATTGCCTCAAAATGTTCTTTCAATCTGCCTCCAACACTGTCTGCTATCTTTTTTAGTTTTGTTGCCTGTTCAGGTGACATTCACTTTCAAGACCACCAGAGGCCTACCCGGAGCTGGGTGCAGTCCCAGCGATCCTTAGCTTTGCTCCTCTCTCTTCATTCAAGAAAGGTAGCTAGTCAAATGTATTACTGTTTCGAGTGAGTCACTCACAAGCCTCAGTACTTTTTTTTTTAGTAGTAACAACTGACACACAGCACACCTTGGAGCTCTGGGGGCCTCACCCAGCGCCCGGACCCGGGGTGCAGTGCAGCTGATCTGGGATGTGCTGGGACACCGCAGCTCATGAGTCATTCCTTATTTTTCCTCAAGTGGTAGCACAGACTTCCTTAATTCAAGTGTGCTCAACTCATTGTTCAAGAAAGCCTGACATCTGTGCTTCCTTCCATACCGCAGGAAAACTTTCTCATTTCCCTAGAATTTATTTGTACAAAGGTATCTGCCAGCTGTGAGGAAAGGAGAATTAGCAAAGTTACTCAGGAAGCAACTGAAAAAAACTCTAGGGGTTCTGAGGACATTCAGAGGAATGGCTGATGGAGAAGGGAAAGAGAATAAACATTTCTTGAGTCTCAGCTGTGTGCCAGACACCATATATGTCGAGTACTAGGCAAAGTATTTTAACCTTCCCTGCAGGACTCTGAGGGAGGCACATTTATACTCATCTTCCAGATGAGAAAAAAAGGCTCGGGAGGGCTAAAGGACTTGCTCAAGTTACATCACTGTTAAGTGCTGAGACCCGGATTCTAACCCAGTTTGATAGATGACGGGGCTCATTCCATGTTCGCTGTAAATTCTGCTCTCAGAGAGAAAGACTGTTAATAAACTACCATGAACTGAGGACACAGGGTCCTATAGTGCAGGCCTCAGGCAGGGGCTCTGAGACCAGGGTGCCTGGGTTCAAAGCCCAGCCCTGTCACCAGGTGCATGACCTTGGACAGATTACTTAACCTCACGGGCCGCCTGTTTCATACATCTACAAAATGGGTATAGTTGTTGTGAGAAGCAAAGTAGTTAATCCTGGCACAGTGTCAGCCTTCAATAGGTGTTATTTTTCATTCCCCAGTTATACCCCCAGTGTTATTTTATTGCTGCTTTCTTGCCCAAATGATGGTGTTTGTATGTCTGCCTATGTTAAGAAATCATTTACTTGGAATGGTAGATCTTGATAGTGGGGTCATCTTTGGAACTGCCTAGGTAGGTTTTAAAATATTGATGCCTGTCTCCCACCCCTAGAAATCCGGATTCAGCTGATCTGGGGAGTACCCTAGGCAGGGGGAAGAAGGTTCTTAGTGGTGCTTAAAGTGTGATCCCTGGACCCGCAGCTCAGTATAACCTTGGAGCTTGCTTGTTGAAAACATAAATTCCCAGGCTCCACCCTGGGCCTATTGAATCAGACTCTTGGGGAGTAGAACTCAGCAAAACAGGTCCTCTGGGTGATCTGGTATCCATGGAAGTCTGAGAGCCATTGCTGTAAGGGGAGGCAGAGCCCTGAGATAACCTCATCCTAAATACAAGGCCTGGAGACTGAGGCTGACCTAGAGGACCTAAGTATTCATTTACACTGAACAGTGAACCACTAATACACTAGTCTCCCTAGAACCCTAATATGCTGTGACTCTATCAGCCCATCCTCTTCCAGCCCCAAGGAAAGCCAGGTCCCCACCAGAAGTCTCTTTATTAAATGTCGAAGGACATCAAGCTAAAATAGCCCAATTTGCACATTTCATGATGGGGATCATGAAACCATGAACCAAAAATGTTGAATTCCTCTGAATCCACATTACTCAGAGTCCATTGGCTACAGCCCCTCCCCTCATATCAGAGTAGCCCTGCCATAGGCCTGTGGGCCCTAAAACTCCCTCCCCTCTTCTGGGCACTGAGGGACAGGTACTGCTGTCCTTTGCCTTGGTTACTCTCATTCTTCTTTGCTCCTGCCACCCTGCCCCCTCTCCCATAATCAGTGCGGTCTGTCTTGTATTAATACACTTCAGGAGGTGTTAGTTGGATATTGCAGTCCATAGAGCTACTCTGTCCCTTCTAGTGACTCTGTATAACTCTGTTTTGACACCTGACATGATACTCTGACACTCTCAGAGGCATGGATGTCTATTTCCCTCTTTTTCTTATAGAGCAACTCCCAGAGCGCTCAGAAGTCTTCGGCACCTGTGTCTTGTTCCTGCTCCTTTAGCCATCATTAGTCTCTTTTGAAAATAAGAAATGTGGGCTTCCCTGGTGGCGCAGTGGTTGAGAGTCCACCTGCCGATGCAGGGGACACAGGTTCGTGTCCCGGTCCGGGAAGATCCCACATGTCGCGGAGCGGCTGGGCCCGTGAGCCATGGCCACTGAGCCTGCGCGTCCGGAGCCTGTGCTCCGCAACGGGAGAGGCCACAACAGTGAGAGGCCCACGTACTGCAAAAAAAAAAAAAAAAAAAAGAAAATAAGAAATGTTTGCATTAAACTTTTGCCTTCAGTGTTTGTCCAGATTCTGTGGAACTTGTGATCAGAAGATGTCTCTCCAATGTCACACAATGTATCTTTCATCATCTGATTAAAAGAGAAAGGCCATTGTAACTTGTAGTGAAACAAATGCCGTCTGTGCATCTTTGGTGGTGTAACTTCTCACAGGAAAAACACTCATGGTTTTCTCATGCCTCATGGAACCATCCACGGAGAAACTTGTAGTAAAACTTTATACTTTTTTTTAAATGATTCATTTACTTCTAGATTACTTTGCCTCAGCTTCGCAAGTGAATGAGCAACAGAATCATCAAAGCAAGGGCAAAAGAATAACAGCAGAGTCTGTGTGGGGGGGGGGCTGGGCAGCAGAAGAGAGAAGGTGTGCATGAATTAGCAGGGAGGCGGGGGAAGGAGACAGAGGGAGAGACGGATCCAGGAGTATCCAAACTCTAGGCCAAGGAGAAGTTACTGCAGACGGGTGTTAAACTTAGTCTTAGCAATAGAGGCAAAAAGGAAAACAAGACAAATTCTGTTGCTCTGTAGCAGGATGTTAAGGGGGGCTTTTCCTCCTGCTGCAGAATCTCAGCCGATCCCTTAAAGCTAAGAACAAGGGGTATTATGCGGCCATTCCACATTCTATGGAGGGCAGAAGACCATCCACACAGAACCTGCTAAGCAGTGACCCATAAAATGGAGCTCAGTGACCCTGAGCCCATCACCTCGGGATGTGGGGAGGAGGGGAGGGGTTTGATGAGGAAGACAAGAGTGGTGAGTTGTCAGTACGCTGTGAACATGACTCTTGACCTCAAGCCAAGTGGAGGGAGCTCCCAGAGAACCACTGGGAGAAGGTGGGGTGCCCCCAGGAGGGGAGGAGGGGAGATGGACATCTTGTCTCCTGGCTGGTCCAAGCAGAGCAGTGGAAATGTTGTGCCCCATGCTGTCACAGGACTGGGACAGAATGTGGGAGAGGCTTCTCAGGAGAGCTTGACCTGTGTCCCCAGGTGTTTAGGAGGGCCGGATCCTGACTGTCCTAATGTCTGTAATGTACACTGAAATGCTTCTGACTAGGCAGGGTGACGCTGTGTGTTTTAGACTGTGCCCTTCCACACACTCTAGAGGCAGCTACCACAGGAGGATATACAGTTATCTCTACCTTTGAACAATATCAGAGGCTTTGCTAATTAGCATAATGGGCATAATAAAATGGAATTTGTTTTGTGAAATTAACAGGACTGGAGTTCTGTGGATTGGCCAAGTGTTTGCGACTCTCCTCACACTTGTGTAAACCGAGTGTGGATCTAGGGGCCTGTAGCCTGTACCCTAAAAGGCACCAGAGGTTTGATCCCTAAAGGGTCCTGTGGCTAGCAGTTGGTTCGAAGGAATCTGGTCGTCTGATGTGCTAAACCTGTAGTTTATTTGAATCTTACCTCTACAACACTGTGACGTTTCCCTTGAGTGAGTCTCTGGTGCAAAGACAAAGAGCTTTCATGATAATCTAATGGCAGAGTTGTGAAGAAATAATCGACCTCACCTACTTCTATGGATCGGCAGCTGCTATTACCTCCCACAAATAACCCAATGGTCGTGCTAGGCCAGATTGGCCTAGGAGGGCTCATAACACTGAAACTGACCTGGAAAAATCTAAAGGTGAGACCCTGGCTAGAGCTGCCTGGGCCAGGAGAGTGGAGAGGAAGGGCCGAGTGAGGGTGGGCTGCAGGTGCAGTGCTGGGTGAAGCAAAGAAGTATGTTTACTGTGGTCAAGTGGAGACTTGGCAGGCGCCCCACCCAAGAAAAGGGAGTGCAACACTTCTGATAGAAAGTCGGGTTCTTTCTGGGTACACGGTGGGTGGAGGGACTGAGGGAAGAGTTTGGTAGGAGGGGGTCGAGGGTTGGGACACTTTGCCGGAGACCCATGTGGTTGGAGATCTCCAAAATGCTCCTTGAGCAAGGAGCAGTCATTTGGACGTCAGCCACTTCCGAGTCTGTGAAATCGACCTGCCTCTTGCCTCCCCACCTCAGGAGCGGGAGCCGGCAAAGTGAGGGGCAGACAGTAGGAAAGTCAGGTGGGAGACCAGTCAGGAAGCCAACCGCCTCTGTGCCCAGTGCCCGGCTCCGCATGTCTGCAGGCTTCAGATGGGGAAAGCTTCCAATTAGATGAGAGATTAAAGCTCTGATGGGAGACTGGACTGGACTTCCATACCTACAAATGAGATGTTTCTTAACACCGGAAAGTGACCGAAAAAGCTTTAGGATACGCCCCACACTTCACCCCCGAAAGTTGAAAAAATCATTCAAAAAGGGTACTGATGAGGGCTCCCCTTGTGGCGCAGTGGTTGAGAGTCCGCCTGCTGATGCAGGGGACAGTGGTTCGTGCCCCGGTCCGGGAAGATCCCACATGCCGCGGAGAGGCTGGGCCTGTGAGCCATGGCCGCTGAGCCTGTGTGTCTGGAGCCTGTGCTCTGTAACGGGAGAGGCCACAACAGTGAGAGACCCACGTACCGCAAAAAAAAAAAAAAAAAAAGCGTACTGATGAGAGGAAAATTGTTTATTTTTTATATCTAACTGAGTCCAACTTGATCAAGTATGTACAACTCTCATTATTGAAGAAAAGGGACTTCATATTTTTACCATAACCTTCCAAATTAGGTTTATATCACATTAAGTAGAAATCAAGGGGTGGCAAATTAGTTTTCAAACATAATCTTTAAAGCCACCGACTGAATAGCAGTGGGATGGAGGGGTAAGGAGACATGTGTCAGTTACCCATTGCTGCTATAACAAATTACACAAACTTAGTGGCGTATAGTGACACAAATTTATCATTTTACAGTTCTGGAGGTCAGAAGTCCGAAATGGGTTTCTCTGCGCTAAAATCAAGGTGCAGGCAGGGCTGATTCCTTCTGGAGGTGCCAGGGAGGAATCTCCTTACTTTTCCAGCTTCTAGAGCCTGCACGCCTCGGATTGGAGCCCCTTCCCCCATCTTCAAAGCCAGCAGCAGAGCATCTTCCAATCTCTCTGACTTTGCCTCTCCTGCCTCCTTTCACTTATAAGGATCCTTGTGTCTGTGGGATTATCACCCAGATAATCCAGAATGATCTTTCACTTCAAGATCCTTAACTTAATCATACCCGCAGAGTCCTTTTTGCCATGTAAGGTGATATATTCACAGGTTCCCGGGACTAGAGGGTGGACGTCTGTGGAGTGAGGGCGGGCGGCATTACTCCGCCTGCCACTGCACAGGCCCAGGCACAGGAGCTGGCCTGCGGTTCATCTCTCAGAGGACCCCTCACCCTGGCCTACTGGTTAGCCAGGCAAAACGGTGGCCTCGAGGAAATAACCTCTGTGTAATCTTGGGAAAAGCACATAATCAGTCCATACGTCAGTTGCTTCATCGGTGAAATAGTACAATGGGCTCTAAAGCGTCTTCCAAATCGAAACCCTATGCTCCTCTTTTCTTTGGTAAAATAAGCATTTGAAGAAATCTGGTTGCTTAACTCAAGAAGCCAAACCGATGCAGTTCCAGTGCACGCTGCCCAGCCCACAGCCCCGCCCTGGGCCAGGGAGGCTCCGACAGCCCACTGCACGGGAGACTGGGAGAAAGCAGGCAGCCCTTTGCTCTCCCAAAGGCAGAGGAGGGGCCTGGAAGGCACAGGTGGGAGGTTCCGGCTGAGAGACCTCTCCCGGGGAAGGCAATGCGTTGAGTCACCATCAAAGGCTTTGGGTGATGGTGCCAATCTCAGAAATGGCTGCTGACTCAGAGCTGCTCCAGTGGTCCAGGGAAGCCCCAGCAGGATGAGTCACGGCCTTCTTAGGCCTGCTCCTCTCAAGTCGGCACACGGGCTGCCTCTGATCTCCCTGGAGCCTCAGGCTCCTAGAACAGCAGGTCTCTGAACACTGGAGATGGATGGAACCTCAGACACCATGTCACAGATGTCCTTCCCTGTCACGTGATCTCAAGCTGGTTGTGTTTTGGCTCTCCAGATACTCGGATAAACTGTAGTGTTTTGGTGGCCCACCTCCCTCCCTGGTTTGGCCTTAAAATTAAGGTTCACTTTGCACCCTCAGCCCCATGGGCCTCAGAGAGGCACCCCATGTCTTTAGGACTCCTGTAGGCCACCTACACCTTCCATTTTCGAGGTAGTGTCATCTATCAGCAAGAGCTCTGGGCCATAGATCAGGGAACCAGGGCTTCCCGTTCCTGTCCTCTGAGCAGCTCTGGGGCCTTTGGCAAGTCACACCATCCCTTTGGGCCACGTAGGGGTTTGATGATATTTCTTCCAAAGCCCCTTCCAGTAGCCATCTGAGGGGATCAGAATAGATCATCCTGAAAGTCCTCTTTGGTTCTGGAAGTCAGTCATCCTCTGTCACAGAATTCCTGAATATGGTGAGTCTGGCTTGGCTTGGGGAAAGCCACAGCTACCCCCAAATGCACGCCTTCCTTGGATTAGCTTTTCCTGTGGCTCTTGACCGCCACATCTGTCCCCCTGCCACGAAGCTCCTGAGCCACAGCCTCTGCACCCAGGCATTCTGCTGAGGGCCCCTTTCCTTTCCTGAGCAGGTTTCTCCGTCCTGCCAGCCTATCTAGGTGATAGGCTAGACTGTCATCTCTACGTGCCATTCCCCTGGGGGAGGCGGTCAGAGGTGCGACTGTGGAGACCAGAAACTGGACCGACTTATTATTCATCCACGTGACAAGCCTATCATTCCTCCTTCATCGTCGGGCCTGCCTAACCAGACCAGCGCTGGGGTCACCGTGTGTGAGAGATGGGAGAGACTCCTGCCTGCGTGGTAACCCCGAGGGCAGGCACTGCTCAGTGGGTGGACGTCACCTCTGTCCCTGGAGCCTCTGCAGCACCCAGGGGCCCCATCTACCCACTCCACCCTCCTAGGGCCTCTGTGTAAGGCCTCGTCCCCCTGCCTCAGGCCCTGCCACACTTTGCCAAGGTTCCAGAACCTTCTTGCCCCCTTTGAACCATACAGGTGCTCTCTGAAAGAGAACAGGGTTGCCTTTTGCCACATCCATTTCAGAGTCAGTGGGCATCTCATGTTTCCCCTTAAAAGAAAAAAAAAGCTATTTTTTTCTGCTCATCCAACAGGGAGAAGCATGTATTTATGTCATGGGTTTAGGCACCACCCTCACCTCTGCAGAAGGACACAACGCAAATTATGTGTGTTGTAAACTAGCTTCCCCTGGGGTCCAGGCTCCGTGCAGACGGGGCCTCCAGGAGAGGGTCTGCCCTCCTGCTGGACGTGTGCTCAGCTGCGGGAAGGGAGAAAGGCCTATTGTTCCCGCCGGCCACGTGCTGGGTGTTCCCCCCAAGAGGCAGAAAAGCCTCCAGGAGATCGGATCATCTCCTGCCTGGTGTTCTGTTTGGTTTTGTTTCTGGTCTTTCCTTTTTTGCTGTACCTCCTGGCCCAGGCCACCCAGCCCCCCGGCCTCGCGCTGAGTCCGTCCTGTACCCTGTGCACAGCGAACGCCTTGTGTGCGCTTTTGATGTCCGCACTCTGTTCTGGGGGGAGCGGAGGGAACATCTCCCACCTGCGAGGCTCCCCGGGGGGGCCGGGCAGAGCGCGTGAACAAAGGCACGCGGGGTGGGGCTGGGGTGGGGGGCAGGGCCTGGGTCGCAATGCAAGGTCGTCCCTCCCCCCCATGCCGGGATGGGAACGGGGGCTGCTGCTCCCCGGTGAGTGTTGGGATGAGGGACGTGGCAGGGCTGGGCCACCGGCATCACCAAAGTCTCAGGTCTTCGGAGCACCCAGCCGGCCGAGGCTCCGAGGGAGAGTCTCGCAGGAGGAGCCAGGAAATTCTGGTCGCCCGTCTCTGTCACCGTGTGACCTCGCGCGACCCCGCGCCTCCTAGGGTGAGCCTCTCTGCCCCGAGGGGGTCGGTAAGTCCCGCCCCGCCCGCCTGCTTCCTGGGGCTGAGAGGCGCTAACACAGCCCTCTCCGAGGAAGCGCTGGGAGAAGCAAAAGGCCTTTGTGAGTCAGCGGTGGGAGTCCAGTTGCTCGGCCCTCACCCACGATTTACCCGCCACCCTGGGTCCCATAAGCATCTGGTGAGCTCGTGCTGCCCCCTAGTGGCTAAACCGCTCCTCATAATTCGTTTCTCTATCTTTTTAAAATTTATTTTTAAATAAATTTATTTATTTATTTTTGGCTGCTTTAGGTCTTCGTTGCTGTGCGCGGCTTTCTCTAGTTGCGGCGAGCGGGTGGCTTCTCATCATGGTGGCTCCTCTTGTTGCGGATCACGGGCTCTAGGCATGCGGGCTTCAGTAGTTGTGGCGCCCGGGCTCAGTGTTGTGCCTCGCGGGCTCTAGAGCGCAGGCTCAGTAGTTGTGGCGCCCAGGCTCAGTAGTTGTGCCTCGCGGGCTCTAGAGCGCAGGCTGAGTAGTTGTGGTGCACGGGCTTAGTTGCTCCTCGGCACGTGGGATCTGCCCGGACCCGTGTCCTCTGCATTGGCAGGCGGATTCTTAACCACTGCGCCACCAGGGAAGCCCATAATAAGTTTCTTGACAATTAAATTTCAATCCTCTCAAAATCATCAGAAAAATTAAGGATGAATATGTAATAATGAACCCAGCGTGGATTCAATCTATTTTTATACCAATGCAGTCATAAAAATATATGTTAAAATATTTTTTAATGGAGGAAGTGGCCCATGAGGGCAAAAGTGCATAACGCAGCCCTGGTCCCAAGGTGGGAAGCATGTTGGAGCTCGCCCTTCCCCAGGCTGCTACCCGGCTGCTGCCTGCTCCTCCGGCCCGCGGGGAGGCCTGCCCCGGGGACTGATGGTGGCCACTTTCCAAGGCCGTCCCAAAAAGGGCCTGTGTTTCCTCCAAGATGATGGAGATAAAATGGAGGAACTTGGCTGCTTTTCTTCAGCCTTTAAAAAGCCTTTTAAAACCCCCAAAGATTACAAAATGCCTTGATAAATAGCTACCTTTCTCTTTGCTGATATTGAGACAGCACTAGTTGGCCTGGAGAGAAATTAGGGCTCCTGCATATTAACAATAACAAGTGACCAATAACAGTTGGGTTCCCTCTTTATGAGAAGTGTTCTCACAGACTGCTCACAGCAGCCCCAGGTAGCAACTGCCCCTGTTTTCAGATGAGGAATTTGGGGTCTGAAAGGTCACATGCTGGTGAGAGTGGAACCATAGCTTGAACCCAGGGATTCTGGCTTCACATCCCTCGCCCTCGAGTGCTGGGAGTTGAATCACCCCCGCTCTGCATGGTGGAGAGGAGAACGCTGCACAAAAAGTCAACAAGCCTTTTTCCCCCATACCTGTGGAATTACTAATCTAGTCAACGGTCACGCTCTAGTCATGATGAATTATCAGCTGAAATCTCGTGCCCTTTCACCTGGTTAAGCCCTTTCCTTTTCCCTTCTCATCTGACAGAGATTCCTTGAGAGCCTTGGACATTCCAGACAGCTCTTCACACCCCTCCCAGGCCTCTTCCCAGGCTTCAGAGGAGCTTCCTTTTAGACTTAGCCTCCTGGCATTGGGACAGGGATGAAAGTTTGCTGGACTTCTGGAGGCTTCCCTCCATGGCTCCCTCCAGCCCCTCCTCCTAAACAGGCAGGATGATGGGCAGAACTGAAAAGAATGTTGTCAGTTTGCTGCCAAGTATCGTCTTGCTTTGAGGAAGCTAAGCCAACACTGAAAAACATGGACTGACAGTGGAGCGGCAGGTGGGCAGCCATGTCACAGAGGACTCGGGGACCCAGGAAGGCAGTTGACAACCCATCATAGGTGCTGGCTTTGCTGAGAAGGACTTCTGACACCCACAGTGCAGTGAAGTGACACAAAGACTTGCTTCTTTACCCATATGAGGCGTGAAAATTCGAGCAAGTGTGCAGAAAGCCTTCTTCCAGATCTTTCATCTCTGGTGGAGTTAAGTGAGATTATATGTGGGTTCTTACACAGGCTAGGAATACTCACATTTCATAAACCTCTCTTGCATGCCAGCCCCTGGCCTTTTTGCATATGTCAAATCATTTAACCTTTGGAAACCCCTGTGAGGTAGGGATTATCTGCCTGGCTTCACCTATTAGTAAATTGAGGTTCAGAGAGACTTGGCCAGGATCACAAAGCTAGTTAGGAGAGTATCAATTCAGGGCATGAGATAAGCTCCAGAAAATGTTTTGTTTTGGTTTTTTAAAATAAATTTATTTTATATATTTATTTTTGGCTGCTCTGGGTCTTCGTTGCTGCACGCGAGCTTTCTCTAGTTGTAGCAAATGGGGGCTACTCTTCGTTGCGGTGTGCGGGCTTATTGTGGTGGCTTCTCGTTGCAAAGCACGGGCTCTAGGCCCCCCGACTTCAGTAGTTGTGGCACGTGGGCTCAGTAGTTGTGACTCGCTGGCTCTAGAGCACAGGCTCAGTAGTTGTGGCTCACGGGCTTAGTTGCTCCGCGGCATGTGGGATCTTCCCGGACCAGGGCTCGAACCTGTGTGTTGGCAGGCGGATTCCTTAACCACTGCGCCACCAGGGAAGCCCTAGCTCCAGAAAATGTTGCACTCTTGAGACCATAGTTTGCCTGACCCAAGACACCTCTGGATACCTTTCTGCTTTGGGGCCGAAGTGAGCCCCTCGTAGCATGTTAGGTTAGTGGGTACGGTGGTCTCCCCGCTGACTGGATTTATAAGTTGAGTGATTGGATAACTTAGTTATGCGTTTGTGCCCGTCCCCACTCCGCTCCCTGCAGCCTCGGCCTTTGGCCCAGTTTCCTGTTCCCTGCCTCCACCACACATGCAGGCCGAGTCCCGACTGTGTCAATCCCAGCGGCCTCATTTGTCTGTCTGCCACAGATGTCTGGGCAGCTATGGGCAGCTGACCAAGATAGGAACGGAGAGTCCCATGGGCTTTGGAGCCAGGAGGGCTTGAGTTTAAATTCCACCTCTGCCATATTTTTAGGAAAAACAACTCAGATTTTAGGATAGGGGTGGGGACGAGGATATTAGAGTCAGAATCCTGTGGTCTCAGCTGGCTGCCAAGTAGAGGGGAGGAAGCAGGGCCAGCCCTCTCCAGAGCAGGCTGGACCGTCCCGCCCCGAGATGGGGAATGAGCCCACCGCTGGCAGCTGGCAGCCTTCAGCCCAAGGGATACAATTTCAGGGCCCAAATAAGACTCCGGTGCCTCTGGTTCTTCAAATTCTCTCCCACACACTGGTCTAAAACTCACTTTTAAGGCTCAGTGTAACCATCCCTGGGATGGGACCACACTTTACAATGTTAAAGAGAAACAGCATGGGATTGGGGGGAGCATTTGTGTGGAACCCACCAGAATCTGTGCTTTACACCTGATCCGTGGCCTCTGTTTTCTCATCTTTAATGTATAAAGCTAATACTGTATGATGATAAAGCTAATACTGTATGATGATAACTAACACTGCTGCTCTCGATGCTTTTTTTTTTTTTTTAATTTTTTGGCTGCGTTGGGTCTTCGTCACTACACGTGGGCTTTCTCTAGTTGCGGTGAGCGGGGGCTACTCTTGGTTGCGGTGCGCGGGTTTCTCATTGCGGTGGCTTCTCTTGTTGCGGAACACGGGCTCTAGGCACGCGGGCTTCAGTACTTGTGGCACACGGGCTCAGTAGCTGTGGCTCGTGGGCTTAGTTGCTCCGTGGCATGTGGGATCCTCCCGGACCAGGGCTTGAACCCATGTCCCCTGCATTGGCAGGTGGATTCTTAACCACTGCGCCACCACAGAAGCCCCTGGCGCTTTTTACATAAGCTAACTCCTTCTGTGCTTTCAACAGCCTGATTCCCATTTCCTGGCAAGGCGGGCATGTAGGTCAGATCAGCTGCCCAGGGTCACACAGAGTGAGGAGCGAAGCTGGACTCTGAGCTCAGGCGGCAGCGGCCCTGCTCTTGGCCTCAGGTTCTTATGGGAATAATGAGACCTTCTGCTCAGGCGACAGGGCAGGATTAAGAGAGATCCTGCATCTGAAGCTTTTGACACAAAGCATGAACTCAGTTAATGCTCTTTTCCTTCCTGGCCTTTTGGATTTGTGAGGAGGGAGCCATAGCCTACCTCTCTCAGCAAAGGTCTTCCTTGCACATGTACGTCCTGGATCAGTCTCTGAAGGAAGAATGAAAGGGCAGGTTTTGACGAGGTGGGTGGCAGGACGGAGGGGAGGGGAGCGCTAGAAACGGAGGTGCGTATGTGAGGCCTAGGTCAGAGGGCTGAAGCTGTGGCCGGTGCCATGGTTCTCCCAGGGCCTGGCCTGCACACCCAGGTGCCCCCACGCTGGCTGCGGGTTCGAGTCCATGAGAGGGGCTCCGGCTCCTACTGTCCCTTACATCCTGGCATTAGCCTCAGAGACCCCCCAGCGCCTGGGAGCCCCGAACAGCTGGGAAGCCACTTGTCCCCTTCTAGTGCCGAGAGAGGACAGAGGCTACTCCTTGGGCTGGTGGTGTGGGCAGTGGGTGGAGCCTGGGGAGCTGTTCTGTTCCAGGCCTAAGATAGCCCAGGCCCACACCCAAGCAGTGGCTGCCCTACCCCTGTTCTGGCCTGAGTCAACGACTGGCAAATGGAGAACCAGAAAGAGGTCTCTGTAGGGGCCAACGGAGCCCAGCTCTCTGATGGAAGGACTCCAAGCCCTGCTGGCACAATTCCGCCAGAACCCGGCTTCACCAACCCAGGCAGTCTGGGCAATGGTTACTGAGGTATATTCATTTCTGTTTATCGAGATCACGCGGGCCAAGGCCAGGTGTTCCCTGGGCCAAAACAAGCAGACCTTGACCGGACAACATACCAATGTATTGGTTTCACCATGTTCTCTCTGCATGTCCCTCAGCTCAATGGATACAGCGTGATCAGGGTGGTTTAAGATGATAGATGCACTGCCACACCCTGCTCTGACATTAGTTGTGTGCTCATAGGCACAGCCTGCTTCTCCGATGCACAGGGAAGCGGGGCAGGTTTTTTCCACAAAGTGGACTCACTGAATCCCAATGGCTTGGATGTTTTGGGAGTGGTTGTTTAAAACCACGGCTACCCACGGCTTCAGTTTGCTCTGCTCTTTGTAAGGACAGTCACAACCCCAGACTCTGGGAGGGATTAATCCACTGTCCTTGTTCGGTTTCTTCCCACATAACCAGCTGAACTGGGCTTTTCTTGTTCAAGATTTGCTAAGGATAGTGGAGCTCCTGCTTCAGTTGCTGGCATTTCAGAAGGGTTCTTGAGATGACAGAACCTTTGCATTCTCGACGTTTTCATCATCGATGAATATTCATGAAGTGCCCACACCGAGGTTGCTTGCCGTTCTGAACCTAGATAAGAGGGAAGTTTCTTTATTCAATTGCAAAGGATGGGGAGGGGTTTACTCAGCCAACTGTGTTTCTTTTAACTTCTGAAAGCCTTCCTTTTCCTGGAAAAAAAAATGTCACTTTGTTTTTGCAAGGAAAGAGTAAAGCTTTTGCTAATGCACAGTATTTCTTCAATTATCATTTCGGTTTCTGGACAGGGCTTGTTTTCTGAAACCCTCAAATTACCTTATTCCTTTGCACTAAAAATACTTAGAGTCACTTGAATATTGGTTGAACTCCTGACTGTGGCAGCTTGCGAATTCAACAGATGGTTTCATTTTTTCCGACCCATTCTCTCTCCTTTTTCCACTCCACCCAAGAACAAATCATGCAGACACCACATTGCTGGAGTGAGTCACCAGGGAACCCATCACTGACTGAGTTCTCCGCCGCCTGTGGTCTAACACTGCCACCTCGTGGTGAGGAGGGCGTGGCCAGCTCCTCTCTCACCATCTCTTACCCCCAGGCGCTCGGGCACTTAAGGCCACGTTATGTGCTCTCCAGGGTGAAGACTCTGGGCTGTGGACTTTGCTTTTGCCTCCTGTTTGAAACGCAGTGAACCAGACTGCCTCGACCAAGAAAGCCCTCCCCTGGGAATCGGATGCTTGGAAAAGTGCACGAACTATTCCAGGCCTTTGCAGAAAAATTTAGCCTTAGCAGGAGCTCCTTCAGTGGGGGGCTGGGCTTTAATCTCCTCCCTGCTCCCAGAGGCTCACCCATGGCCTGACACTTGGTAAATACTCCATAAATACTTGTGAACTGACTTCAGTTAGTTTCTGTCATCAACAGTCATGTGCTGGGCACTGTTTTGGGTCCCTGGTTAAGACGAGGTGTCTAGAGTTTGTATAAAGGACCGTCGCAGCTCTGATTGGAGTTGAGTTGGAGAATTAGTCCAGGCACAAGAGATGACAATTGCCAGTGTTTTCATTGCTCAAGAAATAACACAGGCAGTAGGAAGCACCCGTGTTTGGTAAAAAAGAGAGCTCCACCGAGGCTGTGACATCAGGTTCAGCTTTTCTGACTGGTGGGGATTGGGCTGTGCCTTTAAGGAAGTGATAATAGTCAAATCTATCAAGTACCTCCTACCCTGTACCGGTGTCCTTTATGTATATCAATAATTCTCACAGCCTTCAGGGAAATGTTATCACTGTCTATGCAAAGATGAGGAAACTCAGGCTCAGAGGAGTTAAGCAATTCTCTCCAAGGCCACACAGCACTGATCAGGACCAGCGGGTTTGTAATGCAGGCTGGTCTAACTCCAGAACCCATGGCCCTTCCACCACCCACTGCCAAGGAGGAAAGACCTCAAACCTTATCAGGTGTCTTTCTTTGGGCTTAATTTGAAGCAGCTTCCAAAGCAGGCTGCTACTGCTTCTAGGAAGAAAGGGCCAAGTGGGGGAAAGCTGGTGGCCTCGGATACTCTGGGCATGACACTGAACGGGGCCACAGGGTTACTGGGAGCAACCCCAAGACTGGCCAGCTTGCCACCACGGAGGCAGGCTGGGCTGAGGTGTGGGCCAGAGCACGACTGCTGGACGAGCTCCCAGGGCACAGCAGGTGAGCGGCATCCACTGCCAAGCTATGAAAGCCTCGACAATTTCAAATCTCATTATGTGAGCAGTTTATAAAGAGGCCAGTGATTCCAGGCTTGATATGGAGAGATGGGATCAAAATGGGACTCTAGCAAAGCCGTGCAGGTGGATACACAGTACAGTGGGTAAATATATGAACAAACCATTTTGGGTTGAATCCTGGCTCAACCACTTACTAGCTGGGTGAAGTCACCTCCTCATGGGTTCCCCACCACCACAGGGTTTTTGAAAGATGCTAAATGAGTTACTATATGTGAAATAGAACGGCACCTGGAACTCGGTGCACATATATATTGGGGTTGCTGTCTATTCTTCTGCCAGCAGAACTTAGCAAAGGCATATACTCTTAGAGTTGTTATCAAGGGTTCAAGTCTGATTAAGGGCCCAAATGAGGCTTAAGTGGACATGTCTAAAGATACTGTTGCTCCTTTGAAAACAGACAAGTCCTTATTGTGTTCAGAATAAGGCTTACGAGTCAGCTGATCAGAATGAGATCTTCCAGCGCCTCCAGCCAAACAGTGACCTCTAGTGGCGGTAGTGCTTATTACTACCTCGTACTGCAAACTAAAAGGCTCCTGTCAGGAAAGAACAGATTGTCAGAGTCTGGAAACTATTATATTATAATCCGTGAGGGAGGGAGGTTGTCCTGGACTGAAGGACAGTTGGTCTGGAAATTGCAGCCATGAGAAGCCCTAAGAACTGGCAGTGTAGGCATCTTGACCTTCAAAAGTCACTTCATCCCCTCTAAAGCTAGTGCTGATGAGAAAGCCCAAGAACTTCTTATTTTACACTTCCAGAGAACGTACAAATGGTGGAATCTTTCGGTAAATCATACATGTGAAGAAAAGTTTTTAAAATGTTCATCTCAAAGCTTAAGGAGGCTCCCACTGGCCATATTTGGGATAATTTGAACAACAAAATACATAATGATAGTAATGAATTACAACCCACAAAACTAGTCCATTTACAAATGAAGAAATGCTCTTCCTTCCAGTGAGACTCTAACTAATACATGTAGAAGGGATGGTATTATAGAATTAAAAAATTATTTTCTTTCTTTAGTTTGGCTGTGCTGGGTCTTAGTTGCGGCATGCAGGATCTTTTAGTTGCGGCAGGCGGGCTCCTTAGTTGTGGCATGCAAACTCTTAGCTGCGGTATGCATGCAGGATCTAGCTCCTTTACCAGGGATCGAACCTGGGCCTCCTGCACTGGGAGCGTGGAGTCTTACCCACTGAACCACCAGGGAAGTCCCAGAAAATTATTTTCAGTAAATGTTTCTGGCAAAAATCATCAATGGATGCTAAAGTTAGCAGGCAGAATTATGATGAAAATATATGATCTTAAAGTATCTGATTAATTACAAAGGTAAAAATAGTAACATTTAAGTAGAGAACACTGGCAGACACTACCTTAACACAATGATCAAAGCTGACACCATCAGTAATGGGACAAATCGACATGATATGCCTCCTAAGAGGGTGCACTGAGAGGACACTCACTTCTGTCGTATCAAAACCCATATCTAACCACAAGGAAATTCTGGAAAATCCCCAATTAAGGGACATTCTACAAAACCACTGTTTTACACCGGTGGGGGGGGGGAGAGGAAAAGAATCTTATAGTGATGGATTGGAATCAGAAGTTTCATACAAAAAGGTGTAGAAACAATGACACCCCAATAGCCAGAATTTGGTCCCTCACTTAAAAGAACCTATACTTCTTAAGAGGAGTGGCTCATTCCTAGGTTGAAAGCAGAGAAAGTACCAGGTGAGCCTGGATAATCTTGTTGTACAAGAAAGTAATGTAACGCCCCAAAACCCATGGGGGCATATCGAAAGGTCAAAGGAGCTGGCTTAAAGGAGCTTCCGCTGGCCTAATTTGGCATGATTTCAACGTCATAATGAATAATGATAGGAATGAATTATAACACATTGAATTTTAAAAATCTGTGAATCCACAGATACTTTAAAAAATTAAGGAGGTGGAGGGACTTCCCTGGCGGCACAGTGGTTAAGAATCTGCCTGCCAGTGCAGGGTGACACAGGATCGAGCCCTGGCCTGGGAAGATCCCACATGCCGCAGAGCAACTAAGCCACAACTACTGAGCCTGAGCTCTAGAGCCCGTGAGCCACAACTACTGAGCCTGAGCTCTAGAGCCCGCGAGCCACAACTACTGAGCCTGCGTGCCACAACTACTGAAGCCCGCACGCCTAGAGCCCATGCTCTGCAACGAGAAGCCACCGCGATGAGAAGCCCGCGCACCACAACAAAGAGTAGCCCCAGCTCGCCGCAACTAGAGATAAGTCCATGTACAGCAGCAAAGACCCAACACAGAGGAAAAAATAAAATTGAAGAGGTGAAGGGAAAGCTCTTCTTTTCAGAAGAATAAATGTTTAAACAAGCTAGAATTGGAAAAATCATTTTCCAGCCAAGGCCATGAATGGATGGTAAAGCCACTGGTAAAAACTCTCAAGGAACAGGAAATTCACTCAGTCTTCATGTATAACCCCACAGAGTACAGATTAAAGATACCTTTACAGTAAAGAAATCTGGTAGGCACCGCCTCGGTCAAGTGATCAAACTTAACATCACCGATAGTGGGCCGAATTGACATGTGCCCTCTTAGTGGAACATGATTAGATTCATGTTAAACAGTTAAACAAAACTGTTTAACATGAATCTAATCACGGGGAATTTTCTAGATTAATGTGGCCTAAGAGATACTCAACTAAATGCAATAATCTTTGATTGGATCCTGGATCAAACAACCAACCCACAGTTATACAGGACATTACCACAACTGTCTGGAGAATTCAAACGTAAACTCTGTATTACATAACTATATCAGTGTTTAAATTTCCTGAGCATGAGGACAATTGTATTGTGGCTATGTAGGCAAATGTCCTTGATCTTGGGTGTTACATGCTAAGGTATTTAGAGGTGAAGTAACTCAAATCGTTCAGAAAAGAAAAAGAAAAATATGTGTCTACACATAGATACGTAGAGATACGAAGCAAGTGTAGCAAAACATCAACTATTAATGAATCTTAGGTAATGAATATAAGGGTAGTGCTTGTACTACTCTTACAATTTTCCTTGAAGATTTGAAATTTATCAAACTATCATATTGGGAAAAATCCCCAAACAAAAATGTCAAAGTGATGAAAGACAGATGAAAGACAGACAGACTGAGGAACTGTTGCAGATGAAAGGACTAAAGGCATCGTGTGATTCCAGATTGGATCCTAGACCAGGAAAAGGACATTGGTAGGAAAATTGGCAATATTTGAAAAATGTCAGTGATTATAGTTTGGGATCAGTTAATTTCCTGACTTTGATAATTATATTGTGACTATGTAAGAGAAATGTCCTTGTTTTTAAGGGAGTATGCACTGAGATACTTACAGGTAAAGGAACATCGTGACTGTAACAACTTCCTCTCAAAAATATCAGATCCATTACATACACATACACATGTGTGTATGAGGGAGAGAGTGATAAAGCAAGTGTGGTAACATGTTAATATTTGGGAAACCTGGGTGAAGGATATACAGGAATTCTTTGTAGTATTTTTGCCAACTTTTATGTCTAAAATTATTTCAAAATGAAAATGTTTTTTAAAATGTTTCCAATTCTTTCAACATTTTTTTTCTTATGTCCCTGTAGTGAGTTGAATAGTGTCCCCCCAAAATTCACGTCCACGTAGAACCTTAGAATGTGACCTTATTTGGACATAGTGTCTTTGCAGATATAATTAGTTACGATGAGGTCATGCTGGATTAGGGTGGGCCCTAAATCTAATGACTGGTGTCCTTATAAGAAGAGAAGAGGACACATACAGAGAAAAAGGCCACGTGAAGACGGAGGCAGAGAATGCAGTGACACAGCTACAAGCCAAGGATTGCCAGAAGCGAGGAAGGATTCTTCCCTAGAATCTTCAGAGAGAACATGGTCCTGCCGACACCTTGATTCCAGTCTTCTAGCCTCCAGAACTGTGAGGGGGAAGACACTTGTTTTAAGTCATCAAGTTTGTGGTAATTTGTTAGGGCAATCTTAGGAAAATAATAGCCACCCATCTGCTTAAAACGGCTCTCCGGTCTACAAGGCACCTGATTCTGGCATCCCCAGACCTCCGGTGATGTTAATAATGATAATACCATTATTTATTTAACACGTACTACAAGCCTAACACTGCACTAAGTGTAGTAGTATACGCACGGGTCCTTCAATGCTTATCTGAACACAGCAGGTTCAATGAGTACCTCACGGCTGGGAAGTGGAAGCTTAGAGGGGTTAAGTCGTGCGTGCAAACTTAGACAGCAGACCCCAGGCAGTCTAACTCCATAAGCCTCACCATTTCTGCTCCAATAGTAGTCCATTATGCCCCGAATGAGCCCCTCCTGTCAGTTTAAACAAGCCTAGTGTGCCCTCTCGGGGCACACTCCAAGCTGCCCTGAGTCTATAACTCGAATCTTGCCTCAAGGTTACACTGCCTCTTCCTTCCTATCCTTTTAAATCCTTCCCATCCTAGGCCCAGCCCATGGCTCCCTATCCTCTATGAACTTTCCGAGGCGCCTAGGCCACACCGGTCCCTCTTCCTTCATGAACTCAGCCCTCAGTGTACTGCTTGCTTGGACCTAAAATATACTCAGGATTACTTTGGATGTTACTTGGCTTTTAAAAAAATTGTTTGTCTCCACGCGGATAGCAAGTATCCTGCAAGCAGGTATTAATTATATGCAGGTTATCTGCCACATACCTGAACATGAAGACTTTCGCTACCCTTATATCTCTAGGTAGAAACCTATCATGAAAGCTATCATCAGGTGTATATGCAATTACAGTAGAAACTTGACATTTGCAATTCGACTGTTTTCAAGTTCGCTGACTCTCACTTTCAATCGTGTGTAAGATGTAGTCTGCTACAACAAAAAGACCACAAATAAATGCTGAGGAGGATGTGGAGAAAAGGGAACCCTTGTACAGTATTGGTAGGAATGTAAATTGGTGCAGTCACTGTAGAAAACATTATAGAGGTCCCTCAAAACCTGAAAATAGAACTACCACGTGATCCAGCAATTCCACTCCTGGGCATAGATCTGAAGAAAATGAAAACATTAATTCGAAAAGATATATGCACCCCAGTGTTCACAGCATTATTTACAATAGCCAAGACATGGAAGCAACATGTGTCCATCAACAGATGAATGGATAAAGAAGATGTGACATATATATATATATATATACACACACACACACACACACACACACACAATGGACTACTACTCAGCTGTAAAAAGAATGAAATCTTGCCATTTACAACAACATTGATGGACTTGGAGGGTATTAAGCTAAGTGAAATAAGTCAGAGGAAGACAAATACTGTATATCACTTACATGTGGAATCTAAAAAATAAAACTAGTGAGTATAACAAAAAAGCCTCATAGATGTAGAGAATAAACTAGTGGTTACCAGTGGGGAGAGGGAAGGGGGAAGAGGCAAGACGGGTAGGGGATTAAGAAGTACCAACTATTATGTATAAAATAAATAAGCTACAAGGATATATTGTACAACACAGGGAATACAGCCAATACTTTATAATAACTACAAATGGAACGTAACCTTTAAAAATTGTGAATCACTATGTTGTACACCTGAAACTAATATACATCAACTATACCACCCCCCATATATATGTGTATATACATACGTGTGTGTGTGATATTGTCCAATGAATGAAACTTGGTTTATTTGAAAAAAGCCCAAGAAAAGAATATATCTTGAGTGGAAAATTAGTTTTGTAATTTAGGGTGGAATACTGAACCTCAGGGTGGCTTAGCGTTATGATGTGCCTTGTGCTCATCATGTGTCATATGCTCTATGTAAAACCAGGAAGAATCCACTTGTGGAATTTTCCTGTAAGTGCTCCAGCAATGAAACAGCTGCTCGAGTGAGAAATTCCAGTTTGAAAAGGTAAACCACATTATACTGCGGGTAACTAGTGGAGAGATGTCGGGCACGGTAAACAGTCTGATTTTCAACTGACCCAGGAGCCTATACAAACAATGCCACATTCACAGATGTGGGGATTCATATAGGTCTTGGATATCCTTCGAGATGTCAGGGGTCTACTGCAACGTTCAGGCAGGTAACATCAGTGAGCAAAAGGCGTAGGATCCAAGAAAGATACCACCGTCCACACAGTGATAAATGCAAACTGACACCTGCTTTGCTGTTGCAATTAAGAGGGAGTAGACAGAACTGTAACACACTGTAGTGTGCACACCACAACCAGAGGGCTGCTGGGTGCTACTCAGTTGTTGCCTTGAGGGATTGTAGATCTCACGTATTCTAATTTTTATTAAAAAGTTGGAGGTCTAGGTTTTTATGTATTTCCAATTTAAAAATGCTAGCAGCTAGTTCACTAAAACAAACATTGCACAAACCAAATACCCGTGGCAAGGTAAGATTCGGCCCACGGCCCACCAGTTGGCTACCCCTGGGCTGTAGTTTATCTATCTGCCCCCTTTCGTCTGTGAGCTCCAGGACCCTAGAACCCGGTAAAAGGAATATACACATTCACTGAAGGGCAGTTGGAGTAAGAACAGGCACTCAAACTTGAAAGATGAGGGCTTAAAAGTCCCATTCAGCCAATTGTGTATGTGAAATTCATTCATTCCTCATTATGTATTGCATATCCTAGTACAGGCCAGGCACTGTTGTAGGATTAGGTAAGGGCCATACAGTAATGAATAAATCACATTTCTGCTGCTCTCTTGAAGCTTATATTCTAATAAGAGTCAATGATAAAGTAAAATAAGGTAATTTCAGATAGTGGCAAGCATTATGAAGTTAATGTTAGCAAGGAATACAACGTTGATGGGAGTTGTCAAGAGGGGCTTATTTCTGGAGAGGGGACCTGAATGATGAAGCCTATCATACAAGATATGGAGGAAAAGCATCCCAAGCAGGGAGGACAGCAAGTGGGAAGGACCAGGAATAGATGTGCACATTTGAGGAAGAGGAGGAGAGGTTGATGGAAGAAGCTGGCAGGGGTCAGATCACATACAGCTGGAGTCAGGGGTTTGTAGAGTGAAATGAGAAACCACTGCAGTTTTATGTATTAGAACAACATGGGGTTAACGTTTCCAATACATCATTAGCTACTGGTTGAAGGACCGTGGAAAAGACGTACAGATAGAAATGCTACTACACCTACTATTGAGATGATAGTTGATAAGAGAAGAGGAATTTGATGACATACAACCAGGCAGCGTAGGAATTTCCTGTCCTTAGAACTGGGTTAGAGTTATCCTGAGCAGAGGTGGCAAAAGCAGAAGGGTCAAGAGGACAGCTGCAATCCAGGAGGCTGGTGTTTATTTCATGCTTTAATTATTAAAATCTTGTACTGTTCAGATTCAGAGCTGATCTCAGTGAGGCAGCATTCTGAAACGGCTGTATTTTGAACTGTGTTCATAGGAAACGTAGAATTCAAACTTCTCTAAGTAGTAGGGTGCTTTCTAACATGACTTGTTTGGATTGCAGAGGTAAAAATAGACCTTATGTCTAACACACATACTGCGCACAATGCTGGGAGGAAAGGGCCAGTTTGCAGACAAGAGGTTAAATAACTTGCCACATCACCTTAGTAGAGGAATGACTTGAATGCAGAGCTGACATGGAAGCCCATGTTCCTTTTATTCCAGAAATGGACAAAGTTCAAACGGTTACAAAGTCAAGCTGTGCCTTCCAGCCACAGGAGTGGCTACTCTAAGGGACACGAGGGGATCAAGGCTGGACCTAGAATTGATCATTACTTTTGGAGCCAAGAGGTGGGTACTCGACTTTGCCCATGAAAGGGCTTGTATTAAGAATCATTAGGATGAATACTAAACATCTTATTTGTAGATTTACAGCTGCAGTGGAAAACAAAGGTGAGTGGACAGATACAAAATGGGGTGCATACATACAAGGCTGTTGAGGTACAAGCAGTAATGTATTAACATCAGGAACTTGGTGAGATACCTGGTGAATGAGGCCGCAATTTAGTACGTTTCAGAATAACACATAGCCTGGGTTCCCAGACTTCTGAACTTCAGTGAAAAGAAAAATTAAAGTTACCAAGCCTTGAGATCTACAAGGAACAGAAAAATGTGTTCAGGGACACCATAGGGTTACAATCAGCCAACCCAGAATATGGAAAATTCCAAGACAAATGACCCAATTTCTTTAAATTTCACGGAAAAAAAAAAAAGATGGACAATCTGTGATTTAAACCAAATATAGACCTTGTTTGAACAAACCAATTATAAAAACAAATGAGAGATAGTAAGGGAAATCTGAATACTAAGTTAGACATTACTCTTACTTTAATAAAAATATTATGGACGTTTAAAAAGCCCTTACCTTTTGGACTGAAATACGTGATGAAATCATTTGTCTGGGACTTTCTTCCAAGTAAGGGTGGGAGGTGGAATGGTGAGTTGGTGAGGTATAAGCAACGTTGCCTGACCTAGAATTGATCATTACTTTTGGAGCCAAGAGGTGGGTACCCGACTTTCCCCTAAGTCTGAAAATTAAGTTTTTCAATTTGGGTACAGCAGCATAAGGTTGTCAAGCTCTTGACAACCTAGAAAACGGATTCAGTAACAGCACAAGACAAAAATTAGGACACAAGGAAAAGTTATCATCCCAATGCAATGTCTAACATGCAACCCTCACCTCACACGCAGATGTATTCTCCATACCTTCCGTCTTCACAAAACCCCTTCACCCGCGTACTATTTCCAAACAAGGATAGGGTAGGTAAAAATTTCTACACTATTAAGAATTCAGGATTAATTTGTTAAACAGGGCCTTGACATTTGCCTGTGCCTTTCTTCATGCCAGTCTTGTAAAGGAAAGAAACTGTTTGCTATTTAGAGGCAGTTTAAGCTCTGCACAAATACTGTTACAGTTCAGCAATTGTATCATAAAAGCACATGTAGAAAGAACACTCTAAAAGAACTGTTTATCCTTCCAGAAGTTGCTCATTCATACTAGGCCGTGTTAGTTTTTATAGTCAGAAATGTAACTGATTAAGGATCATACCCGACATTTCTATATCCAAGTGAATCTTGTCTCCCTGTGAGGCTTTCTACTTTTTCCAGCCCCAATGCCCGCCACTGCTGAAATGTGTTCGGAAATCCTTGGAATCCTCTTCAGAAGCTGTAAATATTCTTTTTAAACATCCTTAGTGGCAGTAAATCTTCATCTCTTTGTGGGTGTATGTGATTTTTTTGAAACAGCAACAAGTCACTTGGAGCCAAGTCTAGTGGACAAGGTAAGTAATCAAGATGGGTGAAAATTTTAATGGAAAATTTTAACTATAAAGCAGTATTTTATTTATCATGGCCTTTACGATAACTCTCCACGTGAATAATTCTAAAAATATTCTTTTGGCTATGACTTCTGGCTTTTTTTCTTTGTGGTCAGACTTGACTTTAACAGCCAGCCCGGGGGGTGGGCGGCTCACCTTATTACTTAGCTCTCCTAGCTTAGATAAAAAGCGTCATACCTGAAGAAAAATGTTAACGCTCAGTAGTTGTCTCTAACTTGCTGTCACGTTGAAAGTTCTGGTTTGCTCACCCTTGCAAATAGTACTTAAAACCGACTTAAAATAACCTTATGGTGCCATTTATGTGCAAATCAAGTTTTGACTTAGTTTCATGCTACAATGAAACATTTAATGTTACATTGTTGGGCCACACCCATTTGTTTTCCATATATAGAGATTTCTATGATAGCTCCCAATGCAGGTAAGAATTACATTTTAATAATCTCCAACTTTATGTAACGGAAGAAAGAACAGGTCTGTCAGAAAATCAGTACAGCCATTTTACTATTAAAATTTTTCTTTTTAATAATTTATTTAAATAAGATGTATGAAGCAGTTTAGAAAAACAAGATTTGTATTTTATTTCCTTGTAAAAATCTTTACACATGCAGACGAACCAGTGTTAAGAAAGTATTCACCATCATTTAAACAAATAACCACTTAAATAGAACAGTGTCTGCAGTTTCATCTGTATAAAAATAAGATACATTTTTACAGAATTCACGCTCCAGTTCTTATAGCAATAAACAATACACAACTATAATAATTACAATTGAACCTGACCATGGTTTTCAATTAGATACTGCTAGGGCATTTTATGTGCAAAAAAAAAAAAAAAAAAAAAAACCCAAACATAGTTCTTTTCAAAAGAAAATGTCCTCAGTGTTTCTAGAGATCTAAAGAATTTTAAGAAATCAAATCCTAATCAGTTTGCTTTTAATTGTTTGTTTCAATTATGAGTCCATACATCACACTGTAGATAGCCAAAATCAGAAGTTGATGCAGGCTCAAAGGAAGAAAGTCAGCGCCTGTGCCTGCCATGTCCTGAGCGACTGCCACCATGGTGCTTGCCTTTATGAGACCTCTCAAAGGAGCGAGATCTTTCACGCCTGTCCCTATGGTGTCCCCTTTCATGCCTGTGTTTCTTGACAGCGTCTGAGTGATCCCGAGACTTGCTCTGAGATCGAGAACGAGACTTTTTCCTTTTATGACCATGTCTATTTGAACTTTTTAAATCATCTCTGGTATGCTTGGCTTTAAGGTGAGGAGAACCATGATTATGATGTCTTCTTGGGCTTTCACTGTGACTGCGGGACCTGCTTCTTGATCTCGAGCTGTATGTTCCAGATCGACTCCGCCTATTATTATAACTTAGATAATAAAAATTTGAGGTTTAGATTCAGTTTCTACTGGGAACAGATTAGTTTTGGTGGTGCTCATCATAGCAGGTTCAAAACAAAACTATCGAATGGTGTCAGTAACAGGCCAGACTGAAGACTTTTATTGTATTTCCCCACCCCTCGCTACCTCTCCTCAAGCCTATTTGCATATTAGACAAATCTTGAACAAATTTACTGCATGTCTATATTCCAAGGAGGGGAGTAATTAACAGTGCCCTAGATAGCTATTTATTGAATTATCTCCCACACGCTCAAAAGAACCACTGAAGAGCCACAAGTAGCTAGCCATCTAATTATAAAGCTAATTAGTGAAGATTCTTTGGCTATGACTGTCCTGATTATTGGTTATTAATTATTAAGTGGTCAGCCAGGCCCTACACTTCAAAAAACGTGGACAAAAACAGAACAGAATGCCATACATACACCACCACAAAACAAAAAGCCACATGCCTATAGAGAGTATTTCCAAACTCATTTCTCACAATTTACCTCATATTAAAAGACTAAATCTAGCCTAACTTTGAAAACAGTCTATGTGCAATTTTTTAAAAAAGCCAGAACCTTTACTCCAAATAAGACTGCTTTCGCTAAGAGAGTATTTACTTACTGTCTTCTTGGAGTATGTGATCTAGAACGTGATCGTGTTCTTGACCTTGATCGACTTGCACTTCTGCTATTTCTACTTCTCTTGCTGTCTTTTCTTACACTTAAAAAAAAAAAAAACCCCACACAATATTTTAGTTGCATACTAAGTTATGTTAGAAATTAAAGACATAAAAAGATTCCTCAGGCCATTTTTCTAACTCAAGTATACTCACCCATTATAAGGGCTTTTGGAAGCCTGTTGTCTATCCTCAGGTTCTTTTTTGACTGTTTTCACATTAACAGAGATCGGCGACTTCTCTTCAGCTTTTACTTCTCTTGGTGATGCTGTTAAAAAAACAAAACAAAACATAATAAGGCATGTTAACTATTAGATTTTACAGAGGACCAATTTTGTTTCTAAATGTGACTCCAAATACCATCCAAGTATCAGTCCTCAGTTGGCTGTCATGAGAGAAAACAGTAATAGCTTAACATCTTTGTTTCCATGCAACTGTTAAGTGCTAAAGCTTTCTAATAACTATACACCTTCAGTACTCAAGTCATTTCAATCCTGAATTAATCTTACATGGTTTAGAGGCTGGAGAAAATCCACCTAGGGTTGAAAGGGCTGGAGTTCCATCGGGATTCAATCCCTTTGCTTTTAATTTGGCTTCTTGTAAGGCCACTTTTCTTTTCTCTACTTCTTTTTCCAGCAATTCATAGTTTGGCTGTTGAAGAAAGTGAAGTTAGTACTTCTCTTTTACAGAAGTTTAGATTCTTAGCACTGACAAAATATTAACACAAACACTAGTAAACAGAATTACCTTTTTTCTGGTATAAAGCCTGAGCGTTTCTATGCAGATTTCCTGGATCTCCTCTTCGGTAGTACCAAAAAGAAGAAACCAATGAGGACGAGTTGGCAATGGAATCTAAACCATAAGAATAGAATAGTTTAGATGAAATTTTCACTGTTTTTATTAGGAGAACTGATACTTCTTGTGATTTATCCTGCAGGACTATAGAATATATATATCAGGCTATATACATAACCTACCTGAAGAGCTCTAGCTGCAAGGTAGATGCAAGCACATGCTATAGTCTCTGGTTGAAATCGAACAAATACATTGGTTCGAAGACTGTCATTCATATAATTCCTGAAAAATATTTCAACCATAAGCTTTGTATGTAAATAAACCAGTTCTTCTGAAGCTTACATAAAATTGGAGACTCAATCTACTTTATTCTTTTTTCTTCTCATATTTTTATCTTCAATATTCTAGCATATAACAATTCTTAGCTCAAAAATCAGTAAGAGGTAAGAATTTAACACTAGAATCATTCTTCATGTCTCCTATATATAAGCAAAGTCCTTTAAAATAATTCTTTATTATTCCAAATAGAACGTAAAGTTTTTTAAAAACATATTTCTATGAAAAGCAATGAAAGTCAGTTCTGACATGACTAGTTTCAGAAATAAACCTCTCCAACAATACTTCAAGCCATTAATTACTGACCATCTCTCTCCTTTATCCACAATGAAAAGCAGTGTCAATCAAGTTCTTTCAAAAACTCAATACTGTGAGAGGGGTAAAAAAGGCATTTTCAGTAAGCACTCACCAAATTATATTTAGAAAGCTAAGTAAGCTACTTCAGAAAACCTGGGTTGGGAAGTGAAGAGCAAAAAACACATACAACAGCCTTGTTTACATACCTTTTTGTGACTAAGTATAAATAAAAGCAGTAACTACTTCAGTTAATAAATTACTGGACTTTTATATTAGTGAACCCTCCCCACAAAATTCCTAAAGTATTGAAGAAATTTTACAAATAGTTCAAAAGGTTAACTAAAAGACTATTTCTTAAAATTCCTTACCCATGAAAACTGCTAAAAATGTTTTATAGAACATATATTAAAAAATATCATGCATTTTATAAAAGTAATGAGACTTTTCTAGTATTACTAATATTTATTTAGCCCAAAAATAAGCATGGCAGTCATAAGTCCAGAACATAAGAATTACATCACTTAAGTACTGCACATCATCAACAGTCTTAAGACAGTAGTTGTGGCTGAACCACGAACTCGTTTTAACTTTAAATAAGTCAGCACTGCAAATCACACAAAGTTAGTTCTAAAGTGCTATGTTAATATTAACATCTCTTAAAAATGAAGTACTTCTTTCTTCTAATACTATTGCCTCCAATAGCCCAGCAGCTATGAATTCATCAAGTATGGATGGTAACGGTGCCCACCTTAAGCTGCCGTCTCCTTTGGTAGAATTCATGCTATACATACCAAAAAAAATTAGAAATCTAGTCAAACTCCTAATAAAAATCATTTAATTCATAATGGCTGGACAACAAATCTATCAAAAATGAACTATTCATTTTGATAGTTACAGGTATACATTAAATACATAGGCATGTTGAAGAGTTACTTCTAGAAGCAAATATACAAATCCTTTTGACACCCCGACAGAACTAGAAGATGCTGCCAGATGGATATGGACCACTTCAGTGAATCTCGGATGAGAGCTTGCACTGGATTGGCTGGAGAGCAGGGCAGCCAATCAGGCCATCCTGAGGTCATGGGCTGAAGTGCAGAGGGCAGAGTTCTATGACTTACCATCATGGACTACCCTTTAATTAAAGAGTAGAAAAAAGAACAAAGTTAAATTGAGTTCTCCATTAAAAGTAATTAGTCAAGCCAAGAAAACAGGAAGCAGAAATAAGCATTATTTACCTTTTCATTAAAAAACAAAAAAACAAAAAGCACCAAAACAAACTCATCTCATTATTTTGGAAAGGGAAAATGAAACTTACTTTATTTCTGCTTCTGTTTTCCTGGCTAGGAAAGAAATGTAAAAAAGCAACTTACCAGGCAGTTTGAACCAGGGTTTGATTACGTTCACATTCTAAGACTTGTAAATACATAACAATGATCTGAAGGGCAAGGGAAAAAAACTCAGTTTAGCATACTGGTGGTTCTTTCAGAGTACAGAGTTCAATGAACATAAGTAACTGAAAATGTTAGATGCAAGTTTTAATTCTTCTATAAACTGTATAAATAATACAGACCAACTAAAATGTACCCGAGAGTCAATGTAGGTTATTATGCTACTAGAGTTCATACGGAGACATAATGTTCCAAAATTGTGCAGGAAAAAAATGGAAATTAAATCAGTTAAGAACAGTATCTAAGTTTCATGTGACAGGAACTGATTATTTCATTTAATTTCCCAAGGTAGAAAAACCCTAGAGACTGCTATGTTTTTAAAGTTACACAATGGGTATGATACATATTATGTATGTACAACTCAGAGTGGGTAAGTAATCAAACACTAATATTTCTACAGTGAAGCTTATCACACTAAAGTGTGATAAATTAAAAAACTCATATAAATGAGTTTACCTCAGTTCTGATCTTTCTGGACCTATATTATCATCACTCTCATTTTACAATTTTAGAGATGTGGACTCTGAGAAACAGATATCTGCCTAGGTCACACAGCTAATGGCAGAAACAAGTTTCTGTGTGCAGATGGTCCTGCCCCCAGAGCACCTGTTCTCTTAACCATTGTGCTACGGCTTATGTTGAGCATATGGAAGCCAAGAGACACTGGAGAAACCTAAGAACATTCAATAATGCTAATAGTGAGCAGCCACGCTCAGCATTTCACGATGCAACAGGGTAGCATACTGTCAGATACTTCTGCAGATACACGTATTATTTATTCCTTGGCTAATATCTAAAAATCTCCGTTTTCTAGGTATGGAAACTGGGTTACCTCAGAAGCAAAAAGAACAAAATAAAGAGTAAAGACTTGAACCCAAGTCTTTTCAACTCCCATTTTACTGATAAATATCAATATCCCAAAAGTTGCTTTTTACAACCAACTCTCAAAATATAAATTCATGTAAAATAACATTTTAAGAAAACCCCTAATACTTACGAATGTTATTTCTGTATTCTACAACTCACCTTATGGGGATGCTTGACATGAACACAAAATCCCAACTCCTTTAGCACCCTCCTCTCTGCTTTGATAACTTGATTTTTGGTGTTAATGTAGTTCTGATCAAGGATCAGGGGGCTTGGAGTCCTATAGTTTGTAAGAAATAAAATCAAAACTGTTTTGCACATCCAAAAAATTTTATTTGTGGCATCTCCATTTTCCCTTCCAACCAACTATTGGCAACAGAAACCAGCTTTTTAAACTCCTGCAAACAAGTTAAAAGCATTAATCTTGTGCTGTCCAAGTTATGCTAATTAAATATATACTTTCTAGACTTAGTTCCTTGTTTACTAACAAAACCCTGCAATGAAAAAAATTCACTCTAATGCTCTTAGATACATCCTTGTTGATTTTTTTCATCCAGATATTTTAGGTATATATATTAGGTGATAGCCTGATTTATTTCCACAAACCTCATTAGTCTCCATAGACTCCATAAACAAAACTAATGTGCTCTTGAAAATACGTATTATAAAGACCTCATAAGATTATAGTGATTTTACTCATTTTATAAAATATCAACTCTTGGCTAGTTTAAAGCCAAAATTAAAATTAGGGGAAAAAACGGTGGGTAGCTAATTCAGATTCCCCTAAATGGGCAATTTGTTTAAATAAACTGGTCTAAGAATCTCTGTTAAAGAAAATAATCTGGAAACTGTAGATTCAGCTCAATTACCAAAGAAATGTTTTAAAAATCAGATTTAAAATTCGAAGTGATCGATAAAAACCAGGCCAAAATCTGGTCAGAGTTGTCATTATTAGGTAGTAACTTTAGTATGCAATGGCAAAAGAGATGGGAAGACCAACCATAATGAAGAAACTAGAAGAGTACTCAAGGTCTCTGTGCCAGACTAAATTATGATAGCTTCAAAAGTTATGATGCAGAAGGCGATATATCAGTGGTTCAATGCTTTGGGAAAAAATGCTTTCAATTAAAACATCTTTAAGTCTTAAAATTGAAAACTAATTTATTAATGAGAAGTCAGTCAGGACTTAGACTTTCACTTTAAAGCCTATAAAATGTCCCAATGTCCTTCATTTGAGACATTCTTAGATCCAACCAACAAACAATAATTTTTATTAAGACCCTGATAAGGTGTGTATCTGGGTAGAACAATTAAATACTTTTCCCCAAACTCAATTCATTTTCAGCCAAAAGATTCAGGAGTTCTTGCCCTGGGCAGAACACAACATTTTAAAAAGACAGTCATTCTGAACATTGCCCCCACTTATATAACTCATTTTACCATGCACACCAAATCCAGGAAAATTTAAGCCCATGTTAGCCAAAACCCTAGATATCCATTTGAAGATCAGAAAACAATCTGAAATAAGCTACATTACCCTGTAGTGATATGCTACCAGAGTAAAAACAATCAGCTACCATATTTATTTTCCATTCTTCCTCCTATTTCAAATTATAAAACTGGAATGCTTAAACTATTTTTAGTTATTCTATACTATACGATTTCTATCAAGTTGGATATAAGACAAAAGTTGGCAAAGCTGACAAGATGGAAAATAGCATGTTAACAACATTTAAAATGGCCTTCACTCAGTTCAGTTCTTTTACAGCTTTGAGAAATGCGGCCACCAATTGGGGAGGGAGCTGATTTCTAACATAAAAACATAATAATGAACCCATTTTTATCAGGACAAGTAGGCTACAAGTTCATTCTTCTTTGGAAAAAAATCAAATTTAACTCAAATGAAAACATATTCCAAAGATCCTAAGGTTTATGATTTTTCAGATGTTAAAACAGAAAATTTGGGAAAAAAGTCAAATCTACTTAAGACTTTTTAACCGATGGACTAGTTATCTGATGGCCCCTTCATCAGGCATTCATTAGGAGACAGAATACCTCTGGTGTTATAGTTGCGCATCACCTTAACCCTTAATGTGCAACTCAAACAGTAAACTGCACCATTAGAATCCTTATAAAATTATTATAAAAGCAGTTTTGTCTCATTTTTTCCCACTTATGTTGAACAAATTCATTATACCTCTTACTAAACTTGCTTTAAGAGTAGATTTCAAATTCTGTTAAAATTAATTTTCTTGCAATCAACCAACTAAACATCTGAATTATGGCTATGAGTCCCAAATCAGGTTTAATCATTAATTCTGCTTACGTGAATTACTTCCCATCCTTTCTACCGCAATCTTTACTTTCCCATTTTTTTGTGTCAAAATCCCAACATTAAACCAATTAAGGAAACCAAACTACTATCTACTATATATAATTCCACTAAGTACACAGCTTATTGCTTAGGCCTACTACTACCTGTACTCTTCAAAGTTAACTTTGTAGGTGTATAATCTGATACCTTCTTTTTGTTCAGAACTGGTTTTACCTCACAAATCAAAGAAGGCTCGATGAATATATAATTTACACTACTTACAAAGACTATTCTGTATCAGAAGTAGAAAAACGTGTCCCCATATAACAGCAGTAAGAAAAGATTCAAACTGCCTAAGCAAATGGTTTCTTTAAAGTATCAATTAGTACCTTACATGGTAACAAGTACATCAAATTGAATTAAGGCTTACTAGAATTTCTTCCTCCCCAATTAGGTAAACTTTCCTTTCCAATAAAAGTTTGAAGAGGGGCTTCCCTGGTGGCGCAGTGGTTGAGAGTCCACCTGCCGATGCAGGGGACACGGGTTCGTGAAGATCCCACATGCCGCGGAGCGGCTGGGCCCGTGAGCCATGGCCGCTGAGCCTGCACATCCGGAGCCTGTGCTCCGCGACAGGAGAGGCCACAGCAGTGAGAGGCCCGCGTACAGCAAAAAAAAAAAAAAAAAAAAAAATTTGAAGAGGTAACATTTTAAAATCTTTTTAAAAGAAACCATCTGTTCAGAAAACAATTTTCATTATCAAAAAATACCCAAACCTAACTCTACCTACCTCCTCCGCTTTTAACTTGGTCAGATTTTTCAGATTAATTTATATGAAAAGAACGATTTTCAAATTTTAGTCTTAGTATGAAATTCTGGGTTCTGGTCATTTGACGTTTATTATCTGGTCTCTCAGAATAGCTATTTTTCCTTCAGCATGATCTTGAAATACAACCACAACAACAAATTTAGGAGAAGATCCAAACATGGTTTGTCTCACTGACGTAGTACAAAGGACCAAGAAAATGAAGAACAAGTTCTTTAAGAGACTATACTTAAACGAGATCAGTTTACAAGAAGGCAGACTGCTACTCAACCTACAGAAATTTGTAATTCCTACCTCAAAAGGACGTTCTTTCTTTGGCAGTGTTTAAAACAGTTTTCGAGCCACCAAGATAAACTGCAGAGGAAGGCTGGACTAAATGACAAGATCTCTTCCCTTCCAACTCTAATCTATGATCTATATGCATGTTGAAAATACCACACCATATTCACCAATGAGTGGGTTGCACCAGGCTTCGAATATTTGTCTTCTTTTAGAGAAGCCTTATAGTATGAAGATAGGTGCCTTAAAACTACATAAAACTCTTAATTTGCTGGTAGTATGCTACATCTCAAAAGCAAATTATAATTGGAAACTACTGAAACAAAAAAGCAATCTTACTTTTTTAAATTCAGCCATTTATTCTGAGCTTAAAAAACCATTCTCAAACTACAAAAAATTGAAGAGAGAGGAAAAAAAAATCCAGGATGGGGCTTGGGCATTAGTTCTTCCTAAAAGCTCCTCTGGTGATTCTAATATGTAGTCAGGACTTAAATACAGTGACCTAAAGTCTACAAAAACGATGCCTCTGTTATTACCAAGGTCACACTTCAATTTAAAGCTATTCATAAACCAAATTAAAATAAATAGCACCAATAAGACAGAATGATATATACTTTACCTAACTAAAGTGTGATATTGATAGCACTTTCTAATAACATTAACCTATGCAAAAAATTACTAAACTATAGTTCTAATAACTTGGACAGCAAAGACAAACGCTTATAACAAGAAACAGGAGTTTTTCTAAATGGTTCACCAGTGGCCAACCTGTTAGTCCCCGATTCCAGTGACCTATTCTCAGAGCACTGGCTTCTCCTTGGGGATTTTCGATACTTCACTCACTGTTGCCATGACGACAGCTTCATCGCTATGTACCACTCCACATCACCCAGGCTTTGGTAAATGTAGCTGGTCGCTGTATAGTCGGTTGCAAGGGAAAAAAGAGTTGAAGTTAATAACATATACAAGCTACCTGTCTGAGTAAACTTGTAATATGCACAGAACACTTTTACATCCTGCCTTAAAAAAAAAAGACTTCCATGCAATTAACAACTCCTTTTAAATTTCATGCTATAATCAGACTTCTAAGATTGAGACACAATCAATTTCTCTGCGATAATGACCAAAAGAAAAGGAAAAAAAAAAAAAACCACAGTTACATCAGACACGACAGTCAAATCAGGTGAGATGTTTTAAATTCCAAGGTTTTTATAGTTAAGAGGACCTACTCTGAAATCAAGGAAGACTACTCAAAGAAAAATTTTCAAGTACATAATACTAAATGACAATAGTTAGCTCAATGGTCCAAAGAATACTAACAAAACTATTTCCTTTAAGCTAACACAGAATCCTCTGATGAAAGGTACAAAACCTTTTTATTAGTGTCATTTTGTTTAAACACCCTGAAGAATCACCTAGATCTAAATATGTTTTAGCTCAGACCATGCTAAATACCAATTTGAAAACTTCCCAATTTTCAGGGATTCCTCACTAAGAAGCTAAAAGACATTTTTAAATGAAAACCAAAAAAATTAGTCTATCCCTGGAAATGGTTACGGTTAATGAGAAAAGATGGCAGAGTAAAGAATGGAGAAAACTGAAAAATGCTGTGAAAACTATCTGGGTAGCAATGTTTCAGATTTTAAGATTACTACTGGCTTGTCTCTGAATAATTCCATTACTGCCAACTTACAGACTCAGCAAATAAAGACCACTCACGCAAGATACTAATTGGGTACTAACCGTTACCCAACCCCAAAACGACTTAAAATCCTTCTGTAACTAACTTCCTTTCAAATTCAGTATAAGTTTATCTAACATCACAACAATTCCTTAAAAACTGAACACGAGAACTAATCTACACCACATATATTCTTCTGTAGCATGTACTAGAGATCATCTATGGACAAAAGCACCACAACTGAAACTGTTTGGTACCGCCTCACACGAACACATGAAGTGTTAGCAGGTATCCACGACACCTAAAAGACACCACTATTTGGGTCTCTATTTTCTTATAAGATCAGATAAATGGGCCTTACCTAAATGCAACCCACTCACTGACACTGTCATCTGACCAAAACAAAATACCTGTTTAATCCCTTTGACTCCAAACTTTATCATCCTGCAGTCCTTTCAGATCCGGTATTATAGGATATATCGTAGTTCAATGTTGAGAAGTATTCTAACAAAAGCCAACCTCAATTGATAAGGAATTAACTGGGACTTCCCGTGGAAAAACAATCTACACAAAATTTTGCCACAGTATTAACTTGAACTGCAGTGTTTACACTTCCAGCCTTCAGTCTTCCAGAGAACGGAGGAGAAAAATAACTTACAGAATACACTCACACTGGAGTCAAACGTATTCCCTTTCTTGTTAAATCTTAAACCACAGGACTGGCTTCACAGCACTGTTAGGATTGTCCATAAACGCAACTGCCTCTACAAACTTTAGATAACTGGTTAATTGTGATTTTTCAAATTAAGTATCAGCGAACCTATGAGAATTTTTAACACCTAAATTAAAGTCAGTTTTCCCTTGCATCGGTTTTAACTTGAGAGGAAAGAATGTTTTGATCTGATGATTGGTGCACAGCACAGTAGTATCAAGAGATCTGTGTTCAATAATGCCAATCTTACCTTTTTCCTCTTAACTGGCGTAGATGGTGAAATACATTAATCACGTCTCTTATTCTTCTAGGTGCTTCTTCAATTTTTGATGCAAGATTAATACATGCCATGGCAACAATCTGAAAGAACCATGATCCAATAAAAAGTTGTTAGATTATGGCACTACAGAGTACTGCTAGAAAAAAGTGCCCCTCTCAAAGTCTAAGGAACTTATCCTGTTGAAAAAACTTTAGGACACAGCTGAGAACTTTAGGACCTTTGGTGAAATGAAATCGCAGTTGACATTTCTAGGCCATAGGCTTACCGGCTATGCTAGCGTAACGCTTTCTTTTTATTGCTTAATCCCCCTTAATTGTGAATCCAGAGCCAAGCTCAATCTCACAGCAATTTTGCATTTGGTTGAAAATTCTAATTCGTGATAACAGGGCACCTGGGCTCAGGATCCATCTTCTGGTTCTAAAACACTTTCCTAAAGTCCCTACTTCCCGGTGGGTGAGAGCTAGGTACAAAGGCCTGAAACTAACCACTCCCCTTCTGGAAAAACTGGCTGCTGACACCACCTCCGCCCTCCTTCCCATTTCCGGATGAAAAAAAAATCCCCTTTCACCCGCCCCCGCTCTGCTTACCTCGAAACTGTGCTTGACGAAAGATTTGGAATAGAAAAAACGATGAAACAACACCTGCCCCGTTGCCATCGCCACCTGCAGACAAGAGAAGAACGGAAGCGCAGGGGTCAGGCGGGCCCGCACCAGGCGCCGCCGCCATTTTGTGCCGCCGCCGCTCGCTCCCCTCCCCCTCCCCACCGCGAACAGCTCCCGTCCCCGTCCTCCCGTCGCCCGGCGCCCTCCCGCTCTCGACATGCCCGGGCTCCGACTGGGACCCGCGGCTAAAGAGCCCCAAGGGAACACCCCCAACTCGGCCGGGACCTGGCGGTACCGGGACGCAGCGGAGAGGGAGGCGCAGCAGGTCGGCCCGGGGCCGGAACACTGACCTGCGGCAGCCGAAGGAGAATGCCGGCGGCCTGGATAAGCTCGCAGCCCAGGATGCGCAAGTCCGTCTCGCTGGGCAGGTCGAGCCCGTCCTGCATGGACGGAGTGGGCGAGAGCCGCTCCTCCGGAATCAGCGAGTGGTCGATGGTGAGCGAAACTTCCGAGTACAGGCGGTCGCCGATTAGGATCCCTCCCGTCGTGGTCGTCGTTGTGGTCGTCGTGCCGGAGCTGGAGCCGCCTGCGCTCGGGGCGGCCGACGAGGCGGCGGCGGCGGCAGCGGTCGCGGTGGGGTGAGGCCCGGACGCCATGGTCTCAGCGAGCTGCACGCACGCCCAACGCAGCCGGAACCCGGAGAGAGACTAACCAGCGTCCTCGGCGCGACGGATATTCCCGTGACCGCCGGGTTCTGGGCCGCTTCACGCAGCGTGCGCTTCCGCCCTGACGTCACCACGCCCCTCCGGCGTGCGCCAACTAGTCCCTTCAGGCCTCGACTCCGCCCGCGGCGCCCCAACCCTGCGCTGGCCCGGGAGCGGCGGGGCGCTCGGGTGACCTGGGTTCCCTCTCCGCTGGGCCTCCAGAATGGTCGAGGAGGTGATCTATTTTCTAAAACAAGCCCAAGCCGCCTCGTTTGTAATATTTTTAACCACAAGTATAATAAGGGAGGCTAACAAGATAGCTTTACAAGATACCTTATCACCAAGTTCGAGTCTGCAAAATTTACTGTAACCCCTGCGCGTTGACAACTTGTCTAGAACGTGCGTCCCTGTGCTCCCGTCTCTCTTCCTCTCCTAACTTTTCGCATTTAGGTGGCGCAGTTTCGGCGAGCACAAAAGGGTCGACCTTCTCCCACATTGGCGGGTGGAAGTGGCTACTCCGATGTCGTGTACGGACGAACTTGTAATTTAAAGTGACCCGCAAGGAATCTGGAGAAGGGTGCTTTACAGTATTTTTAGAAAACAGGAATGTTAACTACTTCGGCTCAAAAAAAAAAAAAAAACAACCTCCCCGATGAGCGTGTGGTTCACAGGGGTTTCGAAGTAAGGCGAAGGCTTCGTATTGACTGGGAGGGCGGCTGCTTTAGCAGCTTCGCTTGCGAAACTCAGGCCTGAGCCAGTGACAACGCCACAGCTTTCGCTAATCTGGAAAATCCCTAGTTTCCAAAAATAGTCTTAGGGCGAGACTTCACAGAGGTAATTTGATTATGCCTGGGGTCTATGTATTCCTGCGTCGTTACTCCAATTAGGTAGTATGGGAGAAATAAAATCTCCTTTGTATACATATTTTTCCCTCTGTGATATTAGCAGTTCTCCAAATTTCCTCAAAATTGAAGTAAAAACAATGATACTGATCCAGACTACTAGAAGCTAGAGTGGGAGGAAAAGGAGTAGATCTTGATTTAGTCCAGCCATTTTTTGTCCCTTGCCTGGACCTCGGAGACGTCCAGGGATGAGCAGTCCCATTGCCTTTCTATTACATAGCTCAGTTTTAAGGCTTAGTTTAATTATAGAAAATTGAAGCCTGGATCTATAGAACAAAGGGAGTTTGAATACATTGAAATATTTGTCAGTGATGTCACTAAAGCAAAACATATTCAAGGGACTTCCCTGGTGGTCCACTGGGTAAGAATCTGCCTTCCAATGCAGGGGATGAGGGTGAGGAACTAAGATCCCACGTGCTGCAGGGCAACTAAGCCCGTGCGCACTACAGCCCGAGCCGTAACTATAGAGCCTGTGAGCCTTCACGCTCTGGAGCCTGTGCGTCACAGCTAGAGAGAAGCCTGCGCGCCACAACGAAAGATCCTGCATGCCACAACGAAGATCCCGTGTGCCACAGCTAAGATCCGATACAGACAAAAAAAATTCAAAAACCTCATTTTTAAAAAAGCATTAAATCAACCTTACATCAGTATTTCTGAACTCTGGCTGCACATAAGGATCTTCAGAGGAGCTTTTATTTATTTTTGGTCGAGCCACGGTGGCTTGTGGGATCTTAGTTCCCTGATCAGGGATTGAACCCAGGCCCTTGGTAGTGAAAGCACAGAGTCCTAACCACTGGACTGCCAGGGAATTCCCCAGAGGAGCTTTTTAAAACATACTGATGCCTGAGTCTTACTTGTAGGGGTTGGTTTTATTGATTTGGGGTGGGCCCAGCCAGTGGTTGAATTTTGCCCATCCTCCAGATATTGGAATGTTCAGCCGGGATTGAGAAACATTGCTCCAATAGAGATACCTGATCTCTCTGCATGTCATGTTCACCTTTCTGACTAGGCTGCTTCCAGGGAAACTTCCCTCTCCAAAGTTCAGCAGGGATTTAAAATGCTTTAACAAACTTTGAAATCTTTAAAAACTAATTGATGATATGCTATTTTCCTGGTTCTGATCATCTAGTATGGTTGTGTAAGATAGTATCAGTGGGGAAAGCTTCAATTATTTCAAAATAAAAAGGGGAAAAAAAAACCTAATTGGTGATATGCTTCATTAAAACATTGAGCTTCAGTGAAATCACCACCTATATTTGTAATGACTTGAGAGTAATATAATTTACTTTTAATTTCTTAATGGAACATTTTTCTAAGATTTAGAGGGTCTCCCACCATGCCTCTCCAACAGGCTGATTTGGTGTTGTCTTGATATATTTTATATATTGTTTTAATCTCTAGGTATCTGATTAATCTAAACAGTTCACAAGCATAGGAGTGAGAAGTTCTGGGAGAAGGACTTGCTCTACTCCTGATACCTTTTCCCAGCGGACCTCCCTGTTCCCCACACCTCCTGTGTCTGGCCATCACTTCCAGAAGTGCAGAACCACCCAAACTGTTCCACAACTTTGTGCCCATTTCCCACTCCCTTCTGACTGTACCCCAAATTATATCCAATAGACATGACTATTTTCACTGTTCCTCCCTTCAGGCTCAACAACGGTGGTAGAGGAAGTGGGCCAACATTTTATATGCTTAGCATTAACTCATTAAACTGTGATGTTATTGATACTTATAATTTTAACTTAAAAAAAAAATGCATGACTAATCCAGAAGATGGAAAGTAATGGATCTCTGCTCCACAAGGCTGTCTAAGGACCGGAGTTGAAAAACACTTTCGACTATCCTTTTAAGAGCCAAATTCCAGGGCTTCCCTGGTGGCATAGTGGTTGAGAGTCTGCCTGCTAATGCAAGGGACACAGGTTCGAGCCCTGGTCTGGGAGGATCCCACATGCTGCGGAGCAACTAGGCCCGTGAGCCACAACTGCTGAGCCTGCGCATCTGCAGCCTGTTCCGCAACAAGAGAGGCCACGATAGTGAGAGGCCCGCGCACCGCGATGAAGAGTGGCCCCTGCTTGCCACAACTAGAGAAAGCCCTCGCACAGAAACAAAGACCCAACACAGCAAAAATTAATTAATGAATAAAAACTCCTACCCCCAACGTTAAAAAAAAAAAGTCAAATTCCAGAAAAATCATGGTTTGAAAAGGTTGTTACATTATTTCTGAGTTATTCTGAAGAAAGTTGCTTTTCCATGTACCTACTTCCAAAACATCAACATTAAAATGTGGAAAGACTAAGACCTATTCAGAGTTATAAAGGATCCAGAATTGGGAGGGGTAAAGCATATGTTTTAATTGCATAAAAGCTTTAGTAGCAATGAGTTCAGACAAGTGAGACTGTTCCATTAAGAAAGTAAATGAATATGAAAAATATATATATGTATAACTGAATCACTTTGCTGTACAGCAGAAATTAACACAACATCGTAAATCAACATTTCAATAAAATAATTTTTTTAAAAAGAAGGTAAATGACTGAGTTGTCATTCGAAGTAAAAATAGAATGGTAAGTCTATAATATATTTTGTATTTTCTTTCTCAACAAACAGAGGTCCTAGTACTAGTATATCCTGAGTTCACCCATGTCTAAAAGGAAATCAATGATAATTAAAGCTGCATTTTTACTTACCAAGACCTGCAGGCTTCAGATGATGACTGAAGAGAAAAATGGAATTATCTGTGACCTCCTGGGGGCTACTGAAGAATCATATTCCTGATACTTAAATCAGTTCTCATTCCATTAGTCTCTGCAGCCTCTCAGGGGAGCATGTTTTTCATTAATTTTTTTTTTTTTTTTTTTTTTTGTGGTACGCAGGCCTCTCACTGCCATGGCCTCTCCCGTTGTGGAGCACAGGCTCCGGACGCGCAGGCTCAGCGGCCATGGCTCACGGGCCCAGCCACTCCGTGGCATGTGGGATCTTCCTGGACCGGGGCACGAACCTGTGTCCCCTGCATCGGCAGGCGGACTCTCAACCACTGCGCCACCAGGGAAGCCCTTTCATTAATATTTAAACGTTCAGGTTCTTTAATCCTAAAATTACAATTGGCATAATTTCATTTCTTCAGCAATTGGTTAGACCAGCAGAATTTAATAACACAACAGTGTAATTTAGGCTAAGGACAAATGAAATATAAGTCCCCCGCCTAGATGGAGGTACACTCTTAATAAAGGGAATGGTACACACACAGACAAATGTCAAGGTGACTAGTAAGTGCAAAAAGAAGTCAGAGAAGGTGTAAGTCATTATGGTTAATGTCAACAGGGAGCACTTAGAACCTTAAGAAGTTGCTCATCAAGTTTCTATTTATGGCAGAAATCAGAGACTATCTGACTTTACACATGAACTATTCATGTAGTTACATGACTTTTTCATTTAGTCCTGTGGCAGTTATATGACAATGCATTCTGGTCTGGTTGCTCTCATCATTAGAAATAGTCATTCTGGGGGATTCCCTGGTGGTCCAGTGGTTGGGACTGAACATGATTTATATGTAATTAACACTTAGGCATATACTGCTTGGTAAATCTCATAATAGCACTGGCCTGGGCATTCTGCTGCTGGCTCTGCAGAGAACTAGTTCTGACACTTAACCACTGTTTTCTCATTTCTTAAAGTGAGGGAGTCCAACTGGACCCCTTGCAGGTCTAAAATTCTTTGACTCTGGTCATCCAGACATCTTGAACCTCAGACTCATCTTTGGTTATTTCTTCTTTATTGTATTTTAGTCGCTAAGTCCTGTTGTTCCTTCCTTCAAGAAAGAAAATTGTTCTTGAATCTGCCTGTTCTATTCTACTATTTCTGTTGTTATCTCATGCCTGGACCATCACAGTAGCTTTCTAAATGGTCTTCTTGCCTACAGTCTCTCCCATCCCTCGTTCATCCTGGGACATCTCTAAATTGCTCTTGAAATATGTTTACTTCTTCCACTTCCTCAAAAAAAAATGTTGAAGATAAAAAATAGAGATCAAACACCTTTCAGCAATTGAGGCTTTCCACAATCTTAACTTACTTTGTCACTCATTTCCTTATCCCATTACCACCTCATCTTATTCCCCTCTATGTCTCAACTTGAACCAAGACCTAACATTTATGACCTTTAGTATATATTTTGACACATGATTCCATACTATCATGCATTGTTGTTACTTGATTAGTTCATGGGTGAATTCACTGACTCCTTAAAAATAGGACCATTTTTGCATTTATTTGCATTCTCTACAGAACCTGATAGATACTGTGTATATGGTAGATACATAATCAGAACTTGTGGACTGAATTGCATGTTTTTCTCCAAGGGCCTTCCATAGGCAGCCTGGTCTTGCCTTCTCCTTTCCATCCAGAAGTCAGTTCCATCTTCAAGTGCCTGTCCTATCACCACAGCCCTCTCTCCCTTAACAGAGAGCTAAGGTCCCAATTTATCCTGTTATTTTTGCAGCACTTTGTAGCAGATCAGCCATGTTTCCACTTCTGCTCTATTCTGTGTCCTCACAGTGGGCTACTTAAATAGCCCACAACCTCTGTTCTGTATAGGCCTGGACTGCAGAACAGGAGGCCTGTTGGAATTGCTACACCCAGAGAGTTGCAATGGGGGGACAGGAGCTCACAGAAACAATATAGTGAAGTCGTTTGGCGACTGAGCATGGACCAAAGCTCTGAGACAGTTTTTGGAGGTATTTCCAGAAACTGGGCACGTGTGACCAAGAGTTAAGGCCAGTGCCAACTTGATAAACTGAACTGTAAAGATAACAAAACCACAGGTTTGCTTTTGGAGCTAGATTAAAGTTAGTATCTACTCTCATCTCTTTTATTCAAGGAAGGAAATTATGGTCCAAAGATGAGGCTGCAAATAGCTACTCAGTAAATATCTGCTGATTGCAAATAATCCAGTCAAGCTGGTCCTTGGATAGATTTATTCTTTATGGTATTTCATGTCAAAAATTGGCCAACCAGTCTTAGTTTTAGTCATCAGTTCAAGAGTAAGAAGAGCTTATTGGCATGACTTCCAAACAGACCACATCAAAGGAGTGTGACCCTGCCAACACCTGGGTTTTGGCCCATTGAAACTGATTTAGGGCTTCTAACTTGCAGAACTGTAAGATAATATAAATTTGTGTTGTTTAAGCCACTAAATTTGTTGTAATTTTAAACAGCAGTTATAGAAAACCAGTGCAGTGAGAGTTGCCATTTCCTGATATTCTTTAAGAAGTGTTTCTCAAACTTTAAGGTGTATACAAATTACCTGGGTGGAGACTGAGAGCCCCATTTCCAAAAAAACTCCTAAGTGATGCCGATACTGCTAGTCTAAGAGCTATACTGAGTGGCAAGGCTTTAAAGCACATTAGATGATTTTATCTCTTTCAATAATCTCAGTATGGAGCAAGTGGAACCCAATGGCTGAAAGTATTGGAGGCTCTGTAGTTGACTTACTGGGAAAAAAAAATCCTGTCACTCAATAGCCACGCAAATATAGGCAAATTATTATTATTATTTATTAATTAATTTATTTTTTGGCTGCATTGGGTCTTCGTTGCTGCACGTGGGCTTTCTCTAGTTGCAGAGAGCAGGGGCTACTCTTCATTGTGATGTGCGGGCTTCTCATTGAGGTGGCTTCTCTTGCTGTGGAGCCGGGCTCTAGGCGCACGGGCTTCAGTAGTTGTGGTGTGTGGGCTTCAGTAGTTGTGGCATGCAGGCTCAGTAGTTGTGGCTTGCGGGCTCCAGAGCGCAGGCTCAGTAGTTGTACAGCACAGGCTTAGTTGCTCCGCAGCATGTGGAATCTTCCTGGACCAGGGCTCAAACCCATGTCATCTGCATTGGCAGGCGGATTCTTAACCACTGCACCACCAGGAAGTCCCATGAATTGTTTACTGTTAGATTCAACAGACATAAAGTTCTGTCAAATTGCCAAAACAAGTTTTAGACTCACTCTCAGTTTCTGTACTTATTAAGGACCGTAACAAACAGTTCAGAGTTTGGTGACAGTCCATGGGCCACTCTTTGAGTGATATTACTCTTTGAATTTTTTAATAATGAATATATTACTTGTATAATTGCAATTAATTGTTCTAAAAAAATCCAATTCAGTCTGATAATAATAGGTATGAGGTACAGAAACGGTTCCAAGGATGGAGTACTTTTACAGACAAAGAAGGTGGCAAAAAGGAGGTGACATGTGATCTGGCTTTTAAAGGCTACACAGGCATTTGTCAGAAGGATAACTGTGGAAGAGCATTTTAGGCAGAGGAAAAACAGGGGCCAGGGCAGGGAGGTATGAGATTGCTGGGTGTGTTGAGAAATACAGTGGACACCTGTTGTTTCAGCCTGCCCAGCATTCAGTCTCCCTTCTTTCATTTTCCCTGGGGGACCCACAACTTCTCCGTTCTCGCTGTAGGTGGCTGAAGTGGGGCTGACCCCTTCCTCACTTCCTCCCAGTGACTGGTTCAGGACAACAGCCAAGTCCAGGGCTTTGGCTGTACTCCTGGCCAGGGGAGGGGAGAGAGGTGCTTGTTGCTGCTGGGACTGCTGAAAGGAGGACATAAGCCTGGAGCTGCAGAAGAAGAACCAGTTTGAGAATGAAGTCAGCAGAGAAAAAGAGCAGAGACCAGAGATGGAAAGCCAACCCAAGACTTCATATGGGCCCCTCCCTGTAGTCATAGCCTGTATGCTACCCCTGGGATTTTCAGTTATGTGAACAGATAACTTCCTTTTTATTCATTTCATCTTAAACCTATCTTAATTGAAAGAAGACTTACACAAGGAATATTCTGTTGTGTGAGAATACAGTGTGTGTGTACACCAGCGATTGATGAGTCTGCAGAGGTAGGCAGGGGCTGGAAGGTGAAGGACTCAGGAACATGCCCTCATTTCTAGAGGCTCTCAGGACCTCTGGAGGGTGTAAAGCAGTGATTACCTCAAGAAAATCAAGAGCTATAATATTAATAATAATAAAATAAAAGAATAATATTAAGAACATTTACTTCCTCAAGCTTTTCTAGTAGTTTCATTTTTATTATTCTTTGTTTGTTTCCCTCTAACTGGGCCTAGGCAATTAAAAATAGAAAGGGTCAGCAAGTCCCTAAAAATGACATTTTTAAAATGATTCCATTTTCCTTTTAAGGATTGAGTTATAATTTTGAGCAGTGAAGTAGCTGACCTCATTTAGTAGTGTTTTCTGTTTCCAATAAGTGTTTAACACAAGCAGTCTTTCACGGAAGAAACTTTTAGGAATAATAAGAATCAGCTTTTCTGAAGCTCCCTACACATTTAATTAGTTTTCTCAGAGGGAACAGGGGGTAACTTCTGGGAATCTGAAGACCACATTAGCCATTTTGAACATTATGAAACAAAAATAAATAAGCCTCATTAAAAAATAATAAAATAAAATAAAAATAAATGAGCCTCATATCAAGTTCCCTGCATACAGTTGTCAGGTTTCTTTAATTTAGAACAATTCCCTAGGGTTTTTGTCTTTTATGATATTTTTCATGATTCCAGGTCAACTATTTTGCAGCATGTTCCTTAATTTGGAGTTGTCAGTGATTAGATTATGATTAGATTCAGGTTAAATATTTTCCCAGGAATACTCCATAGATGATGTTGAATCTTTCTCTAAGCTTCACAGCAAGGGGCACATGATCTCCAATTATTGTCCAATTTTTGGTTAATTTTGATTATTTGATTAAGGTGGTGTCCACAAGATTTATCCTCTGTAAAGGTACCTGTACACCTCTGTAATAAGTCATCTATGGAGTGATTCTGTGACAATAAATAGCGTTCTTAATAACAGATCTTACATGTATTGTTTCAAAGAATAAAAATGGCTCAACATCAAACTTTGTAGAGTTGGAAAGAATTATTTCAACAAACCTCTAGTGAGTACTCACTAAACTATGTTATACTAAGGTGCTAAGACCAAAGAGGGAAAGACTGACCAGCAAACAGAATTCAGGAGAGTGACAAACACCACATTAAATGTGAGGAAAGGGAAATCCAGAGAAACGAAAGATTTTAGACGATTTTAGATTGAGTGGCAGGGTTAGATTAGAACTCTGGTTTCCCTGATGCCCAATCCAGCGTTCTTTCTATGACAGCATCCAAAGGTTCTACTGTAACACTGTTTCTCCCTGGACCGGTGTAACATTGGTTGTTACAGTGAAAATAATTCATCTTACTATGTAACTAAAAGAACAAACTTTCTCCAGGCCCACCATAAGATGCTTTAGAGGAATTGTTATTTGGATTGATTTAAATTATGTACACTGTGACATTAAACTCACTGGAGCCCTAGTCTAGTTTTGTCTCAGGGAAATGTTTCCTCATAGTGACAGTGACACATGCACACTACCGAACCGGATATTGGTCCTCAGGCACACCTTAAAACTACCACAGGGTCTTCCCTGGTGGCGCAGTTGTTGAGAGTCCGCCTGCCGATGCAGGGGACGCGGGTTCGTGCCCCGGTTCGGGAAGATCACACATGCCTTGGAGCAACTAAGCCCGTGAGCCATGGCCGCTGAGCCTGCGCGTCCGGAGCCTGTGCTCCACCACAGGAGAGGCCACAACAGTGAGAGGTCCGCGTACCGCAAAAAACCCCAAAACAACAAGAACAAAAAACAAAAAACAAACAACTACCACAGATTTCTCTATTCCCAAATCAGGAAACAATTCAGAGGTATCTAAATCCTACATCCTGAGAGCAACTACTTAGAACTAACATATAATTGCTTTAGAATGTACAGTGTTTTCATACATATCACTGGAATCTCAAAAGCAATCCAGTTACTCCTTAAGGTGGGAAGCATGAATCAGTGGGAGATGTCTGCTGGGTTACTAATTGTTTTGCCTTTAGGTTTAAAAATATCTAGTGCATACCTAATTTTCAGAATAGAAACATAACGGACATAGTCTTATACATACGTTTAATCCCTAGTGTATATTAATTCATTCAGTCCCAGCAGGACTATCTCAGCTTCCAATTTAAAAAAGGATCTGGAGGTGGGCTGTTTTAGGCATTGTTCATGTGATTCCTTCTAAGCTGCTTTGGATCTGTAGACCCGTAAATCCCAACCTGGTCTCTCTCTTCCCTGGGCTGAGGGAGTTCAGGGAGAAATAGGTGGCTGCAGGGAACAGACAAGCTGGAAAAGCTCCACTGTATTCCCTCAATAGTTTCAGGAACTTTTTAAACGCGAAGACCAAGCATCACTTGCCCTTTGCTCGCCCTTGTCAATAAAGAACCTCACAACATTCTGCCTGCTTTGCGGAAGTGAATTTAATTAGGTAGTTATTACAGCATTTACAATTTTTACGGAAGGACTCTGGCGGTTAACTCCCTTCTCCAGCTGCTAAAGGGCCATCCCAGATCTAGAGGCGGGTTTCCCGGAGGGCTCTACCGTGGGGGAAGTGAACGAAGGGGGTGGTCAGTTGGAAAGCCCTTCAACCAACTCGGCGTCAGCCTGGGGCCCACACCCCGCGAGACAAGTGCCCGGACTGCAGACCCCACCCCCGCCCCGCCCCAGGCCCCGCTACCTCCACAAAGTTTGACCGCACTCGGTCCGGGGACAATGAACACGTGCAAGACCTGGCTGGGCTGCCGTGGACTCCGGGGGCGTAATGATTTCACAACGGTCATGAGGGAGGAGAGCGCCAACCCCATCATTTCTAGGAAGGCCTGAGCCCGCCAGACCGCGAGGGCGGCCGGGAAGAGACGCTCACATACCGGAAAAACTGCAGAACTAGAGCCACGCCCCGCGCACGCGCGGCGCGTCTTGCCCTCGCGTGGCCGCGGTCGTGCGGCTCCCTCCGCCAGCTGCCGGATCTAGCTCGCCTGCCTTCTCCGTCCGCCCGCCTTCCGCCCCTGCGCTGTCGCGTCGTCGCCCGCCCTTCCCTCCGCCCCTCGCAACAGCCGGCCTCTTTTGACGTCAGCGGCAGAATCCTGCCACTTAGTCCTAATCTGATGCCGAGTGCGGGGTGGGGTGGGTAGGAAGGTCGCCGGCTCCTCCCCTGGCCGGAACCTCTCTTGGAAAGGAAACCTCTTTTGTAATTTCCTAAGACTTCGAATTAAGCCTTTAAACTGTGCCCGTTTCCTAATAAGGGTGAACACGACCTCTCACCCTAGTTGATCTTACAAACTGGGAGTTCTGTTAAAGGGGAATGTGTTGTTATTTGGGTTTATTTGAAGGCTTTCCCGTGTCGTTTTTATGTGTGCCCTTAGTGTGTAAAGTGGAAGAGTGACATCCATAAAATGACGACTTTGTGTATGGAGGCTGGGATAAGCAGTACCTAGTCCGGCTTGATGAGATTAATGTGATTTTAACTTAGTTTCCATTTGAATAATCCAGGGGTGGCATTTTGAAAGGCTGGGTATAAAAAGCTGTTAAAGAACTTGAAGCCGTGGTTAATCATTTTGTAAGCTGCTTAAAGACAACGTGAAAAGGTATCAGAAATAAAATGAGAATTTAAACTTATAAGGGACAAAGGTTTTGTCTACCTTTTACAGGCAATGAAATTGACCCAAAGATTTCAGTGATTTGCCTGAGAGGGGTGGAATTCAGGCCACTGCTTTCACCATGCCAGTACTCTGGCCAGCGTGACTAAGGCTGTCTTTAGAACCCGCTGAGCTTGAGCTTTTATTGCCTCTTTTCTTGTCTTCCTACCTCACTTGTCTTTTTCCATTTTCCATGATTTTTGTTTTCTTCTTGAGTTCTCTTTCTTTCTGACCGCCCCCCCCATTTGCTTTCTCTATTTCTTTAACTTCCTCTGTTTTTTTTTTGTGATAGTTGAGCCAGCCTTTCCTTCCTCCTTTAAATGCCTCTCCCTTAAATGACCATAAAAGGAAATAGAATTTTTAAAGTTTATTTTCTTGTTTTAAGGGTGTTTTGTTTTGGGGGGGATTAGTTAGGTATATAGTATGTATATAGTTAGATATAAAATTTCCTCTTCTAAAAGCTGCCTCCTACTTCTTTCCATAGATGTTCAGTGAAAGTAGGAGTGTGTTAGAGAGAGAGTAGTGAAGGAAAGAAAAGAGAGGGAGATGGGCTTCCCTGGTGGCGCAGTGGTTGGGGGTTCGCCTGCCGATGTGGGGGACGTGGGTTTGTGCCCCGGTCCGGGAGGATCCCGCGTGCCGCGGAGCGGCTGGGCCCGTGGGCCATGGCCGCTGGGCCTGCGCGTCCGGAGCCTGTGCTCCGTAGCGGAAGAGGCCACAACAGTGAGAGACCCGCGTACCGCCAAAAAAAAAGGAGAGATAGGAGAGAGGACGGAGTGTGTGGTGACCTGTTAAGAATCAGAAAGAGGAGAAAAAAATATATAAACAGAGACATGCTCTAAATTATACAAAACTCAACGTAAAATAACATAGCTGTAGGTAGGTTCTATAAAACTCAAGAAACACATCACTTTCAATCAATCCCTGCACATGCCTCTGTGATGCATTGCCTCAGATGAGTTGTGTCTTTCACAGAATAAACCTGTAGCTTTAGCTGCCCCAGAAGAAACAATCACAGGGGTTCTACCTGTGAAATAATAATATACCAGTGATTGCAGACTACATGCCACCCCGTAGGCCTCTCAATGTGTTGGCCCCTGTGCCCAGTCCTGCCAGTGGTTGTTGTTATCCTTGTTCTACACTTGGGGAACCTAAAGCCCAGAGAATCCCTTGCCCAGTGTTATAGGAGTCAGAACCTCTGCTGCTATTTCCAATTCCATAGTCTCTGAGTGAATATGTATAATAATAAGGAATTAACACCTAACTTAAAATGAATAATAGAGTTCATTAAAGTACACTATTGCCGATTGACTGAAGTATGCTCTCTTATTATCAATTTCTCTCTTTGGTGTCCGTCTTATTCTGCTTGATTAACAATAACTTGCAGAAGTTGGGTTGGAAACATATTTTGTATTTTGCTAAAACATTCTAAGGTACTCCTGAAGTGTGGTTTATGTCTTAGTTCCCTTCATGAAAGAAAATACACTGCTCTGTATTCCATCATTTAAAAATAATCAGAAGCTTGAGGGCATTATGCTAAGTGAAATAAGTCAAATAAAGAGGGACAAATACTGTATGATCTCACACGCAGAATCTTAAAAAAAAGTCAAACTCAGAAACAGACAGTAGAATGGTGTTTACCAGGGGCTGGTAGAAGAAATGTGGAGATATTACTCAAAGGGTACAAACTACAGTTGTAAGAGGAATGCATTCTGGGCATGTTGTAATGTACAGGATGGTGACTATAGTTAACAATACTGTATTATATACTTGAAAGTTGCTTAGGGAGTAGATTTTTTTATTTCCCCAGCTTTATTGAGATATAATTGACAACACTGTATAAGGTGTGCAATGTGCTGATTTGATACATTCATATATTGCAAAATTATTACCACAATAGTTAGCTAACACCTCCCTCCTGTTACATAATTATCATTTCTTTTTTTGTGGTGAGAATATTTAGGATCTACTCTCTTAGCAACATACAAATATAATACCGTATTATTAGTTATAGTCACCATGCTGTGCATTAAACCCCCAGAACTTGTTAATCTTCTAACTGGAAGTTTGTACCCTTTCACCAGTACTTTCCCATTTCCCCCACCCCCTAGCTCCTGGTGACTCTGCTTTCTGAGTTTGGCTTTTTTAGATTCCACATATAAGTGAGATCATACAGTGTTTGTTTTACTCTGTCTGACTTATTTCACTTAGCACACTGCCCTCAAGTTTCATCTAAGTTGTCTCAAACAGCAGAATTTCCTTCTTTCTCATGTCTGAATAGTATTCCTTTATATATACACCACATTTTCTTCATCCATTCATCAATTGATGTATGCTTAGGTTGTTTCCAGATCTTGGCTATTGTGAAATAATACAGCAATAAACATGGGAGTATGGATATCTTGATGAGATCCTGATTTCAGTTCCTTTGAATATATATCCAGAAGTGGGATTGCTGGATCATATGGTAGTTCTACTTTTTAATTGTTTGAAGAAACTCCATACTGTTTTCCATAGTGGCTGCACCAGTTTGCATTCCCACCAACAGTGCAAAAGGATTCCCTTTTCTTCACACCTTTTGCTAACACTTGTTATCACTTGTCTTTTTAACTATGGCCATTCTAACAGTAATGAGGTGATATCTTGTGGTTCTGATTTGCATTTCCCTGATGATTAGTGGTGTGGAGCACCTTTTCATGTACCTGTTGACCATGTGTATGTTGTTTTTGAAAACTATTCAATTCCTCTGCCTACTTTTTAATAAGGTTTTTTGTTGTTTTTGCTGAGTTGTATGAATTCTTTCAGTACTTTGGAACCACTTATCAGATATATGGTTTGCAAATATTTTCTTCCATTCTGTAGGTTGCTTTTTCATTTCGTTGGTTGCTCCTTTTGTGTGCAAAGGCTTTTAAATTTGATGTAGTCCCACCTATTGATTTTTGCTTTTGTTGCTTGTGCCTTTGGTGTCATATCCAGGAAATTGCTGCCAAGACCAATGACAAGGAGCTTTTCAGCTATGTTTTCTTCTAGGAGTTTTAGGGTTTCAGGTCTTATGTTTAAGTCTTTAATCCATCTTGAGTTAATTTTTTTGAGTGGTGTTAGATAAGGGTCAAATTCTTCTGCATGTGCTTATCCAGTTTTCCCAGTAAGAGTAGATCTTCAATGTCCTCAACATAATAACAACAACAAAAAATGGTAATTACTGTATGTGAGGTGAAGGATGTGTTAACTACTATTATTATGGTAAACATTTAGCAATACATATTTGTATCAAGTCATCACATTGTGCACCGTAAACTTATGTAATATTATATGCCAATTATATCTCGATAGAGTTGGAGGAAAAATAAAAAGAATTATTCATTTCAATGACATTTGGTAGCTGAATAGTAAAAATAGAAAAAATGATAAATTCTATTATTCCCATAATATCTGTGTAATACTATATGGATACCTTGAATTCAACAATTCACAGAAGCACTGTTCTACATTTTTTTTCACATCTTTCTTTTTCTGAATTTTATCTTATTTATTTGTTTTTTATACAGTTCACATCTTTATTGGAGTATAGATGCTTTACACTGCTGTGTTAGTTTCTGCTGTACAACAAAGTACAACAAAGTGAATCAGCTATATGTGTATATATATCCCCATATCCCTTCCCTGTTGAGGTTCCCTCCCACCCTCCCTATTCCATCCCTCTAGGTCATCACAAAGCATCGAGATGATCTCCTTGTGCTATGCAGCAGCTTCCCACTAGTCATCCATTTTACATTTGGTAGTGTATATATGTCAGTGCTACTCTCTCACTTTATCCCAGCTCCCCCTTCCCTCCCTGTGCCCTCAAGTCCATTCTCTACGTCTGCATCTTTATTCCTGCTCTGACACTAGGTTCATCAGTACTGCTCTTTTAGATTCCATATATATGTGTTAGCACACGGTATTTGTTTTTCTCTTTCTGACTTACTTCACTCTGTATGACAGATTGTATGTCCATCCACATCACTACATTTTTTAAAAAATTCTACATTCCAGGGTGGTGATTCTTCTACTTGTATATCTTGTACCTTACCATAATTTGAGAACCTGGATTCCAGGATGGTAGAATCACAAAGCTTGCTTATTCTAATGAGCATTTTATATATTTATAGGACTTTATCATTATCCTTATCATATACTCTGTTTTAAGGACAAAAAAAAAGCAGGAGCATTGTTGGGGGTTAATTTTATTTTTTGTGGCTTTAAAATACAAACAAATATAAGGATCATATTAGCTTTTTAAATGTCAGCAATAGTATTAGCATTTTTACTGCTAGAACTGTGAAGCATATAGACATGAAATAGCATTATCATCTGAGAAATTATGCTAATCCATTCTCTTATTAGGAAGCTTGAGGATGCAGTTTACTCACATCTGCATTCATGGGATAAAATTTGAAATGGGGGTTCGAACAGCAAGGTTGACTAACTTTATCCTTCTGTCTTATGACTAAGATAGAGGTTTTCACAATTAAGAAGCAATTTGAAGAGAAAGCATTAGCAAGGGATGGGCTTTATATGTTTCATTGCTCTGAAGCTATAATAGAAAACAAGTGCAAAGATGACTCCAGATTATTTTGGAAAAACTTCTATTCCAAAGTATTGTAAACTTCCATTCTGCAGATGACTGGAATGTTTTTGGATAATGAATCTACCCATTCATTTTGATATGTCTTCGACCCTCATACTCTCTTGCAGTTACTTTTGCTGCATAATGAATTCAGCATCTTGAAACAACCATTTGATTATGTTCACAGGTTTTGTGGGTCAGGAATCAGACTGGGCACAGCAGGGATGGTGGACCTCTCCTCCTTGAGATTTCAGGTCTCATCCCTTGGGCTGGGCTGCCTCAGGGCCTGGGACCGCCAACGGAAGTAACTGCACTTGTCTTATTTATGTGGCTTGACTTCCCTACAGCTAATGCTCTCAGGGTAGTTAGACTTTTACATGGCAGCTCAGGGCTCCAAGTTTGAGTGTTCTACTGTGTAAGGCTGATGCTGCATTACCTTTTATGACCCAGCCTCACTATTGTGTCCACTGTAGTCTCTTGGTTGAAGGAGTCATAAGCCTGCCCAGATTCAAGAAGTGTGCCCAGTGCTCGCTTCGGCAGCACATACACTAAAATTGGAACAATACAGAGAAGATTAGCATGGCCGCTGCCCAAGGATGACACGCAAATCTGTGAAGCATTCCATATTTTTTGCAACTAGAGATTATCATACTAAGTGAAATAAGAGAAAAACACATACCATAATATATCACTTATATGTAGAATCTAAAATACTGCACAAATGAACCTATGTACAAAACAGAAACAGACTCACAGATATAGAGAACAGACTTGTGGTTGCCAAGAGGGAAGGGGCTTGGGGGTATGGACTGGGAGTCTGGGGTTAGTAGATGCAAACTATTGCATTTAGAATGCATGGACAACAAGTTGCTACTATATAGCACAGGGAACTATAACCAATCTCCTGGGATAAACCATAATGGAAAATAATATAAGAATGAATATATGTGTATAACTAAGTCATTTTGATGTACAGCAGAAATTAACACAACATTGTAAATCAACTATACTTCAATTAAAAAAAAAAAAAAGAAGTGTGCCCATAGGACTCCCACCCACCATTACCTCTCCATGAAAAGAGTGTCAAAAGACTTGGGGCCATGTTCTAAAACTGCCACTTACTCCAATACCCAACTCTCTCCCATTAAACTCTAAAAGAATTTTCCTTCAGATGTTTTCTCAAAGTGAATACAATGTATTAATGAAATTCCCTACATGAGATCCAAGGCCACTGAAACTGCCATGTAATTATTTTTCTTTCTCGGGGGAAGCAGATGGAATTATCAGACTGTGCTTACTGTTTTTAAACAAGGCTGCCAATATCTGTATGTCCCTCCTGAGAGATGGGCTGCATTTCTGCAATGAGGGAGAAAAACATGTAATCATCCCTTGTTGAAGAAATCAACTTTTTATTTAAAAACCATGCTTGCTTGAGCAGACGCAAAAAGAAATACAACTCTGCAGCCTGTGGAAGGAAAACCACATTCACAGAAAGATAGACAAAATGAAAAGGCAGAGGACTTTGTACCAGATGAAGGAACAACATAAAACCCCAGAAAAACAACTAAATGAAGGTGTGATAGGCAATCTTCCAGAAAAAGAATTCACAATCATGATAGTGAAGATGATCCAGGATCTCGGAAAAAGAATGGAGGCAAAGATCGAGAAGATGCAAGAAATGTTTAACAAAGACCTAGAAGAATTAAAGAACAAACACTTAGAAGAATTAAAGAACAAACAAACAGAGATGAACTATACAATAACTGAAATGAAAAATACACTAGAAGGAATCAATAGCAGAATAACAGAGGCAGAAGAAAGGATAAGTGACCTGGAAGACAGAATGTTGGAATTCACTGCTGCAGAACAGAATAAAGAAAAAAGAATGAAAAGAAATGAAGACAGCCTAAGAGACCTGTGGTACAGCACTAAATAAAACAACATTTGCATTATAGGGGTCCCAGAAGGAGAAGAGAGAGAGAAAGGACCTGAGAAAATATTTGAAGAGATTATAGTAGAAAATTCCCTAACATGGGAAAGGAAATAGCCACCCAAGTCCAGGAAGCACAAAGAGTCCCAGGAAGGATAAACCCAAGGAGAAACATGCCAAGACATAGTAATCAAATTGACAAAAATTAAAGACAAAGAAAAATTATTGAAAGCAACAAGGGAAAAATGACAAATAACATACAAAGGAACTCCCATAAGGTTAACAGCTGATTTCTCAGCAGAAACTCTACAAGCCAGAAAGGAGTGGCATAAAATATTTAAAGTGATGAAAGGGAAGAACCTAAAACAAGATTACTCTACCCGGCAAGGATCTCATTCAGATTTGATGGAGAAATCAAAACCTTTACAGACAAGCAAAAGCTAAGAGAATTCAGCACCACCAAACCAGCCCTACAATGAATGCTAAAGGAACTTCTCTAAGTGGGAAACATAAGAGAAGAAAAGGACCTATAAAAACAAACCATAACAATTAAGAAAATGGTAATAGGAACATATATATCGATAATTACCTTAAACGTGAATGGATTAAATGCTCCAACCAAAAGACACAGGCTCGCTGAATGGATACAAAAACAAGACCAGTATATATGCTGTCTACAAAAGACCCACTTCAGACCAGGGACACATACAGACTGAAAGTGATGGGATGGAAAAAGATATTCCACGCAAACGGAAATCAAAAGAAAGCTGGAGTGGCAATAGTCATATCAGATAAAATAGACTTTAAAATAAAGAATGTTACAAGAGACAAGGAAGGACACTACATAATGATCAAGGGATCAATCCAAGAAGAAGATATAACTATTATAAATATATATACACCCAACATAGGAGCACCTCAATATATAAGGCAACTGCTAACAGCTATAAAAGAGGAAATCGACAGTAACACAATAATAGTGGGGGACTTTAACACCTCATTTACACTCATTGACAGATCATCCAAACAGAAAATTAATCAGGAAACACAAGCTTTAAATGACATAATAGACCAGATAGATTTAATTGATATTTATAGGACAGTCCATCCAAAAACAGCAGATTACACTTTCTTCTCAAGTGCACATGGAACATTCTCCAGAATAGATCACATCTTGGGTCACAAATCAAGCCTCAGTAAATTTAAGAAAATTGAAATCATATCAAGCATCTTTTCTGACCACAATGCTATGAGATTAGAAATCAATTGCAGGGAAAAAATGTAAAAAACACAAACACATGGAGGCTAAACAATCCGTTACTAAATAACCAAGAGATCACTGAAGAAATCAAAGAGGAAATAAAAAAATACCTAGAGACAAATGACAACAAAAACACAATGATCCAAAACCTATGGGATGCAGCAAAAGCAGTTCTAAGAGGGACGTTTATAACAATACAATCCTATCTCAAGAAACAAGAAAAATCTCAAATAAACAATCTAACCTTACACCTAAAGGAATTAGAGAAAGAAGAACAAAAAAACCCCAAAGTTCATAGAAGGAAAGAAATGATAAAGATCAGAGCAGAAATAAATGAAACAGAAATGAAGAAAATAATAGCAAAGATCAATAAAACTAAAAGCTGGCTCTTTGAGAAGATAAACAAAATTGATAAACCATTAGCCAGATTCATCAAGAAGAAGAGGGAGAGGACACAAATCAGTAAAATTACAAGTGAAAAAGGAGAAGTTACAACAGACACCACAGAAATACAAAGCATTCTAAGAGACTATTACAAGCAACTCTATGCCAATAAAATGTACAACCTGGAAGAAATGAACAAATTCTTAGGAAGGTATAACCTTCCAAGACTGAACCAGGAAGAAATAGAAAATATGAACAGACCAATCACAAGCACTGAAACTGAAACTGTGATTAAAAATCTTCCAACAAACAAAGTCTAGGACCACATGGCTTCACAGGTGAATTCTATCAAACATTTAGGGAAGAGCTAAGACCCATCCTTCACAAACTCTTCCAAAAAATTGCAGAGGAAGGAACACTCCCAAACTGTCACCATCACCCTGATACCAAAACCAGACAAAGATACTACAAAAAAAAAAATTACAGACCAATATCACTGATGAATATAGATGCAAAAAATCTTCAACAAAATACTAGCAAACAGAATCCAACAACACATTAAAAGGACCATACAACACGATCAAGTGGGATTTATCCCAGGGATGCAAGGATTCTTCAATATATGCAAATCAATCAATGTGATACACCATATTAACAAACTGAAGAAGAAAAACCATAAGATCATCTCAATAGATGCAGAAAAAGCTTTTGACAAAATTCAACACCCACTTATGATAAAAAAACTCTCCAGAAAGTGGGCATAGAGGGAACATATCTGAACATAATAAAGACCATATATAACAAACCCACAGCAAACATCATTCTCAATGGTGAAAAACTGAAAGCATTTCCTCTAAGATCAGGAAAAGACAAGGATGTCCACTCTTACCACTATTATTCAACATAGATTTGGAGGTCCTAGCCATTGCAATCAGAGAAGAAAAAGAAATGAAAGGAATAGAAATTGGAAAAGAAGAAGTAAAACTGTCACTGTTTACAGATGACATGATACTATACACAGAGAATCCTAAAGATGCCACCAGAAAACTACTAGAGCTAATCAATGAATTTGGTAAAGTTGCAGGATACAAAATTATTGCACAGAAATTTCTTGCATTCCTATACACTAATGATGAAAAATCTGAAAGAGAAATTAAGGAAATACTCCCATTTACCACTGCAACAAAAAGAATAAAATACCTAGGAATAAACCTACCTAGGGAGACAAAAGACTTGTATTCAGAAAACTATAAGACACTAATGAAAGAAATTAAAGATGATACAAACAGATGGAGAGATATACCATGTTCTTGGATTGGAACAATCAATATTGTGAAAATGACTCTACTACCCAAAGCAATCTACAGATTCCATGCAATCCCTATCAAATTACCAATGGCATTTTTTACAGAAATTTTACAAGAAATCTTAAAATTTGTATGGAGACACAAAAGACCCCAAATAGCAAAAGCAGTCTTGAGGGAAAAAAACAGAGCTGGAGGAATCAGACTCCCTGACTTCAGACTATACTACAAAGCTACAGTAATCAAGACATTATGGTACTGGCACAAAAACAGAAATATAGATCAATGGAACAGGATAGAAAGCCCAGAGATAAACGCACACACATATGGTCAACTAATCTATGACAAAGGAGGCAAGGATATACAATGGATAAAAAACAGTCTCTTCAATAGGTGGTGCTGGGAAAATTGGACAGCTACATGTAAAAGAATGAAATTAGAACACTCCCTAACACCATACACAAAAATAAACTCAAAATGGATTAGGGACCTAAATGTAAGGCCAGATACTATAAATATCTTATAGGAAAACACAGGAAGAACACTTTTTGACATAAATCACAGCAAGATCTTTTGTGGTCCACCTCCTAGAGTAATGGAAATAAAAACAAAAATAAACAAATGGGACCTAATGAAACTTAAAAGCTTTTGCAAAGCAAAGGAAACCACAAACAAGACGAAAAGAGGACCCTCAGAATGGGAGAAAATATTTGCAAACGAATCAATGGACAAAGGATTAATTTCCAAAATATATAAACAGTCCATGCAGCTCAATATTAAAAAAACAAACAACCCAATCAAAAAATGAGCAGAAGCGGCTTCCCTGGTGGCACAGTGGTTGAGAGTCCACCTGCCGATGCAGGGGACATGGGTTCGTGCCCAGGTGTGGGAGATCCCACATGCCGTGGAGCACCTGGGTCCGTGAGCCATGGCCACTGAGCCTGTGCGTCCGGAGCCTGTGCTCCACAACAGGAGAGGCCACAACAGTGAGAGGCCCACGTACCGCAAAAAAAAAAAAAAGGGCAGAAGACCTAAATAGACATTTCTCCAAAGAAGACATACAGATGGCCAAAAAGCACATGAAAAGATGCTCAACATCACTAATTATTAGAGAAATGCAAATCAAAACTACAATGAGGTATCACCTCACACCAGTTAGAATGGGCATCTTCAGAAAATCTACAAACAACAAATGCTGGAGAGGGTGTGGAGAAAAGGGAACCCTCTTGCACTGTTGGTGGGAATGTAAGTTGATACAGCCACTATGGAGAACAGTATGGAGGTTCCTTAAAAAACTAGAAATAAAATTACCATATGACCCAGCAATCCCACTACTGGGCATATACCCAGGGAAAACCATAATTCAAAAAGACACATGCACCCCAGTGTTCATTGCAGCACTATTTAAAATAGTCAGGTCATGGAAGCAACCTAAATGCCCATCGACAGACGAATGGATAAAGAAGATGTGGTACATATATACAATGGAATATTACTCAGCCATAAAAAGGAACGAAATTGGGTCATTTGTAGAGGTGTGGATGGATGTAGATTTTGTCATACAGAGTGAAGTAAGTCAGAAACAGAAAAACAAATATCATATATTAACGCATATATGTGGAGCCAGGAAAAATGGTACAGATGACCCGGTTTGCAGGGCAGAAATAGAGACACAGAGGTACAGAACAAACGTACGGACACCAAGGGGGGAAAATGGCAGGGGTGGTGGTGGTGGTGTGATGAATTGGGAGATTGGGATTGACATATATACACTAATATGTATAAAATAGATAACTAAGAAGAACCTGCTGTATAAAAAAATAAATAAAATAAAATTCAAAAATTCAAAAAAATATCATGCTTGCTTGTTTTTACTCTTTGTTCTTTGGATATACAGTATATGTCTCTGCAAAATGACTGACTGAGAAGGCTATGTGTTAGCAATTCAATAAAAGTAGTTAAAGCATGTCCCAGGGCCTGGATTTCAGGGGCAAAATTTTAAGGGGGTGCCAAAAAACTCATTTATCAAGATATTTTAATGTAGTATTTAAAAAAATCAAAATTAATGCCAAGCAATCCATAATAAAATTTCAAAATTTTAAATAAAGCCATATCAGTTTCCTAGGGCTGCTGTAACAAAGCACCATAAACTGGATAGCTTAACAGAAATGTATTGTCTCCCTGTGCTGGAGGCTGGCCACTTGCAGGCAGAAACCTCATGCCTCTCCCCTAGCTTCTGGTGATTGCTGAAGTCTTTGGACTTTCTTGGCTTGTAGCTGCACCACTCCAATCTGTGCTTCCCTCTCCCCCTGACCTTCTTCCCCGTGTGTCTCTGTGTCTTTCCTCATCTTCTAAGGATGCCAGTCACTGGATTTAGAGCCCACTCTAATCCAGTATGATCTCATCTCATCGTAATCTAATTATATTTGCAAAGACCCTATTTCCAAATAAGGTCACATTCTGAGGCTCCGGTGGACATAAATTTTGGGGAGACACTATTTAACACTGTAGACAGGATCAGTATTACTGATTTTCCCTTTTGCCTCAGGATCTAATATGACTCAGCATGGCCTCCCCCATTTTAGTAGCAAGCATAGGCTGGCCACTGCCCAGTGAGCTGCTATTACATGAGCTTTGTGGTCCAAGACTTAGAAGGCGGCTGTGTGTGTTCTTCCTGAGAACTTTCACCTACTCACCTGCCTCAGCTTCCACATACTTGTATGATGACTCTGAAATCTATCTCTCCAGCCTTGCTACTTTCCTGAGTTCTGGTTTCCAGTATGTTCTTTTTTATATTATTTATTTATTTTTTTATAGATAAGATTTTTTTTTTTTTTTTTTTTTTTTTTTTTTTGCTGTACGCGGGCCTCTCACTGCTGTGGCCTCTCCCATTGCGGAGCACAGGCTCCGGACGCACAGGCCCAGCGGCCACGGCTCACGGGCCCAGCCGCTCCGCGGCATATGGGATCCTCCCAGACCGGGGCACGAACCCGTATCCCCTGCATCGGCAGGCGGACTCTCAACCACTGCGCCACCAGGGAGGCCCTATAGATAAGATTTTTAAAAATATTTATTTTATTTATTATCATTTATTTTTGGCTGCGTTGGCTCTTCATTGCTGCGCGCGGGCTTTCTCTAGTTGCAGTGAGCGGGGGCTACTCTTTGTTGTGGTGCGCAGGCTTCTCAGTGTGGTGGCTTCTCTTGTTGTGTAGCACGGGCTCTAGGCACGCGGGCTTCAGTAGTTGTGGCTCGCAGCCTCAGTAGTTGTACAGCACGGGCTTAGTTGCTCCGCAGCATGTGGGATCTTTCTGGACCAGGGCTCGAACCCGTGTCCCCTGCATTGGCAGGTGGGTTCTTAACCACTGCACCACCAGGGAAGCCCCTCCAGTATGTTCTGATTACCTGTTCTATGCATATAACTATACTATACCCCCATTCTCCAAGGCTTTTAGGATCATTTCTTTATCCCAAATGTTCTGAAATTGTACAGTGATGTAACTTAGATTTTTTTTTTTAATTCAGTAAGCTGGGTATTAAGTAGATGCTTTCAATCTGGAAACTCATTTCTTTAAGTTTGAGGGAATGTTCTTTTATTATTTATTCAATAATTTTTTCCCTTTGCTTTATTCTCATTTCTTTCCAGAACTTCTATTAGTCTAATGTTGGGGAGCCTGGATTTTTCTCCCAATATTCCTATCCTTTTTCCCTTTTTTGTATTTTGTTTATTTTATGGGAAGTTTCCTTAAAATTTTCTTCTAACCTTTCTTTTGAAATAATTTTCATTCTGGTTATTATACTATACTCTAATTAGGGTTAGGGTTAGTTTTCAAAAGTCCTTTCTTTTTCTCTGATTGCTTCTTTCTTTTTTAAAAAAACTTTTAAGTAGCGCTTTATTCTTGCGTCATGGGTCCAACAGTTTTTCTTCTTTTTCAGAGGACACTAGTTACTTTGAAATTTTCTTCTGTTGTCTGCATTGTCTGTTTCTTCAATTTTTTTTTTTTCCTTTTTTCCTTGCTCTGTGTCTCTTATGTTGGAGAGTTCCCTAAAATGTTTGGTGATCCTTGGCTGTTTGTAAGAGTGAGGATGGAAAATGATGATTTTGGTGGGAAGGGGAAGCCTGATGCACGGAGGATTAAGTCGGGAGTGAGCCAATCTCTAGAAGCCTTGCCCTCTGTTAGAGCACAGGAGGATCTATGGCCCTCTAGTCTTGGAGGGGGTAAACCGGCCTGGTCAGAAAGCTTCCAGGGAAATGAGTGGGCAAAGGGGCTGGGAAGCCTTGCAGACCAGTATGTAGGTTTCCCCCCCAATTATTCTATTTTCAATTTATTTCTGGCCCCTGCCTTTCCACTGGCAAGGGGGAGTGGCACTTTTGATCTCTGAGTCTCCAGAATCCTGGGATGGGATAGGCTTGCTAATCACTGCTCTCTGCTCTGCTGGTGCTTTGGTTTCAGCTTTTTCCTAGGTTAGTCACATTCAGCTATTGGGTTGCCGGCTTCCTAAAAATGTGAGTTGGTCTGCTGTTTATATTTTTCTCTATTTCCTTGTGGATTTATAACTTTTACTTTCCTTTTCTGTCTTTTGAGGGTAGTTTGAGAGAGGAGATAAAAAGCATATGTTCAATTATCTATCTTTTAGGTAATTAATAATTCATTATTAATCTTTGTAGATGATCACTGCATGGTTTTCCCTTAGAAGAGGACTTCTTCAATCACAAATATAATTAAATATGTCAGTACTTTATTTTATCATGGGATTAAATGTTCCACCAGTTAAAGGAACTCATATGTATTAGGGCCATCTAGTGGACAACTTGAATTTAGCACCAAAGGCTTTAAATGCAGCAGGGCACTTTCTGAAACCTAGGAAAAGAGCTAGAAAGCATCACTTACTACCATCACTTACCTTGGTGTCTGTATGCAAAATCTCCCCAAATAGAAGTGTTTCCTCTATTATATGGAAAGAACATACACACATTTATTTTGTAGTTTATTTTAGTACATATTTTATTTCATCTTTATGGCTATCTTAAAGTCTAATTGTTGAAATTTAAAATGTTTCTCTACTAATATCCTTGTGGGAGATGAAAAAATAACTGACCTGACTGTCCTCCTTTCTTTATAACAGGCTTTTTATTCAGTGAGGATTAGATTCTATTTCTTTCTCCTCTGGGATATTTCACTAGTCTATGGTTGGCCTTTCCTAGGAATTAATTGAAAAGGAAATGGCAGATAGGATTAAGCTGCTGGACCCAGTAGAATATTACAGGCCAGGCTTGGAGGTACCTGTGGCCAGCTGAGACAAGCTGCCTGTGAATTATACTGCTCTGTGGTTATTAAGACTTCATGTTACACCAGTGAATTGAAAAGACGTAAGTTATCCAGTCTCTCAATCTTACCCTCAATAATTTACTTTAAAAAAAAAAAACCTGTTCTGGAGATTTCAGGCAAAAATTTTAAATTACTTCTTTTTTCATAACTCAGAAGGATTTTATGATTTTATGTCCATAGCTGCAGGACCTGTTGTAGATATTCCTAAGCCTCCATTCAGCCAAATCATGAGAGTTCCCACAGTGTCAAAATATATGAATAGCCAGTGCTTGAGCCAAGTGCAAACCAATTAGGATTTTAAATAGATCACCTATGAGCTGAAATTTGCTACATAATGTAAATGCCATCTAGTGGCCAAATATCATTTTTAGTCCTCAATCAAAGCAGTTTTGGTGCCTTCTAGTATTTTTCTTAGAGTGATTTACCAGATAGTTTTGAATTAGGGATATTATAGCTGCTTCTGCTCTTTGAGTGAAATGGAATTGGAATATTTCCTGACCATAAAAAATGTTTAACAGCTTGAAATGTGCCTAAGTCCTAGCTCTTATTCCAGATGCATCTGCTTGTATGGATGCAAAACAAAGAATTGTTGCTTGGTTTGGCTACTAGGTCATTAAATAGCACCAGTAGTTATAATTTATTACTTTGTAACTGATAAGTAAAAGGAAGTATTATACGTATTGTGAGGTAACTAGTATAGGAACAAAATTCTAAATAATGATGGCCAAAGGGTTTAAAGGATCAACAATTTTCAGTCTCAGAAAATTGAAGAGCTATGAGAGAGACATATCATTTGCCCATAAATGAGTGCCATGGGCAAGCAAATTAGTGTGATATAATAATGGTGGTGGTAGTAGCAGCAGCTAACATACTGAATGCTTAAGTGCCAGATGCTATTCTGAATGCTCTGCTTGTATTAACTCACAACAACCTAATTAAGTAGGTACTATTGTTATACCCATTTTACAGACAAAACTGAGGCACAGAATGCCCACTAGTGAAAGGCTGAGTAGGGATCAGAATATTTGGAGTGTCCTTTGGTCTCTTAGCTGCTTTGGATTTTGGTTAGTACTACTTTGGTTGAAGGATTTTTGGAGAATGATGAAAGTCCCTTTAATAGAACCAGGGCACAGTCAGCCTTGATCATCCTGGGCTGGGGCTCCACGTAGGGTTGGAGATGTTGGCTCAGGGATGAGGTGGAGCAAACAGGGTTCGCTCTGGTCCCTGAACTACCTGCTGGGTCCTTGATCTACCTTGGTTAGACCTACCTTCTTTCTTGGCTCTGTGGGGGTAAACTGCCCCTGGAGAATTGAGAGTAAATTTGACTTTTGTATGATTGTGGTCTGAGGTTATTTATAACCTCCTCTTCAGCTTTTTACTCCAGATAGTAGAGAGTTGATTGAGCGTAACCAAACTAGCTGTCTGTGTTTATGCAATAAATAGGACATCATTAAGCATTCTTTTTCTTGTTGGTCACAAATCTGGTTCTATTCTTTCACTTCTGGCATGTGACCAGTTAAAACCTTAATGATAATAAATAAGTTAATACCTCACACAGTGCTTTGTTGATTTCAGTGAGCTTCACAAAGTATTTTTGAGGTCGATAACAATGGTTCCATTATCCTCCGTATACAGATAAGGAAACTGGGACTCAGAGAGATTAAGTGGCTTGCCAAAATACACATGACTGCTGGCATATAATTAAGACTAGAACACCTAGGCATTTCATTGCATTTGTTAACACACACACACATATTTTTCCAGGCACGCAGATGAATATGTGTGCATGAATAAATGATGATGCCAACTGCATGTTAAGTAAGGTAGCCTCATATAAAAGTGAAACCATGCTAACTGCAATTTTATCTGCTATCTCCTACTTTCTCAGTTACTGTTAGAGATCTTTGAAAGGAAGTCAGACAATTAAATCAGCGCTATAGGTTAGATAATTTAGATGTTTTATACTCTCTCTCATAGGCAGAATCTAGGTAATCTTTCAAGGCTTACTCTAGTCCTCTAATTTTATTTTTTAATGAAAAAAAGTAGGATTATAATTCTTTTAAAAATGTTTTACTTGTATAAAATAAGCAGTTTTACAAGCTTATCATGCTTAACATGATTTATCCAGAAGGAGGCAGCATTTTACTATTAAACTGATGCTTCTGCAAAGATTCTAACAAGTTGTTTTTTCTCCTTTTCTTTAAAGTTGTAGACTACCTAATGACACACATCCAAAAATCTTTCAGGGCAAAGATTCTTGGATATCACCAGAGCTTTGCATATTGAACAGTTATAAAATCCAAATCCTGCTCAGATTAAACACATCTAAAATTACAAGTAGCAAATCCACTGATAGGAACTGTTTTTCAGTAAAGATAATAATCAAAATATAGAGTTGAACAGAAGTTGGAGTAGAAGAAAGGGAAAATGAATGGTTCGATTATTGTAGAAACTTGTAGAAAATAGGTATTTGATCAATAAAATATAAACTTTAGATTAAAAAACACTTCATTCAGAAATAAGGATAATGAATTAGTTTTAATCATCTACCTAGTTTCATAAATGTAACTTGCTTTTTCTTTCCTTGTTTTCATAGAATCACAGGATCTTTAGAAGGGACCTTGAAATTTCACGTGACATATTTCAGTGATTGCTGGTTAGAACTCATTTCACCCATCTGGGGAAGCACGTCTATCTGTTTTCAAAGAATTAGGAAGAAAGGGATTCCAATATGATAGGGGAAGTGCAATTGTGAGAATGACAGGATGGCAAGGGAGACTTTTTCTATTGCCCTGTGTTTGACAAAAAGGGTCCAGAGCTCAAAACACTAACTGGGGTCTACCACTTTCTCCAAAGTTTTCCTAAGGCTCTGAAGAATTGGGCATCAGTCCCTACCTACACCCCCTGCCCCTTAATACTCAGTCCCTGGTCTATAAAAGATGAGCGGAGTAGGTGATTCCTCCCCTTCTTATTGGGGAGGGATTTCTCCTGACTCCCATTGCCAAATGAAGAAAGAGGCTCCAAGACAATGGCTTTTAGGGTCTACCCCTGGTGACCTCTGCTTGGATAGCAGAATTGCTGGGCTCTCCATTCCTACCAGAGCAGAGAAGATGGAAGCCAGGGAGAGCTGGCTGGCCATGTGGAAGAGGTGACAGTGGAACAGTGATCTTGCCCACCCTTATGTGGCATGGCCAGGGTGTGAGAAATTCCTTGGAACAAGGGAATATACGGAAGGCATATATTCTTGAGCCACCTTGCTGTACAATTCCCCCCCACCCCACCGGCCCAGGACTATGCACCATGACTTGGGTTATATTACTGAGATAACTGAGGGCGTGGGTGGGAGAGGGCCAGCTAGAGCTGAACCTTCCAATGGGAAGATCTCTCTGGATAATTTTCACCTGTGCTCCCAGAGAGGTGGACTTTGGATACTGACATGCACACTCAGGGCTCACTGGAGAAGCAGAGCGGCCAACAGAGAGATGGCTACGGCTGCCCCTTTCCTTCCCCTTCTTCCTGATTCCAACACTTGAGAGAGAGAAGCCCGGCCTGGGACAGGTAGGAGAGGGTGTTTCGCAGGCAGGACTCCCTCCAACTCCATCTCACACCAAGCAGTCAAGATTCCAATTCATGCCTTCTCTGGAGTGGTGCGCTAGGGAGGAGACAGAATTTACATAGAGTTTGAAATTGAAATTTTATACATTTTTTTTTTCAAAAGCGACTTTATTTTTTTTTAATTTTTTATTTATTTATTTATGGCTGTGTTGGGTCTTCGTTTCTGTGCGAGGGCTTTCTCTAGTTGTGGCAAGTGGGGGCCACTCCTCATCGCGGTGCACGGGCCTCTCACTATCGCGGCCTCTCTTGTTGCGGAGCACAGGCTCCAGACGTGCAGGCTCAGTAATTGTGGCTCACGGGGCTAGCTGCTCCGTGGCATGTGGGATCTTCCCAGACCAGGGCTCGAACCCGTGTGTCCTGCACTGGCAGGCGGACTCTCAACCACTGCGCCACCAGGGAAGCCCAGAAATTTTATACATTTTTGAATAACCAAAAGTGAATAGAAAGTGATGCAATCTGGCCAGGATGTCATGGAGTGATAGGAAAGGGAAATGTGGAGTATAGATGAAGGCTGGTACAGTTCTGATCACCAGTTCCAGTGGGTCTATTTACCCTAGAAACAGACTGGGAAAACTTCAAGGCTTCTAAGAGAATCACCATATCCAATATGGAACCACCCAAGCAGCAATGTAGAAATGGCTGAAGGTAGCATTTAAACATAGACAGGGTTAAATACAGAGTCCCAAGAATCCCTTGGCCTCTATGTGATGTGGAAGGATCCAGAAGTTCCTACTTGACCTGATGAAGGGAGAAACCAGAAGCCTGCCTGGGCTGTGGTAGCAATGGGTGGGACCCCAGTGCAGGCTTCTCTTAGGCACTGCTGGAAGATGAGGTGGAGATAGACTCAGAGGATTTACAGAGCCAGCCTGGGATAAGGTGGAGCCAGTTAAGAGGAAAAGACCCTCGAGACCCCCAGCTTTGCCAAAAGATCTGACCACAAATGTCTCCAGCAGGGTATGAGCAGGTGGTGCAGGGGACATCTCTGAGGACTCCAGTCCTGGAGACAACCACCCCCTTCAGCTGCCCCCACGGATATGCAATCTCTGCCCTACCTGTAAGTCCCCATCTTGGGAGGAGGGAGGAACAAGAGAGGAGAGAAAAGTCTTAGAGGGAGTTTGAACTTCAACTGACTGCATATTTACCTGGGACTGTTTAAACCAAAGTAACTGACTGATTCTTAACTGGTAAGTTTATATCTCCCTTTATCCCATCCCATCCCACCACCTCAAAAAGTGGGAGTGGGGATATATTAGACTTTTGGGGCTGCCATAACAAAACACCACGGACTGGGTCGCTTAAACAACCCAAGTTTATTTTCTCACTGTTCTGGAGGCTGGAAGTCCAAGATCAAGGTGCCAGCAGATTTGGTTCCTGGTGAGAATCCTCTTCCTGGATTGCAGATGGCTACCTTCTCTCTATGTCCTCACATGGCAGAGAAAGCGGGCTCTCGTGTCTCTCCCTCTTCTTAACAAGGGCACTAGTCCCATCATGAGAGCCCCACTCTCATAGTTTCATCTGAACCCAAACATCTCCCAAAGGCTCCATCTCCAAACACCATCACATTGGGAGTTAGGGCTTCAACGTCTGAATTTGGAGGAGGGACACAGTTCAGCCCATAGCAGTGGGCTTGTGAGGAAGTTTATATCATTTATAGAAAAAGCATGACATCACTATCTTTTGGTGTGCCTAAATTATACTGTGTCGTTAAAAAACAAATACCTTGTAAACCTCCTGAGGGCAGAGACTTGACTTAGTTCACTGCTGTGAGCTAAATCAAGGGCCTATGGCCATGACTGCCAGTGAGTAGCAGTCAATAAATATTCATTAAAGAAGTAAATAAATAGCAGTTTTCTTTTCATTTAACTGTTGAATAAATTCAATAAAGCTAGAGATTTCTGATTAAAAATGAAAAAAGAAAAAGAAATTCTACCACAAGTGCTTTTAGTTCCCCACCTTCCTACTGTGGGAAAGGTGTTTGTGTGGGATGGGTAGAGAAAAAGAGGGAGGGGTGGAGGGAAGGAGAGAGGAGGAAGTACAAAGAGGTTGGGAAGGAGAAAAAGAAAATTAGAGGAAGACAAGGAGGAAGAGAGGGAGTGACCTGAGGAAGGGGGAGAGAGATAGTGGGAAGGAAGGAGAGACCCGAGGGGGGACAGGGACTCAGAGATGATTGGAGTAGTGGAATTTGCCAGAAGGATTGGAATTTGGGGGGAAAGAGGAATTAGAGAGGATTTGCAGGGAGTCTTGCTCTATAATGTGTGGTGTGACACCCTCCTGATCTCCTCAAGACCTTTCGTCAAGAAACACATTCCTCTTCCCCTCTTTTCCAGTTGCTTTCCTGTTTCCATCTTGATACTTGGGTGTGTTGGAGGATTCAGTGTCACACACTCTTCACACAGTGGTGATCCAGGCTAAAGTTTAACAGTCAGATGGAGTCTGTCTTATGTCTAATTCCTTGTGTTGACATTCATGACGTCCTTTCCTGTTTTGTCCTATTGGAGAGCAGTCTGTCCCTGACCTGTTTAACAGCCATTTTAAACTGAAGTCTTATTGGAAATCAGCCTCCCAATTTTTCTTTCCTCACTGGAATACCTCAATTTCTTTTCTTTCTCTTCTTTTTAGGCTGCACTGTGCGGCGTGAGAGATCTTAGTTCTCCGACCAGGGATCAAACCTGTGCCCCCTACATTGGGAGAGTGGAGTCTTAACCACTGGACTGCCAGAGAAGTCCCTCAGTTTCTTTATTCTTTCCTCCTAGGTTGTTGTAGGCTTTCCTTCTGAGTCCTTTAATCACTTTAGCCTTCTTTGGATTTGCCATGGACTTCTTCAGCTAATTAGCCTGGAGGAGGATTAGCAAACACCACAAACAGTGCTTGGCTTGTGTATTTCTGAGCCATGCTCTATCTCTTTCAATGACTTTATATTTCTTCAGACTATTTGCTTAATTAAATAAAAGGCCAAGTTTTAGTTACAATGGTCCCAGTGATTTCAACCATCAGCTGAGTTTTTCTAACTCCTTCATACTTAGATCTCACTGCCTTTCGCAACAACATTGGCTGGAGTGTTGAGACTGGTGTTATATGAGGTTTTTTTCTGGTAGTCTATTTTCAATGTAAAACTCTTAGTGAATATTTAGAAGTATGATTTATTAAAACATTTAGAGTACACGTTTAATTAGAACTAGAGAATGTTAAGTCTATCATAAATGTCTGTTTTGGTTGATTACTTGCCTAATGAGGCATATTACTTTAAAAATGCTGAACATTCCATTCAACCATGTGGGACAAACTGGGAATTCTGAAGGATTAAATTTCAGTCCAAGAAAATGGGAAAATTCCATATAATTAAGAGGAGATGGGAAGAAGGAAATGGTAAGTTTGTAATTTTCTGGGAAAAAATTAAAGAAGTTTTTTCTGTATAGAAAAGTAGGGGAAGGGGTTATAGAATTTTAAAATATATTGACTTTGTGTCTCAGGGTAAATTTTGTGGTCCACTTTAAGGCTTGAAAATAATGTTTGCAATAGCCAATTGGATTAGTTATACTGAGAGCACCTTCCACAGTCAAAGACTATGTGGAGATAGTCCTGTGACGTTCGAGAATATTAACAAATACTTCAGTACACATGATCCCAGGCATGAAGTAATAGATGTGGTTTTAAAGGCTTTCTGGAGGCTCTGTTGAAATTTTTTGGATAAGGTCAAAGGTATTTTGAAATGTCAAGTACTTTATTTTGTTTTTGACCAAAAGAATAGAAAAATAAAGCTATGCTTAAGTCAGTGTTATAGGTGCAAAACAAAGTAAAAATTTGAGCTGATTTTCTAGGTAAGAAATAAGAAACTCTGAAATATTAATTTAAAGGCAAAAGTGAGTTCAAGTTGAATCCTTCATTGAATTGACTTTGTTCTATGGAGAATCAGCTTCAAAACTGGAAAGTGATAAGATTAGAAATGTTTTTGTTTGTTTTCTGTTTGCATCATTTTGGAGGTAGATTATTTGAGCCTTAGTTGAAGGGTACCCAGCCATTAGGCCATATTTTCTCAAAGTACCCACTTCGGTTATTTTAATTTCTTTGACTATTCCCTTATTTGTTTCCATTAATTCTTTTGTTCAAAATGGAAAGAGAACGGTCAGGGATGTGCTTTAGTTCTCAAGTTTGCCTATTTGTTTTCTCAGAGTCAGTGAACTCATTAATCATAATGCAGTCCTTGGTGAGAGAGGACCAGAGATGCATTGTGAAAGAAAATAAAAAGATGAGGGCACAGAGGGAAGATGAGGCAGATTCAGTTTCCAGTGCCCCGTGGTTATATTGGACTCAGAAAGTAAAATTAACATGCCTGTGTCCAGATCACACATATCTAGTGGCATCCACTTACCAACACCCAACCCCACAAAAATCATTAAATCACCTAAAGGATATGTTACGTCTTGAAAAGTGTGACACAGGTGCAGTTCACCTACCCTGAGTCCCCCTGTCTCTTCTGGCATTGATTGTGTGTTTTCCATCACTGTAGGCAGACCAGAGGTGACATCACATTTGAGGTGCAATCAACACAATTAGCAACGAGGTGGGATGTAGGCAGTTTTGGAGAGCTGGACCTGATGTCAGGGGAGGGCAATCTTGTAAGCTCAGAAGAAAGGACTATCAAACATTGCACATATTTGGGGGACCTTGACCTAATAAAGCACACCACAGCACACCCACCACTACAATATTTTACATTTGCGTAACAATTTTGGTCTAAATATCTTGGACATTTTTCAAGAAAAAGCATTGTTATTATAGTTCTCTTTTTATGTAAGTGGGAATAGTGGATGGCAGGAATGAAAGTAACTTTTAAAGGCAGTGTTCAGTGCTAGGTGAGGCCAGGAGTGGGTAAGAAGTATAAAAATTAAGGAGAAATGTATATAACAACATTAGCCAAAATAAATCTGGAAATGTAATTCTAACAAGTTTTCACCTTATTTCATTTTTTGCCTCTTTCCTTCCCAACAGCTCAACATTCTTATATTTAATTAAACCTGATCTTAAGAATGTTCTAGAATCCAGTTTGTGAATTTCAGCCAGTATATTACCTCCTTTAGAGATACATTATATTTTAAGTCTTTTCTTTCTTTCTGAAAGATGAGCTTTGTCCTCAGTAAAAGGAATTTCAAAGTCAACAGAGGATGATGAAGAACTTTTTTTTTTGAAGTGGAGAGTCCTTGCTAGTACAGTTCTGCTTGCCTTATCTGTATGTATTGATGGTTTTTGTCTATAAATACTTCTTCACGTAAGTAAGGTACAAAAAGTCAGAGAGTTCCAGTTGATTAAGTGGAAACTGATCAAGTAACTTTGAGATGGTCATACTATTAATAGAATTTTTTGGCCGTTCCCTGACATAAGCCAAGAGGTCTTCACTGGTGTGTTTTCTGGCAATATTGCAACAGCATATGTTACCAAGTTAGTCACAGTTCTTCCCCAATACATCTACCCCAAGAGTATTGGGAGAGACTTTTTTTTTGAGAGACTTTTAATTAAAGAAAAAATAGCAAATTTGTAAAATAGAATATACTAAAAATCTGGACTATTTAAGCACAATGTTTTAAAAGAATGACTCTATTATACCTGTGAAACATCACCCATATTCTGTCTGGTAAAATAAAAAAGGAAATACTTGGTTGAAGACAAGAGCAGAGTTCATGTCTTCATGATCACATATCTCAAAATCAAAATATAAATTCATTAAGTTCATTCCAAGGATTTGTCAGTTTGCATATGATTTATTCTTGTTAACAAGGGCCAATATATTGAATTAAAGCTTTATATCAAACTTCTGTCCTATAGGACTTAAAGTAAACAAGTCTGGATGACACATGGGCATGATGCAGAAAATCACTAATGAAAATAAGGCAGGATTCCAAGTATATCAGATGTCTATGTTTGTGTATGCGATATATTAAATAATGGATTTGCGATTTCGTAAATCTAAGGTCTTGTCTTGGTTTTAAGATTTTGATATTTCAATGACCCATCCAGACCCTTTCATCATCATTCCTTGACTTATCCCTAAGCCTCTGCTTCTCCACTTCTGCCAACCCTTGGTATGTTCATACCCTAGACCTCATCATCACATGGAAGTACTTTACCACTGAATTTTTTTTTTCCCTTTGACCACAGCTTTTTCTTCAACCTCCCCCATTTCTCAACCCCTCTGAAATGGTTGTTCTTTCAATTTCACCCTTGGCACTTCTCCATGTAGCCTGCGACAGGCCCATTCTAGTCTCTTGATTCTCTGTGTTCACTTGGGTCCTGGAATCTCATCTAGACCAGACTTGGTTCTTGAAAATGTGTATTTAGAAAGGAGAACAGCCTTGATCTCATTGTGATGTCCTTCTCCTTAACACCTCCCTCCCTCTTCTTCCCGTCTATTGGCCCACCATACCCTTTGCTCCCAGCTTCATGTTTGGGAAAGGGAGAGCCTGGGGAAAGCACATCAGATATGTAACTACCTCTGCTCAGAAGTGACCCACATCAATCACTTCTGCTTACATTCTATTGTCAAGTAGAGCTGCAAGGGAAGCAGGAAAATGTAGATGTACACAGAGATATCCACGGGCATTAATAGTTTCTCTGACATCTACCTTGTAAGATTGTTTTGAGAATTATATACAATAACATTTGTAAAGTATTTAGGTCAGTGCTTGGTAGATAGTTTTCTCAATAATTATCTGGTATTTTTTATTTTGATGAAAGTTGTTTTTCTCACTGTAAGTCAATGAATTAGCGTCCCACTGTATATATTTCTGTGAGTTTGGTTAATGCGAGCCAAAGTCAGAGAGGCTGCTTCATACTCAGAGTGTTGATAAAACCTTATTTCTGGGTCTGCATATACAAAGACTACCTAGAAACCACATAGAAACACCACCTTGTGAAGTCACATCTTGGGGACAGTTGTCTCTGAGGTGAAATTGCTCAGTCACATTTTTCCTTCTGATCTTAGCTGGGCTTTCAATATTAAGAGCCCTGGGGCAGAGTATATATGTATTTATCTATCTGGATTCTGGGGGTTGTCCTTAGTTATCTCTAGCAGGCTCCCTGTCCTATTCCCCATAGCAGTTCCTGAGGTTTTTGTAGGATACTTGCTATGGAGTTTCCTCCTGGCATAGCCTGGTGTGGGGTTTGCCTGGAGACCCTGCTGCTCATTCCATAACCACCAATATTCCAGCTGTTTTACCTGCTAATACTGACCCTGAATATGTTACCCTTTCTAATAATTTCATGCCTTTATATCTTCTAATGCTTCTGCCACTTGCTTCTCAGATCAGGTCACCCCCTGACCTGATCTGGGAAGCAAGGAGGGGCATGGCACATCTGCCCCAACATCAATTTTACTCAATGATGAGAAATAAAAACTATTATTTTTTATTTTGGAACAAACATAAATACATTAGGGAATAGAATGTAAATCGTCTTGAATTTTAAATCTAGAACTACAAGAAAATTTCTTCTATAAATTGGGTGGAACTCTGGCTCTGTTTCTAGTTTGATTTCCTTTGCTGTGTGGATACACTGGGGGGAGAGGTAAGGAGCACATCTTTTCTCAATTGCCCCTCTGGTTAACTTGGACTTGCTCTTGCTGAGTCTCATATAGAACCTGTTCCAGCATGGTATCTTCTGATAGGCCATTCCTGATGTTCTCTGGCTAGCAGAGATGCCTCTTTTTCATTCTCAGAGTTGTGCAGGGTTCTCTTATGGACTTTGTTTATAATTTTATTATTTAGTTATTTAATAAACACATGCAGCACTTACTAAGGGCAAGGAAATCTTCTAAGCGATGAATATATGTTAACTCTCACAACCACCATATGAAAGAGGAACTGCTTTGTGTGTGTGTGTGTGTGCGTGTGCGTATATGTGTGTGTGTGTATGTAGGTACAGTTGACCCTTGAACAACACAGGGGTTAGGGGCGCTGATCTTCCACATAGTTGAAAATCCACATGTAATTTATAGTCTGCCATCCATATCCCCAGTTTCTCTGGATCTGAAGAGTCATCAGCCAATCACAGATTGTGTAGTACTGTAGTATTTACTATTGAAAAAAATCCCCGTTTAAGTGTATCTAAGTGGAGATCTGTGCAGTTCAAACCTGTGTTGTTCAAGGGTATCTGTAGATATGTGTGTATGTGTGTGCACATGCATGCATGAGTGTATGAAACACCGAGGCACAGAAGTCAAATAACTTTCTCAGGGTCACACAGCCACTTATAGGCTACAAGCCAGAGCCAGAATTCAAACTCAGATATCTGACTTCTAAATTACTATGTTTGCTACCTCTTGCATTAATTGTTGGGTAACTTCTCTTGTTCTCTAGACTATTAGGGCCTTGAGGACAGAGTTTTATTGATCCCTGTGTCCCTCCAGCCTAGAATGGGGCCAGGCACACAATAACGGTGCAGCAAATGTTGGCTAACCCTCTTTACAGAGAGGGTGGAAGTCGCTAGGACTGCGTGCCTGGTCCGAGTTTTACCCTCTTAATCACCCTGTCACTTTCTCTATGTAAATAGCTCATGACCTCTAATTGCTAGAGGAATCTTAAACTCATTTCATCCTGGGGCTTCCCTGGTGGAGCAGTGGTTAAGAATCCGCCTGCCAGTGCAGGGGACACGGGTTTGAGCCCTGGTCCGGGAAGATTCCACATGCCGCGGAGCAACTAAGCCCGTGCACCATAACTACTCAGCCTGCGCTCTAGAGCCCGAGAGCCACAACTACTGAAGCCCACGTGCCTAGAGCCCGTGCTCCTTAACAAGAGAAGCCACCGCCATGAGAAGCCCAAGCACCGTAAGGAAGAGTAGCCCCTGCTCGCTGCAACTAGAGAAAGCCCGCAAGCAGCAATGTGGAAGACCCAATGCAGCCAAAAAAAAAAAAAAAATTAAAAAAAAATTAAAAAGAACCCCCAAACTCATTTCTTCCTGTGCTTAGTGGAACAAGATGTGAAATTTTTGTATAAAATAACTTTTGACATTTTTCTGGAATATTTCAATAATATCTTTGACTGGGAATTGTAGGATCCCAATTTCCCTCTCTACCCTGTTGTTTATGATTCTAGGAAGTTTGGTTTGGTTGTGCCTGTTCAAGGTTTGTGGAAGTTTGGGAATCTGCATGCCAAGCTCTGAGATTTCAGTCTGTATAACCTGCCCTAGAGCCATGATGTCACGGGCGGACAACACCAAAAAAAAAAAAAAAAAAAAAACCCAAAACAACACCACCACCAAAACAATGACAGCTTTAAAGGATTTGGAAGTAGAAGAAAATGTCACTACCTGCAGCTTCCCTTGAAATCCTTCCTAAGCCACATCTCGAGAGGGTGTTTTGGAACCACAACTTTATATTTCCTGTAAGCTAAAGCATTTTGAAAACATACTTGTTGCAAGTGATGACTGGTTAGAAAGAAATTCACCGACTGTTAGTTCCACAGAGAAGTAATCATCAGAGCTTAAGAAATCAAAACAATATTTTTCTTAGAAAATATGTTTTTCATGAGTATCAAGCTGGGGATCTTCCTAATTTTGTTTATATCAAAGGGAGGGCTTTGCATTGAAGCACATTTTGACTCTCCTGTGGTCCTGGTTTTCCCTGGCTGGCCTCACCTTCTCTCTCTCTTTCTCACACACACACTTTTTTGTTTGTTTGTTTCTATTTGGAATATTTTGAGAAAATGTGGTCTCCCTGCCATCAGCCCCCATGTCAACATTTATTGATTCACTAATACGGTAAACCGCTATATAACTTTTACCATTACCTAATGTGCATCTGATTTTCTTTTTCAAAAACTGGAAATAGTTATGCATGTCTTTCTATGAGCATATAGTTAAAATTATGTCAAAATTATTCTCTCTCCCTGTTTCCCTCCTACTCTTGCCCCTCTTCTCCCATCTCCAACTCTAGAAACAAGTCAGCGATGTTTTTACAGTCAAAGAGTACCTTGAGGGAGGAAATACTTCTATTTCCCCTTGAGGGCAATCTAGAAAATTCTGCTAACACACTAAGAGGTGTGAATCACTACAGCAAGGCCAAGGGGATCATATAGTTGAATTCAGATCCTGAAGCAGTTACTTTGGATAGAAATGGCTTTGCCACTAATTGCTCATGACATATTAAGGGCTATGGGCTGCAAAGATTATACATAACAAGAATTTAGGGTAGTACATTTTAAGTTATTTGTTGAGTATTACCTGTGGTAGGTAGACAGGGTATGAAAAATATAACTGACAGTCAAAAATCAATGCTTCACATATTCACAATAAGAATGTATATGTATGTATATGTAAATAAATACATATTATATTTACTTATGGCCTTTCTTATCCCCCAAAGGATTTAAGACTATTTACCAAAATATACATGATATAAAGAGATAAATAAAATAGAAAGCAAGTGGATGAGGAGATCTAAGGCCCTAAGAGGGTAGGAAAGATGAAGATGAAGCTAGGAGTGATATTAGTACCTGCAGTGTGTGCTGTAAGGATGGGTCTCTGCTCATGTTGGGCTACATGGGCTCTTTGCTACATGTCTCTTTGCTACATGTTGGGTTATATTTGCTCAGCAGCTAATATAAAAAGAGCCATAGGCTCAAAACTGACTTAGCAGGAGAAAAGCTATTTCTGCTACTAAGAAGAACAGGAGAACTTCTCATAGAGGGTATAGTAAAATAATAAACAAAGTCCTCAGCAATATCCCCCGAGTAAGTACAGTGATGAGTTTTATTTGGTTGTTCCACGATCCAGACTGCCCTGAGGCTGGCTGATACTCACTTCTCCAGAAATAGTTGTTTTTCATTTGTGAGCTGCGTATAGTTTACTATGGCTCAGGAATCTTTGAGGAAGGGAAGATGACAAAATGTTATTGTTTTTCTAGATTAAAATAGGCAACAATACTTTGGCAGCTGATGTATAGCCAATGTAGAATCAAAAAAATTACATATATATTTTTAATCCCAGAGGTAAATACAATTTTTCTTAATTTCACTGAGTAGTTATTATTATTATTGCTTACTGTCATTCGATGCTATTTATTTGAATATTCCTCCTATACCTTCTAGCATGTGTATAGAGGAAAGAGGGCAGAGGTTAAGAGATTTAAATAAAATTTCTTACATGTTTCCTGTGTTTGCATTAGACTCAAATTTTTTAATGAAAGTGATACATGTTCATTGTAGAAGATTTAGAAAATACAAGACAGACAAATGGTCTAAAATCTCACCATCTAGAAATACGTTTGAGGTGTTATGTAGTGTATGTCTTTATGTATGTGGTGTATGCATTGGCTTAGTTTCCTAATTTTATGAGGGTTACCTAACCACAGTCATAGAAACTAAACACCATAGTTTCTCTACTTATGACTAAGCAAGGCTATTGATTTTCTATTTACTTTGAACACACAAGTAATGTGGAATGGGAAGAAAAACACAAAAACAGAGCTTTGAGTGTAAGGCCAAAACCTGAGATAAAGTCTGACATTCACAACTGGCACCTACCCCTTTCTTAAAAAAAATAAATCCTTTTAGGTCTCAGCTTCCACAAAGCAAAAATGTTACCAAAGTGCTGGTGCTTCAGAAAGTGGGATGCATACTCTCACCACTGCTATTCAACATAATGTTGGAAGTCCTAGCCACAGCCATCAGACAAGAAATAAAAGGTGTGTAAATTGGAGGGGGAGAGGTAAAATTGTCACTACAGTAAGTCCTCTACATACGAATGAGTTCTGTTCCAAGAGTGCATTCGTAAGTCCGATTTGTTTGTAAGTCCAACAAAATTAGCCTAGGTACCCAGATAACACTATCAGCTATACAGTACTGTAATGTAATAGGTTTATAATACTTTTCACACAAATAATACATAAAAAACAAACACAAAAAATAAAGAAAACATTTTTAATCTTACAGTGCAGTAGCTTGAAAAGTACAGTAGTACAGTACAACAGCTGGCATACAGGGGCTGGCAACGAGTGAACAGGCAAGAAGAGTTACTGACTGGAGGAAGAAGAGGAGGTGGGACATGGCAGAGCTGAAGGATCATCAGCAACAGGAGATGGAGGGCAAGTTGCAATTTCATTCACACCTGACGCTGTTGGCACAGGTTCTGGTTCCTTGCTGGATTCAATTCTATCTACCCTCTTGAAAAAAAGATCCAGTGATGTCTGGGTAGTAGCTCTTTTTATCTCGTCATAGATAACACAGTAGCAATGGCTTGCATTCTGAATGGCTGCTGCAACCTTTGTGTACCATTCTATGTTCAGGTCCTGTGCCTCAAAAACTAACAGTGCCTCCTCAAATAAAGGAAATGCCCTTGCCATTTCCTGCATCATGAATCTCTTCAGTTCTTCAGTTACTTCTTCTCCCTTTTGTTTCTCTTTGTCCTTTCTCTGGGCCTCCAATTCCATCAGGCCTTCATTAGTAAGCTCCTCATGTTGCACAGCAAGGAGTTCAATGAAGTCGTCCTCTTGCAGATCTAGCTCCAGCTTCTCGATGAGGGTCAGTAAGTTGTTGAAGACCTCTTTGGACTCCTCAGCCGCCTTCTCAAATCCACAAAAATTGTGAACAAACTGTGGGCAAAGGTTCTTCCAAACCCCATTCATGGTGATGACCATAACCTTACTCCAAGCAAAGTCAATGTTTTTTATGGCCTTGTAGATGTTATAGTCCATCCAAAATTGTCGCAAGTTTATTCCTGATTCGTCATTCGCCTTTACTGATGAAAAGTGTGACGTAAATAATATTTCTTGAAAGTCGCTATAACTCCCTGGTCCATAAGTTGGATGAGCGAATGCACAGTCACATCTTTGAAAGTTCGCAACTTGAAGGTTCATATGTAGGGGACTTACTGTATATGCAGATGACACGTACTATATATAGAAAACCCTAAGGACTCCAGACAAAAACTACTAAAACTATAAATGAATTCAGCAAAGTAGCAGGATACAACATTAACACTCAGAAATCGGTTGCATTTCTTTACACTAACAATGAAATATCAGAAAGGGAATGTAAAAAACCAGTACCTTTTAAAATTGCACCAAAAAAAAAAAAAAACAACCTAGGAATAAACCTGACCAAGGAGATGAAAGACCTATATGCTGAGAACTATAAAACATTAATAAAGGAAATTAAAGAGTACTCAAAGAAATGGAAAGCTATCTCACAGTCTTGGATTGGAAGAATTAATATTGTTAAAATGGCAATATTACCCAAAGCAATCTACAGATTTTAAAAAAATATTTAATTATTTAATTATTTATTTATTTTGGCTGCGCCAGGTCTCAGTTATTGCATGTGGGATCCTTGTTGCAGCATGTTTAGTTGTGGCACGCAGGATCTGTAGTTGCGGTACGCGAACTCTTAGTTGCAGCATGCGTGTGGGATCAGCTCCCTGACCAGGGATTGAACCCAGGCCCCCTGCATTGGGAGCATGGAGTCCTACCCACTGAACATGAGGGAAGTCCCCAATCTACAGATTTAATGTGAACCCTATCAAATTACCCATGACATTTTTCACAGAACTAGAACAAATAATCCAAAAATTTATATGGAACCATAAAAGACCCAGAACTGCCAAAGCAATCTTGGGGAAAAAGAACAAAGCAGGAGGCATAACCCTCCCAGACCTCAGACAATACTGCAAAGCTACAGTAATCAAAACAGTGTGATATTGGTACAAAAACAGATATATGGATCAATGGAACAGAATAGACAGCCCAGAAGTAAACCCACACACTGATGGTCAATTAATCTTTGACAAAGGAGGCAAGAATATAAAATGGGAAAAAGACAATTTCCCCAGCAAGTGGTGCTGGGAAAGTTGGACAGCTGCCTGTAAATCAGTGAAGTTAGAACATACCCTCTCACCATACACAAAAATAAACTCAAAATGGAGTTGAGTTTTGGAGTTAAACATAAGACATTACTCCATAAACCTCCTAGAAGAGATCATAGGCAAAAGATTCTTGGACATAAACAGTACAAATGTTTTCTTAGGTCAGTCTCCCAAGGCAATAGAAATAAAAACAAAAATAAACAAATGAGACCTAATCAAACTTACAAGCTTTTGCACAGCAAAGGAAACCATAAACAAAACGAAAAGACAGACTACAGAATGGGAGAAAATATTTGCAAATGATGCGACTGACAAGGGCTTATGTATGTATGTATATATCCAAAATATACATACAGCTCATACAACCCAACAACAAAAAAATAAACAACCCAATCGAAAAATGGGCAGAAGACCTAAATAGACATTTCTTCAAAGAAAAAATACAGATGGCCAATAGGCACATGGAAAGATGCTCAACATTGCTAATTATTAGAGAAATGTAAATCAAAACTATAATAAGGTACCATCTCACACCAGTCAGAATGGCCATAATTAAAAAGTCTACAAATAACAGATGCTAGAGAGAGTGTGGAGAAAAGGGCACCCTCCTACACTGTTGGTGGGAATGTAGGTTGGTGCAGCCACTATGGAAAACAGTATGGAGGTTCCTCAGAAAACTAAAAATTGAATTACCATATGATCCAGCAGTTCCACTCCTGGGCATATATGTGGACAAAACTATAATTCGAAAAGATACATGCACTCCTATGTTCATAGCAGCACTATTCACAAGATCCAAGACATGAAAATAACCTAAATGTCCATCAACAGATGAATGGATAAAGAAGATGTGGTACATAATACAATGGAATATTACTCAGACATAAAAAGAAGGAAATAATGTCATTTGCAGCAACATGGATGCAACTAGAGATTATCACAGTAAGTGAAATAAGTCAGAAAGAGAACAAAATTCCATATGATATCTCATATGTGGAATCTAAAATATGACACAAATGATCCTGCCTACAAAACAGAAACAGACTCACAGACATAGAGAGCAGACTTGTGGTTGTCAAGGAGGAGGGGGTTGGGGAAGGCATGGACTGGGAGTTTGGGGTTAGTAGATGCAAACTATTACATTTAGAATGGATAGACAACAAGGTCCTACTGTATAGCACAGGAAACTATATCCAGTTTCCCGGGATAAACCATAATGCAAAAGAATATAAAAAAAGAATGTATATATGTGTATAACTGAGTAACTTTGCTGTACAGCATAAATTAACACAACACTGTAAATCAACTATACTTCAATTAAAAAAAAAACACAGAAAGTGGGATGCACTGTGCAAATGCAAATGTTATTGTCCTTGTTAACTAACCTGTTGTCTTGGAAGTTGTAAAAGAGCCCCGTGATGGGGGTCCTGACCACGTGCTCTTGACAATAATGAGGAAAAAGAGGAGAAGTTAGAAGGAACACTCTGAATCTAGCATCCATGATTTATGGACACCAGAGATCATGAAGTCAAATCTGAACCCCTCCGAGCTAGTCTTGTTTTCTTTGTTGTCCTTCTTAACAGCATTTCCTTCTTTTCTCTGCTTAATTCCCACTTTCCTTTTCTCTTGTTCCCGTTTCTTTCTTTTCTTCTCTTCCTCTTCCTCGTCTCCTTCCACTCCTCTCCTCTCCCTTCTCTGTCTTTAATTGACCTGCATTCTAGACATTTTCTGTCAAAATAGGAAAAGAACAGTAGGACAGAGCCCTTAGAATTGAGTTTGAATTTTGAATCCCAGTGAAAAACTTATATAAAATCTATGACAATCTTGGCTTTAACCAAGCCCACAGCTTAAAAAAAGATGATCATTTCTCCTGGACACTCATATATGAGATTTATGGGTGGGTGGGGGAATCTATAATTCCAGCATCACTGCTGAGGGTGGAGGTGATCATCTTGGCCACCAGCATGATTTCTCTCAACCGTCCCTCCATTCTCAGTCACAGCTGCTGGAAATTAAAACCCGGGAAAAGTTATCTGAATTTTAGGAGAGGAGTGGACTTTTTCTCTCATGAACCCTATAGGAAGTCTGCTACTTTCGTATATAAAGCCTACTTGAAAGCACAAATGAAAATTGAATAGCAAACATATAAGGTAAGTCTAATTATACCAACTTAAACACAATCTTTAAAGATGTATTTCTAACATATCATATGATATGTGCTGTAATTTTGATCTTTTTTTCCCCCTGTAATAGAACACTCTGTCACCTGGGTTAAGTTCAATGAAAACATTTGAATATGAATGCAATCTACAGCTTTTGGCATGTCCACTGATTTTCATCTTTATCTCAATAGTATTACTTTTATGAAACCTATATTTTTCACCAATATCAACCATTTCATTTTCCCATTTTCCACTACATTTTATAAAATGCTAATGGCAAAATATAATAAAGCGGTCAAATTCTTTCTACAGCACTGCCCTGTCATAAAGATGGCTGTGCTGGACAAAGTAAGTGGCTGACTGGCCTTAGGTAGCTCCCCATATCATGGCTCGAATTGTTTGTTTGGAAGCCAAGAAAAAATTCAGAATGTGGCCAACAAACGTCAGTTAAAGGGCCCTAATGTATGATGTATGTAAAAAAAAAAAAAAGTGGGTTATGCGGAATTTGTATTGAGGGAAATATAGGACCTGTATATTAAAAGGTGGATAAGGTAGGAAAAAAATAGCCTAAAGGTAAAATCTAAACAACAACATTATCATCATCATCAACAACAACAATGATATGACTAAGTTGTAAGCATAATAAAGACTTTGATTGTTTAAGATATGCATTTCTATTATTTTATTTTATTTTATTTGGGGGGTGGGATGGGGTTAAATGAGATGTGTGTTGAGGCAAAAAGAGACAAGTGAGAAATATTTCTCAGAGGCATTGCCATTTTCATATATTTTCCCTGAAGCATCATTAAAGTTGACAGGAAAAAGTAACAATTGCATATAAATAAGGAAGGTGACAGAGATGTATCCATTTTCAGTTCAGCAACACTATTGTGTTCCAGGTACTTTGGCAGTACAAAGCTGATCAAGATGCAGTCTTTACCTTTGAGGAGCTCCAGATGTATTTTGGGTAATACTGAGAATACAAAATAAAAGGTGGGAACAATCCAAATTGAATAATGAGATTTATTTCATTTTTCAAATAAATATTATATTATATTTTATAAATATAATATTTTATTTTAAAATTTGGAACAGTAGTAAATATTTAGAAAAGTTGTAAGCACAGTGCAGGACAGAAAACTTCTTGTTTTCCTGAACAACTGGAGAGCACATTGCTCACATGATGTTTCATCATTCTTAAATACTTCAGTGTTCATTTCCCTACAAGCACATTCTCCTACATGACCACAGAATAACCATCAAAATCAGGAAATTAACACTGAATCATTGCTAACTTCTAATCCTCAGCCCCCACTTCAGTTTTGCCAATATCCTAATTATGTACTTTATAGTAAAAGGATCCGGTTCAGAATCACACATGGTATTTCGCAGTCACATTAGTCTCCTTCAGTCTTGAAGTCGGTCTTTCTTTGACTTTCACAACCTTGACACTTAAGTTTTCATCACATGCTAGTTGTTTTGTACAATATCCTTTAATTTGGGCTCCTTTGACATTTCTTCATGATTATATTCAGGTCATGAATCTTTGGTAGGACTGCCACAACATTCTCTTTGCTACACCTATCAGGTGATGTACAATTTAGATTTGTCCCATTGCTAATGAAGTTCACTTTGATCACCTAGTTAACGTGGCATCTGCTTTGCCATTGAAAGTTACTCTCACTCTCTTTGGTACTTTGAAACTGTTTCTCACGAAACTTTTAATTCATTCATGATTTAAATCTGCTTGGAGTCACGGTTTCCTGTTTTATTCAATAGGTTATAATTATCATTTTTATTTTGATGCTCAAATTATCCCTGATTTGGCCAGTGGCAGCCCCCTCCAGCTGGCTTCTCTGTCCTTTTGACATTTCCCCATCATTCTTTTTTTTTAATCCTATTTTTTAAAAAAGTTTATTTATTTTATTTATATATTTTTGTCTGTGTTGGGTCTTCGTTGCTGTGCAGGGGCTTTAGTTGTGGAGAGCGGGGGCTACTCTTCGTTGAGGTGCGAGGGCTTCTCATTGCGGTGGCTTCTGTTGTTGCAGAGCACGGGCTCTAGGCGCTCAGGCTTCAATAGTTGTGGCTTGCGGGCTCTAGAGCTCAGGCTCAGTAGCTGTGGCGCTTGGACTGAGTTGCTCTGCGGCATGTGGGATCTTCCCGGACCAGGGCTCGAACCCTTGTCCCCGGCATTGGCAGGCGGATTCTTTTTTTTTTTTTTAATATTTATTTATTTATTTATTTTTATTTTTGGCTGTGTTGGGTCTTCGTTTCTGTGCGAGGGCTTTCTCTAGTTGTGGCAAGCGGGGGCCACTCTTCATTGAGCTGCACAGGCCTCTCACTGTTGCGGCCTCTCTTGTTGCAGAGCACAGGCTCCAGAAGCGCAGGCTCAGTAGTTGTGGCTCATGGGCCCAGTTGCTCCACGGCACGTGGGATCTTCCCAGACCGGGGCACGAACCCGCGTCCCCTGCATCGGCAGGCGGACTCTCAACCACTGCGCCACCAGGGAAGCCCTAGGCTCATCTTATACTCTCTCTGACCCAGTTCCAGAATCATCCATTTCTCTAAGAAATCTAGGTTGCTGTTAGTGGAAAATCATATTTATAACTCAAGATCTGGGTGTTAGGTGTGTTCATTGCTATGAGTGTGGCTGTTCCCAAGCCCTGTCAGTGGAAAGAGATAGACATCCATATCTATATCTATATCCATATATATATCCATATCTATATCCATATCCATATCTATATCTATATCCATATCCATACCTGTATCTATATCCATAGCCATATCTATATCTATATCCATATCTATATATATACCCATATCTATATCTATATCCATATCCATATCTATATCCATATCTATCTATATCTATATCCATATCCATATCTATATCCATACCCATATCTATATCCATATCCATACCTATATCCATATCATATCTATATCTATAACCATATCTATATCCATATCCATATCTACCTGTATCTATATCTATGTATATCTATATCTATATCTATGTATATCTATATCTATATCTATCTATATCTATATCGGCATCTATATCTATATCTCATAGATGCAAATGTATCTTTAAACAATATGGTTTTATTTACATGCATGTATAAAGACACATTTGCATTTATATGCTTTTCTATGTCTCTATACCCATTTATATTGACAATCATGAGTTTACACTGATATTTCCAATTCCAATCCAACACCATGGGGTCCATTCTAGTTTTCTTCCTTCTCATATTTGTGCCTTCCTTCTCCAACCATGGGGAACCTGACTCTTAATGTCCTTAATTTATTTACTTATTTCATCAGTCCCCTAGTATTAACCCATCTCTGCTGCCACCCTCTTGCCCACATGGACACTCATTTCACTCGAGTTGAGATGCCCTGTCCTGGGCTGTCCTCACCTCAGGGACACCTGATTATCCTGCTTAGGCTTCAGCATTCTGTGCTGGGCAGCCCAATGCCTGGCTATCTTCCTCACCCTGTCTGGGCTCTGACAGGCTACATACACCAGGTTGCCCTTTTGCAGGCATGTTCCTCACCCAGCTCTGGCTCTGACATCACATAGGGCAGCCATCCTGGGTGGTCACTATCTTGCTGGATTTGAGCTCTGACACCCTGCTCTGGGCCACTGTGGCCCTCTCCTTCGAGGGCAGATGCCTGCCTTAATCTGCCACACTTCGTGGCTTCAGGACTAAGTTTTGGAGGAGGGAAAGAGAGGGAAAAGGGGAGGGAGGAAACGGAGAAGAAGAGTAAGGTCTATTTGAAATTCTAAAATTTAAAAGAAATGAAACAATGTATACCACATATTTGTTTTCCATACCAACGAGAAGTGAGGCTTTCTCTAGGTCTTCTAAAAAGATGAAAAGATTAAACATGTTTTTTTTTCTGGGGACTATTGTAATGCTGGATAATTAGACTCAGATTCCTTATTTAGATTCTTATTTGGGGCCAGAAGGGAAGTCTCTTTTAATATACAATCTTTCCTTTTTTAATATGCCCAGAAGGATTGGAAAATAGTGGGAATTAACAATTATTGGTGAAGAGACTAGATTGTAAAGCTATTACAGTGTAAAATAAGGGTCAGCATTGCTCCCTCTAATCACTTCATGAAATTTCACCCCAAAGGCATTTATTCTTGTCTTTAACCATTGAAAGGCATGGCAAATACTATTAATTTAAACCAGATGAAGTCAAACAATTATTTATGACTCCATTTTGCTATTCTCTTGAGGTAATTATTACCAAGTGATCAGTGATTGAGTCTGAAAAAATGCTTTTAATTATTATTAACTGAATAACCACTGGCTTAATAAAAACTGTCTTAGGATATTATACTGGGAATTAATTGAATATAATGTATCTATCTACCTTCGAGAAATTATTTCCTGAGGGAGATAATAGAGAAGGAACAATTCTTTTTCACTTAAATAAAAAGACACTTAATAAATCCTCATTAAATGAAACATTTTTCTAATATTTGAGAGCTGGGGTGGCTTAGGGTAGTAAAATAATTTTATTTATGCAAATTCTTAATATGGCAAACATCTCAAATTAATCAACAAAGGTGGACAATCCAGTGCCTTGACTGAGAATTTTAATACCTAGTTAATAAACTGGATTAAAAAATGTGTCTATATAGTCAGTTGTCTATTTTCTTATGTAAAAAGTAGTAACAAGATCAAATTAAGGTAAATAACTTAAAGGTAAAGACCTAAACATGGTCACAAGACTATCCTTTTCTTTTTCTTTTAAAACTCAAGAAGCCAAGCAATTTGCTTAAATAATGACAGAGCATAAAATACAGGTTTTCTGTCCCTGACTGGCCTAACACTGCGTTGTTCCATGATTCCGCCTCAGGATTCGTACTAACTATAACATGGAAGAATTTTGGGGCCTTAATGCAAGGCATGATTCTGGAACTGTTGTCTCATAAATTCAGACCAAAAAAGAAGTGAGATGTTTTGCACTTGGTAATGCACTGAGGGGTTTGAAGGGGTTGTTGCGAGTAAGTTAAGCGCCTCTGCAGAATATATGGAAGCTAAAATTTCTCACTGAAAAGGAAAGATGACCAAAATACCCAACAATATGTTTAGTGATTCATCATGATCTTCAAACTACATTTCACTTTTCTTTAAATGAATGTGTGTGTGTGTTTAAAAACATTAAAGAGAGTTGGAATATGGCTTCAAGGATTCAACAATCTTTGAAGAGCATCAAATAACAGAATCAAAAGAAACAAACTGAAGGAAATTGTGGACAAAGATGAAAGGATCTAAGTCTCTGGAAATAGTTAAGTAAAAAGATTCCTGAGCACTGAACAAGACCCCCGTGCAAGTCCTGAGAAGACAGAAAAGCAATGAAGTGTTGAATCAGTAGGAAAAGTGCTTTGCTAAGAGGCAAGAACAACACTTCTGTTTGCAGAGGCAAACAACTCTGAGACTTCAAAGAAAATCTTTTTTTTGTCTTCCTTTTTCATTTCTTTTTGTTTAAATGTTTAAGAACTCAGTGGTAGAACTGTATCTGATAATGGCTTAGTGGACTTTGGGCACTACTGTCTTCTGCCCGGTATTTTAAGTCAGTCATTTGCAATAGCCCTTATCAGTCCCCCTTCTCCCACCATTTCCAGACAGACCCCATTCTGAAACTCTATCTGTATTAAAAAATGCTTGCCTGAGAAAACAGTTCTTTTAAACTTATAAACCTTAAGGTTCTTAAAGCAAGAAATTTTCCAAGCACAAACCAGATTAGGATGGGAAGGGCTGTTTTTCTGAGGACTAGCTTGTGTCCAATTCATAAATATAAAATTATCGGGACCCATCTGACAACAATTCAATAGCAGTTTAGGAGATTAAGAAAGGGATAGATGGGGATTCAGACCACTGACTAATCATTCTGAACACAGAAGTCCAGAGAGCTTCTGAGGTTTCAAATAGATTGTACTGTGTATAATATCAAATTCTCATACATATGAAACCCCAGTCATCTGTCTTTGAAGATCTCAGTGATGTTAAGAAGTCTTATCCTACCAGCAGAAATCAGGATTATGATTCCCAGTTCTCTCCCATAATAAAAAGATACATCCATGTTCTTTGCTATGGAAATTTGAAGGGCTTCCCAAAGTGGGTGGATAATATTTTCATACCCTATTGATGCTGGGCTTGGCCATGTGACTTCATTTGGCCAATGGAATGTGGGCAGTGGTGACAGTGCCAGTTCAGAGCCAAGATCTTAAGAGACAGTGCATGTTTCTGCACCCAGCTCTTGTATTCTGCCATCTCCATGAGAAAAACATACAGCCATTTCAGCCTGGGCCTTGGAAAGAAGACCTGAGGAGCAGACCTGAGCCCAACTGAGAGCCTCAGGTTGAAACTGGCCCCCTGACTGCACCCAGCCAACTTGCAGACCCATGTGGGGATATATACAGGTGTGTTGGTAAGCCACTGACTAATAAACTCCTTCAGAAGCTGGCTTTCAAACTTTACTTCTTAGTATAAATCCTAATGATCAAATGACATTACAAACGGCCTCATCATCCCTATGTATTTCTAATGTTCTTTCAAAATAAATTGCTTCAAAGTGTCCAAATATAAAAATATAATTGAATCCTAGATTAAGTTATACTTAGTATTGCTTAAACATTTTGGCTCACTTAATGTGATGGATAAACCATAACTGGACTCCCAAATTCAAAACTTGAAATCCTTTTGCTCACAAAAATAAAACTACCTTGTAGCTATTATAAAGAGAATCCCCAAACCCTAGGACAACTCAATTCTCTACCTACTCCATACCTGCGCCTGAGCTGCTGACTGTAGAGAAAGTAAGCAGGTTGAGAAATGCTGCTCTGCTGGCTAGTCTCACTTAAGATTTATTGTTACTGCTATCATCCAGTCAAACCACACTTCTGTGGTACGCTTCCTCTCTTCAAGAGGGATCATTTCACAAAGTCTCTTCTCATCCCTCCAGCACCTTCTCCCCTAGCTTCACTCTCAGCTGATGACTTTGCTTCTAAGTTTACTGAGAAAATAGAAGCAATCAGGAGAGGTCTGTCTTACCTTCCTACGTCCAGCTCTGCCTGCCTCTGTCTTCCCTCTTATTACATCATTCCAACAGTCTCTGTGCCCATATGGGACAACTTCTCCACTGGGCACCACATCCTTGAAGCCCAGCTTGTCCTGCCTCCTTGAGAACTTTGCTTCTGCAGTCATGCCCTGTCCTTCCTGCACTGTCAATTTCCACCTCTTTAAGAGATCATTCCCATCAGCATACAAATGTGTAATGTCTCTCATATTAAACAACCTTCTCTTCATCCAAATTCTCCTCTGTTATATCTGTTTTCATTGCAAAATTTCTTCAAAACAGTTGCCTGGATTTGCTGTTTTCACGTCCTCATTCTCTCTATAACTCACTGCAGTCAGGCTTTCATCCCTCCTGCTTCAACGCAGCTATTCTCATCAGGGTTACTAGGGTCTTCTGTGCTGCCAAACTCCCTGGTCAATGGCATTTAATACTGCTGATTACTCCTTTTCCTGTGAAAATCTCTCTTCACTTGGGTTCCAGTTCTCCATCCTTTACCAGTTTCTTTTTACTTTGCTGGATGGTTCCCCATCTCCTCTGCTGGCTTCATCTGATCTCTGGACCTCTCAATGTTGGAGGACTCTAGGGACAGTGTCATTGACTTTCTTTGCTTATTTAGCATACCCTTTACAGGTGATCTTGATCAGCCCCATTGGCCATCTATTTGTGGATTAATCCCAAATTTGTATCTCCTCTAACTCCCAACTCACACACCTATCTGCTCACTAGTCATCTCTACTTGTAACTCTAACAAGCATCTCAAACCAGACATGTCCAAAACCCAGACTTTTAACTTCCATAACCAGTTTCTTCCCCAGCCATCTCCATCTCAATAATAGTAACTCTATTCAATCAGTAATTCAGGCTAAAAAGGTAGGTGTCATCCCTGGTACTTTGCTTTCCTTCACTCCCTATACCAATCAGCAAAACCTACTGGCTCTACCTTCACATTATCTGAAATCTGATGACTTCTCACCACCTCCCATGCCTTCTGGCTTCCTTTTGGGTTCTGCCAACCAGAACCAGAGTGGACCAGCAGGACAGCAGAGAAAGGGACCAGAGAAAGGTCAAGGTATTTCTTCCCCACTCCCTCTTTGCTTCAGGCTTGCATCTCTAGCAGTAGTGTATCCCCACAACACCAGAGGCACCTCCTCCATGTCCCCACTGGTACTGGGCACTCCTGTGACCCTGTTTATTCCTTTCTTTGCCACTTCAGCCCTTGGGATAGTATCACCTTCCCTCTCTTGCCTTGCATCCCTCTCCATGCCTCTGTAAACAGCTCCTTCATCAGCCACTTCATTTGAATCATCTGAGAGTGAAGTTCTTTTCCTGCTGGCACACTGATCAACATACTATCCTACATAAAATATCCTTTATCTCCACTTTTTATCCCTTTAAGTATTTTTTTCAAGTACAAACTATTCACTGAAATTTATTATCTTCTGCCCACCCCCTTTTCTAAAAAGTAAGCTTTCCAAGAACTTTTCTTTTTACTTTTCAGTTTTATCCCTAGCCTCTAGAAGAATGCCTGGTATAGTGTTTCATGTAAACAGGTTGCTGGGAAGGATAATATGTTCTTGATATATTCTTAACAGCAAAAAAAGCGTGAGTTAAAGAATAATACTATGGCATGTTTCTATTGTTGAAAATCTACCTATCCAGATATAATAACTGAGCAGTAAAAAGAAATATCTGGAAGCATATACATCAAATATTAATAGTAGTTACTTCCTGGGGAGTGGATGATAGGATTTGTTTTTCTGCTTTGTACATGTCTATATAGTTGGCATTTGTAGGAGAAGCAAGCAGGACCATTGGAAGCCTACATGAAGTTTCTGGGCAAATTAGAAAAAGTCATCCCTCCACTATAGGATAGACACAGCTGCCTTGGCACCAAGAGAGTGGATTTTACCACGCTGGCACCAAATAAAGTCAATTTTCATTTAGATCAATTCAGAATAAAAATTTCCAGTTATTAAAATATCTGACAGTCTGTGAAAATGTGAGAACTCTTCTTTATGTATATAAAAACTGGATTTATAAAACAAAATTATTATAATTCTTCCAAGTTATGCTCCGGAGTCCTTAGTACTCTATTTTAGGGAAAAAAACTATTCCTTTACCTGTTGAGCTCACTTCTAGTGCCTGGTTTGTAATCTTACTCTAAAAAATACTATTTAATAAAATATTCTTATTTTGGATACATCTTGTGTAGCTGTTTTCTTAAACATTCTTTATTAAAAACATCTTTGCATCTTACGTTTGTTTTGGCAGCTTTAAGTCACAATATACAGATCTGAATTATTTTTGTAATAACTCTTTGGTTTCTTATATAAATTCCAAGGCATGTCTAAGAGTCTGTCACTGAAATCAGGATCAATTTTTTTCTGAGCAAACAGATAATCAGAGGGCTTTAGGATTAATTACATGCTTAAACATTTAGTAGTAAAATGTCCAGAAATTCCTTATTATTCTAACTAAAGTCAGCCTTGAGAAATGTCCTTGGCTTCGTCAGGATTTAAGGAACATGAGGATTGTTGGGAAATTCTTATAAGATTTTAAAAGAAACAGGAACACCATGCTATAAAACGTAGGAAAGGAACTCAATATTTTTGTGAGTAGCAAGTTTCCTCATAAAAATGGAAAAGAAATGTAACTTGATCTGCATGACTTTTTGCCAACTCTGGTTTATCTTGTTGCTTTTGTTCATTTGCTTGGAAGGTTTTGGCTGTTGGGTTCTTGGACTAAGGCCTGAAGAACCCTGAGCTCCAGTGCTCTCGACTTGCCAGGTGGCATAGGGAAATTGCATCTTTTCATATTTGTGAATCCCGGGACAAAGGGGATGATACCACTTACTTTTTTTAGAAAGTGTTTGAGAGGTTTTATGTGAAAAGCTGAACAATACTTCGAACACCATATAGCAGCTGGAGAGAATCAGAATGGGGCTGAGGGGGCGGCTTGCTCTGCTAATCTTCTATGGGGCTCTGCAGGGCTTGCCCTGCAGTCCAGAATTCAGGGCTGGCTCCCCATGTGGCTTCCGGAGCATGACTTTTTCTCCAACCTCTCTCACTGCTGCTCCTTCAATTGCTTTGCTGACTCCCCTTTCTTGACCCAGCCCTGAAATGCAGGGGTTCTCCAAAGTTCTACCTTCACCGTCTTCTCATCTTGCATTACCTCTGTGCTGGAGTGGTCTTTTTCCACTTTGGAGGTTCCAACCATATTTCCAAATATCTATCAGACTTCTGTGCCTGGGTGCCCCCTAGGTACCTCAAACGCAACACTTCCAGAATTTAGCATGTCTTCCAGCCCTCCATTAAAATGCCTTTCTTTCCAGACTCCTGTTGATAAACAGTGTCACCTTTTCATAGTCTATGAAACTGGAAACATTTTCACCTCCTTTGCCTTCCCACTTCCAATTAACGCCCAGGTCCTGTCAATGCTGTCTCAGATGACCTCTCCCCACTCATTTCTGATAAGTAGCCATATTCTATCTACATCACCTAAAATGTTGCCAATTCCTTTCTCCTTTCTCCATTCTGGCTTCTACTGTCCTTGTTCTGACATCATCACCTAGTGCATCAATCAACTAACTGGCCTCCTTGCCTCCTTCCCTCTTCATTTCATCCTGCATGTGGCTGCCAGAGTTGTTTTTCTAAAACACAAATCTAATAATAATGATCGTTTGCGAAAAAGCAACGGCTGCTGCAGCATGGTCTGGCTTCAGCCTCATTTTCTGGCTTCACTGCTTCTCCCATCTACACCCTGTAATTCACATGTGCTGTTTTTTGCTCATCAAGCCACCATAAACTTCCACAGCCTCATGTTTGTTTGTCCTCCTATAATGTCCTTCCTGCCTTTTCTGCCTGGTCAAATCTTACCAGTCCCTCAAGGTCCAGCTCCATTAGAAAGACATAATAAAATATGTTTACAACATAGTAGGACTCAAATATTTTGGGGCTGAATTAAGTGAAGAAGATACCAAAACTTCACAGTATGAATAAAGGATGAGGGATTATTTCATTAGCCGAGAAGTATAACTGAACTTCAATGTGAGTCAAATGTATTGTCTATGATCCCCTTGTTCCCCCCAGGCTCCTGCCATTGGTATGGCCTGCCTTGAACAATCTTTCCTTACATCCCTACTTAAAGAGAATTTCCATATTTTCCTACTAAAAACAATATTGCAATGAACATATTTCATGGTCTACTTTTTCAAGTATATCTGTACTGTAAGTTCCTAAAAATGAAATTGCTGAATAAAAAGCACATGGATTAAAACATCTCATACATGTTGCCATAGTGTAGCAACTACCCTTATTCAAAGTTGTATGAAGATGTCTGGTTTCCATGCCCTCACCAGTAATAGCAAACTTAGATTTTTGCCAATCTTAAAGATTAAAAAAATGTTATTTTGGTTTACATTTCCATAATTATTAATGAGGCTTAACATCTTTTCATATGTGTATTGGTCATTTGTATCTCTTTTCTTGCTTTCCCTGTTCTTATCCTTTGTTCAGTGTTCTATTTTGTTGGTCATCTTTTTCTTTACTGATTATACTTGTTCCTTGTAAATTTAGGAAACTAGCTCTTTGTTTACAGTATGGGTTTTAAACAGTTTTCCAGGTTTACCAACTGTCTTTTGTTCATTATCACTTTTTATTATAAATTTAAAAAAATTTTGTAGTCAAGTTTATCAATCTTCTTTATGCTTCTGAGTTTTGTGTCATTCTTAGGAAAGTCTTCTCCATTCTAAGATTGTAAATAAATAAACCCAGTTTTCTTCAAGTGTTATTATAGTTTCTTTTTTAGAGTTTAAATATTTGATCCATATGCAATTTACTTTCATATAAGAAGATGAGGATTTGGCATAATTTTTTCCCAAGTGGTTCCTAGTTATACCAGTTCTACTTATTGAATAATCTTTTCCTCACTCGTCTGAAATGTAGCTTTTATACTAAATTCTGGTGTATAGTTAGGTGTATATCTCAACTCTGTAAAATTTAATTAGAGAAATTTTATGGTGCCCTAAACCACTAGTTCAGGAGCTCCAGTATTAAATCAGTGCAGTGTTATTCTGGATCTAGATTGCCTAACAGGTGTAAATTTCACAATTGCAAAGTTCGGATGTGCAAAAGATGTATCTTTACTTCTTTGCAACTGAATTTAATTTAACCCTTGAGCTTCCATGTCCATTCTATGGCAGAACACTTAATTCAGCTAATTCAAGGTATCTCTGTCTCCCATGGATGATCTAAGCTCTGGGGGTTGGGGATGATGACAGCTTCTCTCTTATCCAGGCTTTTGTGAAGGGGATGAATCTGTTTAATAGCCATCTTCATATCTTTTCCTGGCATCTACCAAATGTAATTCAATCTCTCTGGTTCTTACCATTGCACACTGGCCAATGGGCTTCCATTTGCTAGTTTCAGGGCCCTGTGCTCTCCTTCCCCATTCCAGGACCCCTCTTGGCTTATCTGAGCCCTTTTCAGGGGGACATCAGGGAAACCCTGACTGCTTTTTCTGCACCACCCCGAGGTGCTGAGTCTCTATGAAGCTGTGCTCAGGCCCATCTACATGGGCATCTCTTAGCCTTTGCCACTTCTCCGCTCTAGCCTCGTGTTGGATACGGCCTTCTCCAAGAGGCTTTCAGTGTCTCTAGGCTGTACCCTGAGATGAGAGGTAGAAGTTTCCTGTGCTCTCAGGTCCCCCTAAAAACCCAGCTGGGATTTCTCTTAGAGGTTCCCACTCTAGCACCATGCATCTGAAGCTGGAATGCACAGGATATGGAGATGCCTTTCTCAGGAATTCGTATCAGTTACTCACTGCCCTGCTCTCCTTTCCCAACTACCTACTTTCCTCAAATCTGTGAGATTTTCCTCTGGTCTTGGGGAGTGGGCAGTGGCTATTGGGGGAGGAGAAAAATGGCATAACCATCACCCTGCACTTTCCAACTCCCTTGTTTATAGTACAAACTTTGACTATTTTATAAACTTTGTGTTCAGTCCATTGGATTCTGATAGTCAAAGCCAAGCTTCTGGAACCAAAACAATCTTTTGTCTCTCAAAAGGTCAATTCATACAAATCAAAATATTTTGGCTTTTAATAAGTTCAGTTCTGTTATGAATTTTAAGAGCATGTTTTGGAGCTAGTGGCTAAGAATATGATTCTTTGTTCTTGCTGAATCGGGAAGAGTAATGGACACAAAGAAGGCTAGGAGAAGGATGCATGGGAAGAGCCTTTGTTAATATCTCAAAATTATCTGCAACACCAAGTCCTTGATCTGGCCCGTAGACTCCTATCTCCATCCCTGTGATCACTCCACTGGTTATGGGATCTATTTCAACTAACAGCTCCCTGGGCCTCCCAGTTCCTTTCCTCTGCTCTTTCTTAGTCCCTACTGCCTTTTGAACTGGAGTCTTGCCTGGCTTCCCTCACCACCAATCCTCCCAGGGACCAGAGTCTCAGAATCTACCCTCTTTGGCTAGACCATCATTTTGACTGCAGAGCTACCTTTCAGACTTTCACCTACTCTCGCCTCTGGGAACCTCCATCTGCCTCCTGGTGCAGCTGCTGGATCTTCCCAGATCACCTCCCTACCTCACCCAGCCACTCTGCTTGACAGGAGGGTGGAGGGCACCAGAGTATTCTAGTGTGGGAAGCGGGGATGCGGGGTGTGAGGTGACTGCAGGAGGCTGTATGTGATGAGGGCACCAAAGAGAATTACTGCAAGAAAGGCTGCAGGGACAGAAGGCGGGTCTCCAAGAACAAAGCATCATAATGTTGCTTGAAAGGTCTAGTCTGTGAGTCCTTATGGATTAGGGCTTTGGTGTATTTCTGTAGTGACTCTTTTTCATGACATTACCCTCTTCCCTCCCATTTCATCTCCTACCCCTGAATATTCTTCAGATCTAACTCTGAGTATTCAGTCATCATAGGGATTTTACTTCCTTCATATCAGGGGGTAGCCATTGTCACAGGGTTTTTTTTTGTTTTTTTGTGCCATCAGTAGCTTGATCTTATTCTCTGGAATTGTGTAAATGGCTGGGTTTTAAAAACTCATTCTTCTCTAGAGGGAACGCTTGTACACTGTTGGTGGGAATGTAATTGGTACAGCCTCTATGGAAAACAGTATGGAGGCACCTCAAAAAACTAAAAATAGAACTGCCATATGATCCAGAAATTCTATTCCTGGGTATATATTAGAACACTAACTCAAAAAGATACATGCACCCCAATGTTCATAGCAGCATTATTTACAATGGCCATGCTGTGGAAGCAACCTAAGTGTCCATCAACAGATGAATGGATAAAGAAGATGTGGTACATATATAAAATGGAATAGTACTCAGCCATAAAAAAGAATGAAATAATGCCATTGCAACAAAATGGATGAATCTGGAGGGTATTATGCTTAGTGAAAAAAGTCATACAGAGAAAGTGTATGTTACCACTTATATGTGGAATCTAAAAGAACAAATGAACAAACATAACAAAACAGACACAGACTCACAGATATAGAGAACACACTAGTAGTTACGGTGGGGAAAGGGAAGGAGGGAGGGGCAAGACCAGGGCAGGGGATTAAGAGGTATAAAACTACTATGTATGAAATAAATAAGCTATAAGGATATATTGTACAGCATAAGGAATATAGCCAATATCTTATAATAACTTTAAATGGAGTATTATCTATAAAAATTCTGAATCACTGTTGTATACCTGAAATTAATATTGTAAATCACAACTACACTCAATTTAAAAAAATAATTCCTCTTTGACCACTAATTTATGTTGTTCTCTTATTTGCCTTTCAGTAAAAGGCCTTTAACACAGAAGTTTTGATTTTGAAATAGTAATTAGGAAAGAAAACACTTCATATGGGGGCTGGAGATTACAGGGAAATGGCACAGTCTTCCTCCTCAGACCTACAGTCCAGTTGCTAAACAAGCAAGTTCAACAAGTTGCAATTTCTCTAGATTAATAATACTCTTTCTCAAATCCTGCCTCATGAGATTCACTGGGAAAGTTTTGTCTTTTTTGTTAAGTTTAGGTTTCAATTATTTTTGGATCAGCTGCTTCTCTGATTGAAAACAAAGCAAAAGAAAGCAAACATGGAATAGAATCTTTAAGCGAATGTGTCCTTACACTGTAAGAACATGGAACTTGCTTGAGAGCCCTGGATCACTTCAAATGCCTCCATATTTCCTATACCCAATTAAACTTCCTGGAATGTTCCCACAGGAAGCTCTCCATATTCACCAACTTTTTGAGTAATCCAGGAACTCTTACAGCCTAATAAAGGGATTAGGTAAGAACTTTTTAGATAGGAAGATGTTTCTGTATGTCTGTTTGTTAACTGGATAATATCCCTTTTCTAAGCACTAAGCAGTTGAACTCTGACTTGGAGAAAAACAGAATAGTGGCTGTTACTCATTGATGACTTTGGCGGGAGGAAACAACAGCTTGTGGACTTCAGTTTCTGTCATCTTAACAGACTAGATACTCTGAAAAAGTCTCAATAGAAAACACCTAGAAATTGAGGGATTGAATATAACCAGTAGTCTTTAAGATATTGAGCTCTTGAACACAGAAGAAACTTCCAGACACCAATGGTGGTGAAGTGGTGCTGATACCAGCACCAACCCTGCTTTGGAACATTTGGTGAGCTTGGTAGTCAAGAGGTTTGGGTTTCTGACATGTAGGGACAGAGGCAAAGCCTTGAACTATGAATGGTTGGGAGGTAGAACTGAGGCTCTGCATAAATGGAGGACTCTCAAAAGGCTAGCCACTAGAATAAAAAGATGTCCAGGCAAAGAGAAATGACAGGAAAAATTGTCTGCTTCTGGGCTCTGAGAAGAAAAAAAGAATTCAGATCTGTGTATGTATGTGTGTGTATATATATATATATATATATATATATATATATATATATATATTTACACATATGTGATCAAAATAACTCCCACAGCATAAACCCCACAAATAAACCTCACTAACATGAACTCAAACCACAATTATAAACACACAAAGAAATAAGTTACTAAGAGTGAGAACAAATAGAAACAAGAAGCAATGTGATTAAAACCCCCCAAAAGATAATAAAAATATCATATACAAGATATTTAAAATAATTAAGGCAGTAAAATATGGACTAAACAACAAAGGAATAAGATACTATTTACAAATACTTAGGAGATTAAAAAATAAATGAAATAGAAGTCCTAGAGATGAAAATAAAAGTATTGAAATGAAAACTTGGTGTATAGAATAAGCAGCTGGGTAGACACCATTGGAGGAAGAATGAGTGAACTGGGAGATAAATCTAAAGAGATTATATATAATGTAGTACAAAGAGACAAAAAATGTGAGAGATGAATTAAAACGTATGGAAGATAAAATGTGTAGGTCAAACATACATTTAGAAGGTGTTTCATTCCATTCCTAGGTGTTTTACCCAAGGACATGAAAACATATGTCACACACACAAAAACGTGACAAGAATGTTCAGAGCAGCTTTACTTGCAATAGCTGAAAACTGGAAGCAACTCAAATGTCCATCTTCTGGAGAGTGAATAAACAAATGTTGGTATATTTGTATAACGAAATTGTACCCAGTAATAAAAAGGAATGAACTATTTACTGATACACATAATCACATGAATGAATCTTAAAAATATGGTGGGAGAGGAAGCTAGACACAAAGGAATACAGACTGTATGATCCCATTCATGTGAAGTTATGAAATAGACTAATCTATGGTGGTTGCTGCTATGGAGGAACACGAAGAACTTTCTGGGGTGACATGTTATAGCTTGTTTTGGGTGTTGATATTGTGGGCTCATACAATTGTCAAAACTCATAAATGAAACAGTTATGATGTGTAAGTTTTATTGTATGTAAATTATATCTCAGTAAAAAATTCAAAATTTATAGAGGAAGAAAACAATAGAAAAGATCAATGAAACTAAACACTGGTTCTTTGAAAAGATAAACAAAATTGACAAACCTTTAGTCAGACTCATCAAGAAAAAAAGGGAGAGGAGACCTTCATGATGGCAGAAGAGTAAGATGCAGAGATCACTTTCCTCCCCCAAAATACATCAGAAGTACATCTACACATGGAACTGCTCCTATAGAACACCCACTGAATGCTGGCAGAAGACCTCAGACCTCCCAAAAGGCAAGAAACTCCCCACGTACCTGGGTAGGGCAAAGCAGAGAGACTCCCACACAGAGGATCGGTGCCGACCAGCACTCACCAGCCCGAGAGGCTTGTCTGCTCACCCGCCAGGGCGGGCGGGGCTGGGAGCTGAGGCTCGGGCTTCGGTCGGATCCCAGGGAGAGGACTGGGGTTGGCTGCATGAACAGACCCTGAAGGAGGCTAGTGTGCCACAGCTAGCCGGGAGGGAGTCTGGGAAAAAGTCTGGAGCTGCCGAAGAGGCAACAGACCATTGTTTCAGGGTGCACGAGGAGAGGGGATTCAGAACACTGCCTAAACAAGCTCCAGAGATGGGCGCGAGCCGTGGCTATCAGCATGGACACCAGAGACGGGCATGAAACGCTAAGGCTGATGCTGCTGTAGCCACCAAGATGCCTGTGTGCAAGCCCAGGTCACTCTCCACACCTCCCCTCCTGGGAGCCTGTGCAGCCCGCCACCACCAGGGTCCCGTGATCCAGGGACAACTTCCCCGAGAGAACACACAGCATGCCTCAGGCTGGTGCGACGTCATGCTGGCCTCTGCTGCCATAGGCTCGCCCCGCATTCCATACCCCTCCCTCCCCCAGGCCTGAGTGAGCCAGAGCCCCCAAATCAGCCACTGCTTTAACCCCATCCTGTCTGAGTGAAGAACACATGCCCTCAGGGGACCTACATTCAGAGATGGGGCCAAATCCAAAGCTGAACCCCAGGAGCTGTGCGAACAAAAAAGAGAATGGGAAATCTCTCCCAGCAGCCTCAGGAGCAGCGGATTAAATCTCCACAATCAAGTTGATGTACCCTGCAACTGTGGAATACCTGAATAGACAATGAATCATCCCAAAATTGAGGCAGTGGACTTTGGAAGCAATGATATATATATATTTTTCCTTTTTCTCTTTTTGTGAGTGTGTATGTGTATGTTTCTTTGTGTGATTTTATCTGTATTGCTTTGCTTTTACCATTTGCCCTAGGGTTCTGTCTGTCCGTTTATTTTTTTAGTATAGTTTTTAGTGCTTGTTATCATTGGTGGATTTGTTTTATGGTTTGGTTGCTCTCTTCTTCCTTTCTTTTTATTTTCTTATTTTGCTTTTTTTAAATACTTTTTAATTTTTTATTTTTAATAATTATTTTTTATTTCTTATTTTAATAACTTTCTCCTTTCTTCTTTCTTCCTTTCTTTCTTTCTCTTCTTCCTTCTTTCCTTCTTTCTTTCCTTTCCTTCTTTCTTTCCTTCCTTCTTTCTCTTCTTCCTTCTTTCCTTCTTTCTTTCTTTCTTTCCTTCCTTCCTTCTTTCTCCCTTTTCTTCTGAGCCGTGTGGCTGCCAGGGTCTTGGTGCTCCGACTGGGTGTCAGGCTTGTGCCTCTGAGGTGGGAGAGCCGAGATCAGGACATTGGTCCACCAGAGACCTCCCAGCTCTATGTAATATCCAACAGCAAAAGCTCTCCCACAGAGCTCCATCACAACTCTAAGACCCAGCTCCACTCAATGACCAGCAAGCTACAGTGCTGGACACCCTATGCCAAACAACTAGCAAGACAGGAATGCAACCCCACCCATTAGCAGAGAGGCTGCCTAAAATCATAATAAGGTCACAGACACCCCAAAACACACCACCAGACACGGACCTGTCCACCAGAAATACAATATCTAGCCTCATCCACCAGAACACAGGCACTAGTCCCCTCCACCTACACAACCCACTGAACCAACATTAGCCACTGGGGGCAGACACCAAAAACAATGGGAACTACGAACCTGCAGCCTGCAAAAAGGAGGCTGAAAACACAGTAAGTTAAGCAAAATGAGAAGACACAGAAATACACAGCAGATGAAGGAGCAAGGTAAAAACCCACCAGAATAAACAAATGAAGAGGAAATAGGCAGTCTAACTGGAAAAGAATTCAGAGTAATGATAGTAAAGATGATCCAAAATCTTAGAATGGAGAAAATACAAGAAACTTTTAACAAGGACCTAGAAGAACTAAAGAGCAAACAAACAATGATGAACAACACAATAAATGAAATTAAAACTTCTCTAGAAGGAATCAAGAGCAGAATAACTGAGGCAGAAGAACGGATAAGTGACCTGGAAGATAAAATAGTGGAAATAACTACTGCAGAGCAGAATAAAGGAAAAAGAATGAAAAGAATTGAGGACAGTCTCAGAGACCTCTGGGACAACATTAAACACACAAACATTCGAATTATAGGGGTCCCAGAAGAAGAGAAAAAGAAAGGGACTGAGAAAATATTTGAAGAGATTATAGTTGAAAACTTCCCTAATATGGGAAAGGAAATAGTTAATCAAGTCCAGGAAGCGCAGAGAGTACCATACAGGATAAATCCAAGGAGAAACATGCCAAGACACATATTAATCAAACTATCAAAAATTAAATACAAAGAAAAAATATTAAAAGCAGCAAGGGAAAAGCAACAAATAACATACAAGGGAATCCCCATAAGGTTAACAGCTGATCTTTCAGCAGAAACTCTGCAAGCCAGAAGCGAGTGGCAGGACATATTTAAAGTAATGAAAGGGAAAAACCTACAACCAAGATTACTCTAGCCAGCAAGGATCTCATTCAGATTCTATGTAGAAATTAAAAACATTACAGACAAGCAAAAGCTAAGAAAATTCAGCACCACCAAGCCAGTTTTACAACAGATGCTAAAGGAACTTCTCTAGGCAGGAAACACAAGAGAAGGAAAAGATCTACAATAACAAACCCAAAACAATTATGAAAATGGTAATAGGAACATACATATCGATAATTACCTTAAATGTAAATGGATTAAATGCTCCAACCAGAAGACATAGACTGGCTAAATGGATATAAAAACAAGACTCACACATATGCTGTCTACAAGAGACTCACTTCACACCTAGGGACACATACAGACTGAAAGTAAGGCGATGGAAAAAGATATTCCAAGAAAATGGAAATCAAAAGAAAGCTGGATGGGCTTCCCTGGTGGCACAGTGGTTGAGAGTCCGCCTGCCGATGCAGGGGACGCGGGTTCGTGCCCCGGTCCGGGAGGATCCCACGTGCCGTGGAGCGGCTGGGCCTGTGAGCCATGGCCGCTGGGCCTGTGCGTCCGGAGCCTGTGCTCCGCAATGGGAGAGGCCGCAACGGTGAGAGGCCCGCGTACCGCAAAAAAAAAAAAAAAAAAAAAAAAAAAGAAAGCTGGAGTAGAAATTCTCATATCAGACAAAATAGCCTTTAAAATAAAGACTATTACAAGAGACAAAGAAGGACACTACATTATGATCAAGGGATTGATCCAAGAAGAAGATACAATTATAAATATTTATGCATCCAACATAGGAGTACATCAATACATAAGGCAAATGCTAACAGCTATACAAGGGGAAATCAACAGTAACACAGTCATAGTAGGGGAATTTAACACCCCACTTTCACCAATGGACAGATTATCCAAGATGAAAATAAATAAGGAAACACAGCTTTAAATGATACATTAAACAAGATGGACTTAATTGATATTTATAGGACATTCCATCCAAAAACAACAGAATACACTTCCTTCTCAAGTGCGCATGGAATATTCTCCAGGATAGATCATATCTTGGGTCAAAAATCAAGCCTTGGCAAATTTAAGAAAATTGAAATCGTATCAAGTATCATTTCTGACCACAGCACTATGAGACTAGATATCAATTACAGAAAAAAAACAGTAAAAAATACAAACACATGGAGGCTAAACAATATACTACTTCATAACCAAGGGATCACTGAAGAAATCAAAGAGGAAATAAAAAAATACCTAGAAACAAATGACAGTGAAAACACGATGACTCAGCACCTATGGGATGCAGCAAAAGCAGTTCTAAGAGGGAAGTTCATGGCAATACAATCCTAAATCAAGAAACAAGAAACATCTCAAATAAACAACCTAACCTTACACCTAAAGCAATTAGAGAAAGAAGAACAAAAAAATCCCCAAAGTTAGTAGAAGGAAAGAAATCTTAAAGATCTGATCAGAAATAAATGAAAAAGAAATGAAGGAAACAACAGTAAAGATCAATAAAACTAAAAGCTGGTTCTTTGAGAAGATCAACAAAATTGATAAACCATTAGCCTCATCAAGAAAAAAAGGGAGATGACTCAAATAAATAGAATTAGAAATGAAAAAGGAGAAGTAACAACTGACACTGCAGAAATACAAAGGATCATGAGAGATTACTAAAAGAAACTCTATGCCAATAAAATGGAAAACTTGGAAGAAATGGACAAATTCTTAGAAAAGCACAAACTTCAAGACTGAACCAGGAAGAAACAGAAAGTATAAACAGCCCAATCACAAGCACTGAAATTGAGACTGTGCAACAAACAGAAGTCCAGGACCAGATGGCTTCACAGGCGAATTCTATCAAACATTTAGAGAAGAGCTAACAACTATCCTTCTCAAACTCTTCGAAAATACAGCAGAGGGAGGAACACTCTCAAACTCATTCTACGAGGCCACCATCACCATGATACCAAAACCAGAAAAAGATGTCACAAAGAAAGAAAACTACAGGCCAATATCACTGATGAACATAGATGCAAAAATCCTCAACAAAATACTAGCAAACAGAATCCAACAGCACATTAAAAGGATCATACACCATGATAAAGTGGGATTTATCCCAGGAATGCAAGCCTTCTTCAATATACACAAATCAATCAATGTGATGCATTATATTAACAAATTGAAGGAGAAAAATAATATGATCATCTCAACAGATGCAGAGAAAGCTTTCGACAAAGTTCAACACTCATTTATGATAAAAAAACCTGCAGAAAGTAGGCATAGAGGGAACTTACCTCAACATAATAAAGGCCATATATGACAAACCCACAGACAACACTGTTCTCAATGGTGAAAAACTGAAACCATTTCCACTAATATCAGGAACAAGACAAATTGCCCACTCTCACCACTATTATTCAACATAGTCTTGGAAGTTTTAGCCACAGCAATCAGAGAAGAAAAAGAAATAAATGGAATACAAATCGGAAAAGAAGAAGTAAAGCTGTCACTGTTTGCAGATGACATGATACTATACATAGAGAATCCTAAAGATGCCACCAGAAAATGACTAGAGCTAATCAATGAATTTGGTAAAGTTGCAGGATACAAAATTAATGCACAGAAGTCTCCTGCATTCCTATACACTAATGATGAAAAATCTGAAAGAGAAATTAAGGAAACACTCCCATTTACCATTGCAACAAAAAGAATAAAATACCTAGGAATAAACCTACCTAAGGAGACAAAAGATCTGTATGCAGAAAACTATAAGACAATGATGAAAGAAATCAAAGATGATACAAACAGATGGAGAGATATACCATGTTCTTGGATTGGAAGAATCAACATTGTGAAAATGACTCTACTACCCAAAGCAATCTACAGGTTCAATGCATGGGCTTCCCTGGTGGCGCAGTGTTTGAGAGTCTGCCTACCGATGCAGGGGACACGGGTTCGTGCCCCGGTCCGGGAAGATCCCACATGCCGCGGAGCGGCTAGGCCCGTGAGCCATAGCCGCTGAACCTGCACGTCCAGAGCCTGTGCTCTGCAACGGGAGAGGCCACAACAGTGAGAGGCCTGTGTACTGCAAAAAAAAAAAAAAAACAATTGATAACGATTTTGGAGAATAATTTGGAAATATTTAGCAAAGATAAAATCCAATCTAGCAATTATTCTCTTGGATATATTGTCTAGCAGCAGTTCTTAAAATTTCTGGCCCCAGGACCTTTTTTCTTTCAAAAACATTTATTTATTTATTTTTTTAAAAATATTTATTTATTTATTTACTGGCTGTGTTGGGTGTCAGGTCTTAGTGGCCCTTCGTTGTGGTGCGTGGGCTTCTCCCTTGCTGTGGCGCACGGGCTCTAGAGTATGTGGACTCCATAGTTGCGGCACTCAGACTCTCTAGTTGTGGTGTGCAGGCTTAGTTGCCCCACGGCACGTAGGATCTTAGTTCCCTGACCAGCGATCTAACTGGCTTCCCCTGCATTGCAAGATGGATTCTTAATCACTGGACCACCAGGGAAGTCCCCCCAGGAACTTTTTAAACCTTGAAAAATCATTGAGGATATCAAAGACCTTTTGTTTATGTGCGTGATGTCTATCAGTATTTACTGTATTAGAAAATAAAGTTGAGAAATTTAAAAATACATTTATTAAGTCATTTAGAAAGTAACAAGCCCATTACATGTTAACGTGAATAACATTTTTACAAAATAATTATATTTTCCAAAACAAAAATTTTAGTGATAAGAGTGGTATTATTTTACATTTCTGCAAATATCTTTAGGTCTAGCTTAATAGAAGACAGCTGGTGTTTGTTTTTATATTCAGTCTATAGTAGTATATTGTTTTGATTGAAGTATATGAAGAAAATAGACTCAAAAAGAGATGGAATCAGAAAATGGAGGAGTATTATAGTAGCCTTTTCAGATAACTGTGGCTCTTCTTGATACTATATTCCAAACTTAACAAGTGGTAGTTTTATAAGGGTCAGTTGAAATTAGGAATTTGAAACATTATCAATGAACTTTTTATAATCTAATAAAATGTATGATATATCTTGTACTTTGGAAGGATTTTTTTACCCATAGGTCATTTTGTAATATTTTGTATTGGTCATTTAGAAAATATTGGTTTACCGAGTTATACAGATTTTGTAAATGTTCATGTATTTAATTCCATTATACAACATAAAAAAAATCACCATTCATTTCATCAGAGAAATCTTGAAATACTGAGAAGTTGTTAAGGTTACAACTGGATTCAAGTTTCAAAAATTCAAATTTTTGCTTGAAAACTCATGTCATTAATTTTGATAAAATGTCTGTCCAATACCTAAGACTGAAATAATCATGGTGTGTCTGCCAGTTGTTCTTTCAAATAAAAAATATTCCACGAAAAAAAATTATGGTTAATTTTGCAACTCAATTGTACAAGTGCTTTTCCTTGAGACACTATTGCACTCGGACACACAACAGAAGTACTTTGTGCTTACTTGTGACATACAGAACACTAAATAGATGAGGATGTAAGAGATGACATTTAATAAACTAATATTCTTAAGTGTTTTTTTTAAACCCCTAGTGTACAGTAGTAAAGAATACAATGACTGCTAGTGGTACCACTGCCTTGGTTTGTGTAAGGCGCCAGTCATGTTGCCTACCATTGCTTTTACACCAGCACATCTCAACACAATGGAAAAGGTAAATATATCTCTGTGTTATTATGAAAATGGTTTTGACCTCATGAATTGCCTGAAAGGGTCTTGGGCCCATCAGGGGTCTATGGACCATACTTTGAGAATCATCAGCCAAATAAATATTTGACTTTGCACACAAAAACTCAATATGTTCATATTTTTTGCCATTGCAAAGACCAGAAACAACCATCATCCAGAAGGATAAAAAAGTGAAACAATATGCAAGAGAATAATATATAGCACTGAAAATAGACTAGAGATAAATATATCAAGATAGGTAAGTCTCACAAACGTGAGACTTAAAAATAGAGAAAGACTCATACAGTATCACACCATTTATGTAAAGCTTAAATATATAGAGTATAAAACAATGCTATGGTTATATATATATGTAGTAAACGTGTAGAAATGCATTGGAATGGTAATTACCAAATTCAGGACAGTAGTTACCTGTGTAAGGTAGGGAATGAATTACATTTGGGGAGGAGATACATAGAGAGTTTCAAATCCATTTGCAGTGCTTTCTTCATAAGTAGTGGTTGTAAGAGGTTCATTTTATTATTCTTTATAGGTCTTCCTATTTTGAATAATTTCATAATAAATAATAGCCTAGCTACAATCACATCCTTTCAAATACTTGCTATGGAGTTAAGCAGTCGTATAGGTGAAACATTACTATTGAAACTGTGGCATGCAGATATATAGGCATAGCTCAGAGATATTGCGTGTTTGATTCCAGACCACCACAACAAAACGAATATTGCAATAAAGTGAGTCTCAAGAAATTTTTGGTTTCCCAACGCATGTAAAAAGTTATATTTACACTATACTGTAGTCTATTGAGTGTGCAATAGCATTAAGTCTAAAAAAACAATGTACATACCTTAACTAAGGAATACTTTATTGCTAAAAAGTGCTAACCATCATCTGAGCCTTCAGCAAGTTGTAATCTTTTTGCTGGTGGAGGGTCTTGCCTTGATGTTGATGCTGCTGACTGATCAGGGTGGTGGCTGCTGAAGGGTGGGTGGCTGTGACGATTCCTTGAAATAAGACAACGATGTTTGATGCATCAGTTGATTCTTCCTTTCATGAACCACTTCTCTGTAGCCTGCAATGCTGTTCGATAGCATTTTACCCACAGTAGAACTTTCAGAATTGGGAGTCAGTCCTCTCACACCCTTCCACTGCTTTATCAACTAAGTTTATGTAATGTTTTAAAACTTTTGTTGTTATCTCAACAATCTTCATAGCATCTTTACCAGGAGTAGATTCCATCTCAAGAAACCACGTTCTTTGCTCATCCATATGAAGAAACTCCTCATCCATTAAAGTTTTATCATGAGATTGCAGCAATTCAGTCACATCTTCAGGTCTCACTTCCAATTTTAGTTCTCTTGCTCTTTCCACCACATCTGCAGTTACTTCCTCCCCTGAAGGCTTGAACCCCTCAAAGTCATCCATGAGGGTTGGAATCAACTTCTTCCAAACTCCTGTTAATACCGTTATTTTGACCTCTTCCCATGAATCATGAATGTTCTTAATGGCATGTAGAATGATTAATCTTTTCCAGAAGGTTTTCAATTAGCTTTGCTCAGATCCATCAGAGGAATCACTATCTATGGCAGCTATAGCACTATAAAATGTATTTTTTAACTGTTGTCTATTTTTTTTTTTTTTTTTTTTGTGGTACGCGGACCTCTCACTGTTGTGGCCTCTCCCGTTGCAGAGCACAGGCCGTTGCGGAGCACAGGCTCCGGACGCACAGGCTCAGTGGCCATGGCTCACGGGCCCAGCCGCTCCGCGGCATGTGGGATCTTCCCGGACCAGGGCACGAACCTGTGTCCCCCGCATCGGCAGGCGGACTCTCAACAACTGCGCCACCAGGGAAGCCCACTGTTAAGTCTTGAAAGCCAAAATTATTCCTTGATTCATGGGCTGCAGAATGGATGCTGTGTTTGCAAGCATGAATAAATCTCATTGTACATCTCCATCAGAGCTCAAGGGTGACCAGGTGCATTATCAGTGAGCAGTAATATTTTGACAGGGTTTTTTTTTTCTGAGCAGTAAGTCTCAACAGTGGGCTTAAAATATTCAGTAAATCATGTTGTTAACAGATTTGCTGTCTGGGGCTTCCCTGGTGGCGCAGTGGTTGAGAATCTGCCTGCCAATGCAGGGGATACGGGTTCGAGCCCTGGTCTGGGAAGATCCCACGTGCCGCGGAGCAACTAGGCCCATGAGCCACAACTACTGAGCCTGCGCGTCTGGAGCCTGTGCTCTGCAACAAGAGAGGCCGCGACAGTGAGAGGCCCGCGCACCGCGATGAAGAGTGGCCCCCGCTTGCCACAACTAGAGAAAGCCCTCGCACAGAAAGGAAGACCCAATACAGTCAAAAATAAATAAATAAATTTAAAAAAAAAAAAAAAGAAGGAATTATCTTTATAAAAAAAAAAAAAACAGATGTGCTGTCATCTAGGTTTTATTTTTCCATTTATAGAGCAGAGGCAGAGTAGATTTAGCATAATTCTTAAGGGCCCTAGGATTTTCAGAATGGTAAATGAGCACTGGCTTCAATTTAAAATCACCAGCTGCATTAGCCCCTAAGAAGAAAGTTAGCCTGTCCTTTGAAGCTTTGAAGCCAGGCATTGATTTCTCCTCTCAAGCTATGAAAGTCCTAGATGGCATCTCTTTCCTACATAAGGCTGTTTTGTTCACACTGAAGATCTGTTGTTTAGTGTAGCCACCTCCGTTCAGCACTTGCTGCTTCACCCTGCACTTTTATGTTGTGGAGATGGCTTCTTTCCTTAAACCTCATTAACTAACCTCTGTTAGATTTCTTTTGCAGCTTCTTGATCTCTCTCAGCCTTCACAGAATTGAAGAGAATTAGGGCCTTGCTCTGGGTTAGGTTTGGCTTAAGGGAATGTTGTGGTTGGTGTGATCTTCTGTCCAGACCATTACTACTTTCTCCATATCAGCAATGAGGCTGTTTTTCTTTCTTATCATTCATGTGTTCACTGGAGTAGCACTTTTAATTTCCTTCAAGAACTTTTCCTTTGCAGTCACAATTTGGCTAACTGTTTGGTGCAAGAGGCCTAGCTTTTGGCCTGCCTCAGCTGTTGACATGCCTTCCTCACTAAGCTTAGTCATTTTTAGTGTTTGATTTACAGCGAGAGATGTGTGACTCTTTCACTTGAACACTTAGAGGCCATTGTAGGGTTACACTTGGCTGAATTTCAATACTATTATGTCTCAGGGAATAGGGAGGCCCAAGGAGAGGGAGAGAGATGGGGAAAGGCTGGTCGGCAGAGCAGTCAGAACACAAAGAACATTTATCAATTAAGTTTGCATCTGATACGGGCACAGTTTGTGGTGCCCCCAAACAATTACAATAGTAACAAAGATCACTGATCACAGATGACCATTACAAATATAATAATGAAAAAGTTTGAAATACTGCAAGAATTACCAAAATGGGACAAAGTCAGGAAGCAAGCAAATGTTGTTGAAAAAATGACTTGTTTGATGCAGGGTTGCCACAGACCTTCAATTTATAAAGAAATGCAGTATTTGCGAAGCACAATAAGGTGAAGTGCAATAAAACAGGTACACCTGTAAAGTGTACAAACTTCACAGTAATGGTAACACCAAAAAGATATTCAGCTATATGGGGCTGCTTGTTTTCCTTAGAGGTAAGGACGACTCAAGCTCACTATTTAAATAGATTACCTTCAAGTCATTCATTCTCATTTACAGAAAGCATCTCTCCATCTCTCCTTGCAGGTATAAACCAAAAGTGTCTGCTCCCACAGCAATCCACTCAGTTTAGTCGCTTCATGTTTTCAGCATTCTCAGCAGCCAGAGCTCTGTGGCATCTGCTGTTTTAATTCCATCTTCAGGGGGCTCCTTGCCCTCTTGAACTTTGTAATTGAAGTGGAAGTACTTTGCTCTGCTACCATCACTGTAACCTCAGCAGCCTTTGAACTTCCACCTTACTCAACACTGCCACCCCAAGCCTGTCCTTTACAGGGATTTGAAATGTAAAACAAACTGCCTGGGCTTAGTTAGTGGTAACAGACACCAAAATAATCGTAATTTCCATAATGGCTTTTTCATTTTGGGGGACAACCTCAAGAGCAGAGCAACTGGTGAGGCCTTATCCCAAGTTAAATTAGTCTCTTGATGTATTTAGCGACATTCCTTTTTTTTTTTTTTTTTTTTTTTGTGGTACGCGGGCCTCTCACCGCTGTGGCCTCTCCCGTTGTGGAGCACAGGCTCCGGATGCGCAGGCTCAGCGGCCATGGCTCACGGGCCCAGCCGCTCCGCGGCATGTGGGATCTTCCTGGACCGGGGCACGAACCCGTGTCCCCTGCATCGGCAGGCGGACTCTCAACCACTGCGCCACCAGGGAAGCCTGCGACGTTCCTTTTTAATGTATAATTCGTTTTCTTGGTTTTTTCCTGTTGATTGTGGTCTCCAGGATGAATGCAGTTTTAATGCCTTCATCCAAATCAGGGGATAATTTCCCTAGGAGGGCCTTAACCGCTTCAGAGATTTTCTGTCCAGGTGGGATATGCTTCCACTCATCCTAAAAAAGTGTCCACACAAACACTAGCAGGTTATCTGAAACTTCTTGCAGTCCAAGGCATGTGAGTAAAGTCTATTTTTCAGTCCTTGGTGGGACAGGTTCCTCTGTGTTGAGTCCCCATCTGGGGAGGCCTGACAGCAGTCTTTGGGTTATTTTTCAAGACCTTGGGGGAAAGAGCTCTGTCTCCTTTTCTGGTGTTTTCATGAGCGCCATCTGTAGGCTTAAAGCATGTTCTGGTGGGACTCTGATGTCAAGCTATTCTGGTGAAGAATTTCAGGGTGAGGTCTATCAGGAAGTTAATCAGCTCATTCCCCACTGTCAATTTTACCCAGGGAGATCCTTTTGTGGAGAATTAGGCGCACAAGTCCAAGGGAGCCCCTGGGCCTTTCAGAGGGTTCCTCTCTTTCTACCATGAGAGGCTCTCGTCTTTTATTGCTCTTCTGTTTTAGCCTAGGCAATCTGTTTTCCAGTGTTCCTCCTCCTCACAGTAAGCACATTGTTCCTTCCCCAGTGGGGGCTTACCTCTCTTCCAGTTACTCGCCTCTGAGAATCCAATGCCGCTGCCAAAAAAGTGGCATTTCACTTTGCATCTTCTTTCTTCTGTTGTTGTTCCCTGTTCAACACTTTAAAAGCAACATCTACCAGTTGAGAAGGGTTCATTCCAAATGTCCCATTTAATTTTTGCAACTTTCTCTTGATACCTGAGGCACTTTGCCCCAAAAGATCAAATTTACCACTCTAATATTTTCAGGGGCCTCGGGATCTGCATTAGTATGATGTCTGCAGGCCTGATAACTCCTTTCCAAAATTCAGAGAGGTCTTTGTTTGTTTTGCTGAATTTCTTGAATTTTGTTCAAAATCTTTTGCTTTCATTTTCCTTTTCAAAGCTCTGCCAAGATGCACTAATAAGTAGTGCTCTAATAAGGGCCTTCTTCCCTTACGGGGGTCCCAGTTTGGTTCAGCTGTGAGTGCTACCAAGTGGGCCTCAGGTGTAAAGGATCCTCCCTATAAGGAGGGTTGCGATCTTTCCAACTAAAGAAGTCTGAAAAACCTAGCCGGCTGGTCGTTTGCATTTAGGCCCCCTACAAGATAATAGCACGAAATTGCCCTGTCCTGAAACCAAATTGGGTGCCCTGTCGGGTCTTGGATGGCGATACTAGACCAAGTCCCTGTGCCGCAGAAACTAACACAGGATTTTCTAATTGATCCCTATAAGGAGGGGAAGCCCTGAGCCTCAGTGTCAGGAATTGGGGCTGCATAAGAATGGAAGGTGGTGGAAGGGGTGGATATATTGGCATAATGGCCAGAGCCTCTGGAACAGCTAGCTCAGTCAGAGGAGTTGAGGTTTGAAGCAACATATCCTCACTCTCACTCCCTTCTTTTTCTTATGTTTCCTGATAATAGTACAAATGCTTGCACATAATGGATTTCACCATTCTTCCCTGCTTCTTCACAGAATAGCTATAGAGTTATTCAAAAGCCACTGTAAAACCATAGCTAGCAATTGATCATCTAACCATTAAAAGGATGCCTTTTTGCTTTGGCATCAACCAACTGGGATTACAATGCAATTGAACAGAATCTTGATTACCGCCGTGACAAACAATGTAAGATAATTAGTAAAATTATGACTGGCTTCACTTACCAGCATATACCAGAATTTTAGAAGTTCCATATAATTTCTAGAATGTGTATATTAATAACATTTACTCATATGATACAATCTAAGAAGTTTTATCACCACTCATTTGTTAATGCCTCCCATGCAGTTCAATGCACCAAATAAGCCCAATTAGTTTAATATTCCTCTCTCTCAGATGGAGAGAAAACAAGTAATGTGAGGTGTTCCAGGAACCCTCCAGAAAGCCCCAAAGTTAGCCAGAGACCAAATGAACCTCACTTAGAACTTGATCTTTGGGAAGTTTGTCAAAAATATCAGAAAGTTTTAACCAGTGATGTAAGATCTCAGTGGCAAATACAGATCACTTAAAGAAACTCACAATTACCAAAAGCAGTTCAATATTTTACGAAAACTTTGTCCTCTTAGAGAACCAAATTCATGTTTTTTACCACTTTACCTTTAAGATTTATTTTCTTAAGTTCAATCTTATTTTAGGTCTTAGTTTAGTTTCAAGTTATGAAAATCTAGAGACACTATTCTAGATAGATATTCCTAAAACATTAGTCCCATAGTTTACCCAAAACTCTTTACTTCATTTACCTCTATTCTATTTAATTAAAAGCTCTTGTAACAGGAATAATAAGGTCTTATTTGATTTCTAGTAAACCTAGGTATAATAAAAGTATTATACTTAAAGTTAGTGACTCTAAAGATGTATCTGTATCAAACCAACAACCTTACGCTAACTAACACCAGATATTAATTCAATAGTGAATAGTTCCTAGATCATGTGAACCTGAAGCTCATTCTGGCCAGTTTCTTTTATATTTGAGTATTTATATAAGAACTTAATTTCCTTTAAGCAAATTAAATAGAGTTCTTTTACAAATTAATTTTGACAATGCCACACATCTATAAACACATGTACAAACACACAAACACAGGGACCTCATAGTTCCCATTCCAAAATTTTAACCATGAATTGGGTACAACAATGTAAAACCCATCAGTTGCAAAAGAAGCTGGATTCAAATTGGATTTCTGGCAGATGGGCTAAATCAAGGTCACCCATCTAGATAGCTAAACCCTTTTAAACTAATATTTATGGAAAAGACACTTCTGTTTCTATTTATAGCTTTTGGTGATTTTCAAGTGGAACCTTTCTCTTCTTCCTCGGAATGCCCCACTCTTGGACAAGAACAGACAGGTTTTTTTCCTGTTCCTTTCCTCTATTTGACATCAGTAAAAGTTTTAAGTATCACAAAACTGATTTGGCTATAAATGGAGAAACAGTACCAAACAAAATGAAAAACCCAAAGAACAAACAGAAAATCCTAAATAAACCCTCAAGTTTGGTCTTGGCCTTTTACATATGCCAATGACACAGGAGACCATAAACGACGTAATTAACACAGCAAGGGTAGCAGTACATGGTGCACAGGGTGCCGAGATAACCCTGCCTAACCCTCCTGTGGAGATCCTAACAGGTATTGCAGCCATACATTGTTACAATAAAATATCATCTTCAGCTCACCCATGGGGTCATAGCTGTAATCAGATCCCTTATCCAAAATGCACCTTAGAGGACTTTCTTTAGGGATAGTTGAAACATTCCCCATTTTTAAAGATAGAAATTCAAGACAAACAAAACACAAACGGCACACACAAATGCTAGCATCCAAAGAAACAAACGAACTGGTTCACAAATCGGGTAAAAGACCAACAACTCTTTCCTCTCTCCAACAGGGTACCCCACTCAAAAACAAAACAGATTGGCTTATTCCGGAGAAAAAGCCCCACACAGAGAGGAAATAAAGTTTCCGGCTGTATACACTGGAGCAACTCACCCTACTGGATGGAGCCTATTGGCTCCCAAATGTCGATTCCTTGCTCTAACTGCCAAGTGCTGGGGCAGCCGGTGCTGCTTGGGGGAACTTTGAAGAGAAGACCCTCAGGACGAGTGGTCTGGCACGTGCTACGTGTACCTCCAAAATTCCCCAACTGGGACCGGCTAGCCACGAGCAGCAAGCCTCCTGGAGGGCTCATCAAAATTTGTTACTGAGCCCTAGCTTGTACTGCTTGCCACACAACAGGCCAATAAACTGACAGATGAGTTGCTGGGGCAAGGAACAGCGACTTTATTCAGAAAGCCAGGAAACTGAGACGATGGTGGGCTCCTGTCCCCAAAGAGCCATTTTGCCTTTAGAATTCAGGCTTCTTCATGGAATTTAACTCTCAAATATGCCTTTCTAGAAACTGTTTTATCCTGTTGCATCTGACCATGCTCCATTACTCTGTTTTTATTTCAAAGACTAGATGTTGGATCTTTGTCAAAACTGGGGACTGTTAAATCTAAATTCATGTTTGGTACTGTTTCATTTATCATTTTCATTCATTGATAATACACAGTGATCATACATGTCTATAACACCAAGACAGAATAAAATAAATATAAGATGCATCTCTCATCCTTAATTATCCCCCCCCACCCCCCTCAAAATAAAAAGAATTTGGGCTTCTTTTATACTAAAAGGGGAGGGAGTAAAGTCATACATTTCCTGGTTCCAGTCAGCTTCCAGAGGGTGTGTTAATTCTTCCTCCCTGCAGTCATTCACAGGTGGGCCTGGTTAGGATGTTTCCTGTGAGCTAAACAAAGGTATTTTAGCCTAATGCTCATTATCTGGGAGGCCGGGTTCCCAGAGATGGGCCATTATGTATAATTTAAGCTTATAGGCAACATCCCTTTAGTGATTAACTTGTAATAGAATACAAAATACAATATTATATAAATAAATAATAGAGAATCCTAATTCCACTTGGAGGATCATTGTGAAAGGATGCTTGAAAGTTGTGCAGTCTATCCATTCCTCCACTCTAAAATGTATCCCTTAAAGAAGGTGTGGTACATATATACAATGGAATGCTACTCAGCCACAAAAAAAGAACGAAACAATGCCACTTGCATAAACATGGATGGACTTAGAGGGTATTATGCTAAGTGAAATAAGTCAGACAGAGGAAGACAAATACTGTATGATATCACTTGTATGTGGAATCTAAAATATGGCACAAATGAACCTATCTATGAAACAGAAACAGACTCACAGACACAGAGAACAGACTTCTGGTTGCCAAGGGGGGAGGGGGATGGAGGAGGGATGGATTGGGAGTTTGAGGTGGCAGGTGCAAACTATTCTATACAGAATGGATAAACAACAAGGTCCCACTTTATAGCACAGGGAACTAAATTCAATATTCTGTGATAAACCATAACGGAAAAGAATATAAAAAAGAAGGTATACGTATGTACAACTGAATCACTTTGTTGTTCAGCAGAAATTAACACAACATTGTAAATCAACTATACTTCAATAAAGAAATACATCCCTGACTTAATTACATCTTACCACATGCTGTCTGTCTGGAGCACATGGTTTGAGCCCCTCACCCAAATTACTTTTTTTGTTTGTTTTTCTTTTTTTGTTTTTGCAGTACGTGGGCCTCTCACTGTTGTGGCCTCTCCAGTTGCGGAGCACAGGCTCCGGACGCGCAGGCTCAGCGGCCATGGCTCACGGGCCCAGCTGCTCCTCGGCATGTGGGATCTTCCTGGACCGGGGCATGAACCCGCGTCCCCTGAATCGGCAGGCGCACTCTCAACCACTGTGCCACCAGGGAAGCCCCCAAATTACTTTTATTTGTTCTATATACTAGTGTTGTGCTACTGGTTTTCACTGCAGAATATTATTTTGAAAAAATGGTAACAGTCTATTAACCAATAAGCTTTAAAAAAAATCTCTTGTTATTAATTTGATCTCCTGTAGACCCATTTTTGCCCTCCCCTCCCACCTCTACCTCCTCATTCAGACTTCAGGAGGTATCCATTGCCTCAGAAAAGGGATGTGAAAAGAAGTTGGAAGTAGTAGTGAATTGTCAGCCTTTGAATTTCAGAATAAACTTCTGAGACTCAGAGCAGAGATAATACTTTGAGAAAACAGGGTTTTAAGTCTCTCAAGTCAGGATTTTGAGGTTAAAAATTTCATGACCATGAAGAACCTTGGATATGAACCTTGTTGCATAAATAATACATTTGAGAATACTGTGGGGAAGGGGGACTAGGAAAAACCTGAATAAATGGCGACTACTCCTAATTGGCTGAGTTTCCCCTGAACTGACTAAGATGACATTTTTTTCACCAGGTGAAATGGGATCCAGGGCTCAAGACACAAGTCTAATATAAAGTAATAAAGAAAATTACATTGTTCACATGTACGAAGCCATGAGGGTGTTTGTACCTTTACACATCTCGTGAAACATGCTCCTGTCCTGAGCAGGGAGATATAGAGGCTATTGTTGCTATAGGGTTCTCATGGGGAGACCCCACAGGAAAAAAGTCTTGGGTCTCAGTATCAGGAATATTTTCTTCCTCTGGGCAAATGGTTTATTTTTAGTCTGGGAAACTGTGACTCATGGATCTGATTGAATGTCTCTCCTAATTTTGGCTGCCTGGAAGTGTGGAGTCAGCTCTGAACCCTACCTGCCTTTTGCAGTGGGTAGAACCTCACAGCGTGCATTTCATCTGCTTACGTCATCCTGGTGACTATTTTTTCTGCTCTATGCCTTTACTTACTCTCAATCTGGTTGGACTTTCTGGGAAGCAGACCTTGAGACAGAATTTAAGGTGCAGGATGTTTACTAAGGGGTAACCTTAGAATCAACACCTATGGGAGGGAGTGGAGAAGAATCAAGATTGGGGAGGGGGAGAAGCTGAGCTTTAACGCAGCCCCAGTGATAGCCTCAGCTGACCCCATGGGGAGCTCTGGAGGTAGAATGGGCCCTCAGAGCTGTTCTAATTTGTGCTGGGGCACCAAGCTCTTCACTGGAGAAGGGCCTTGGTAATGCATCAGTCTGAATGTTTGTGTCCCCTAGAATTCATGTGTTGAAACCTAGTCTTTGAAGTGGTGGGGTTTGGAGGTGGGACCTAATTTGGGAGGTAATTAGGTGATGAGGGCATATGCTTCATGAATGGGATCAGTGCCCTTATAAAAGAGACCCCAGAGAGCTCCCTCACCCCTCCTGCCATGTGAGGACACAGCAAGAAGATGGCAGTCCATGAACCAGAAGCAGGACCTCACCAGACACCGAAACTGCTGGCACCTTGGTCTTGGTTTTCCCAGCCTCCAGAACTGTGAGAAATAAATGGCTGTCATTTATATGCTACCCAGTCTAGGGTAATTTGTTATAGCAGCCTGAACAGACTAGGACAATCAGTGTCCACCACACTTATTTTTAAAATCTACTATAAATTTTTTAAAAAATCATAAATTATTTTTGGAACAAGGGCACAGATAAAACAAGTAGTTAAAAATAAGTGACCTGGGCTTCCCTGGTGGCGCAGTGGTTGAGAGTCTGCCTGCCGATGCAGGGGACACGGGTTCATGCCCCGGTCCGGGAAGTTCCCACATGCTGCGGAGCGGCTGGGCCCGTGAGCCATGGCCGCTGAGCCTGCGTGTCCGGAGCCTGTGCTCTGCAACGGGAGAGACCACAACAGTGAGAGGCCCGCGTACCGCAAAAAAAAAAAAAAGTGACCCTGGGGACTTCTCTGGCAGTCCAGTGGTTAAGGCTCCATGCTTCCAGAACTGCAGGGGGCATGGATTCGATACCTGGTTAGGTGACTCTGTCCTCATTCTTGCTTACTTATGTTATGTTGCCTCTTAACTTTGATCCTGAGTCTTTGCATGCACTGTTCCCTAAGACTAGAATGAGCTCTCTCTTCTTTGACTGTGAGAGTGTGAAAGAACAGGTCTATAGTAGCAGAAAATTGGACTCCTTCTCCAAGGCCCGGAATGTTATCACCTCTTTGGTGGAGGGTTTGCTATCCCCTCTGAAGAGTCAGCTGCCTCCTTCTCTCTCTCTGCCAAGCCCCCAACATCACACACTCATAATCCCTCCTCCACAGACAAGACTTGTCCTCAAATCTGACCCCTTTTGAGCGTTCTCTTTATAGAACAGTGCCACCGCCAATCCGCTGGTGCCAGAATCCTGAGGGTGGGTTCCTATCTATCGCCAAGTCCTGTAATTTTTATTTCAAAAATATCTCTCTAGCCCTCCATTTCTATTTCCAGTGCCACTCCCTCCTTACAAGCTCTTATTATATCTCTTGCCTGTACTATCTTAGTACCCCCATCTTTCTCTCAGTGTCTATTCTTGCTGTTCCAGCAACCCATTCTCCACACAGAAGCTGGAGGACTTATAAAACTGTTGACCTAATCATGTCACCCTGTTTTAAGCCTGTCAATAGCTCTCCCTCTGGGCCTGCAAGACTTGCCCATATCCCCCGTCTCACCACCCTCATCAGTTTTCCTCTCCTCCCTGTTGTTTTCTGGACACACTGGCTTGTTTTTGATTCCTCCAATGGGCTGTGACATTCTTCTCCCCACGGTCGGCTCTCATTGTGATCTGTCTTTCTGGTCTGCTTTTCCTTCACCTCTTCTGAGGACTAATAACTCCTGTTCATCCTTCAGATCTCAGGTCAGAAAACTCATCCTCCAGGAAGCTGTCCTTAAATTCCTAACTAGGTCAGCCCTCTCATTTCATGATCTCTATCCATTGTGCTTTTGTGAAGTACTGGTCCCATGGCAATTTCATAATTAAGAAAAGACTTTAACATCTTTCTCTTCTACTAGAATATAAATTCCACAAAAGTTGGGATATCTTGATGACCTCAGCGTTCCCAATGCCTAGCACAGGCCCTGCACATAAGAGGTGCTTTCTGTTTTGTTTTACATACTGGATAAATATGTACTTATTTACTGAGTTTCTTAAAGGCATGGACAAGTTACTAGTCAATGTCCTGGCATAGTATCTGGCACATGTTGGATATGCAATACATGTTTGTTGGATGAATATCTTGAATCAACTACTTGAAGGGTTCTCTTGGGGAAGAGGAAGCAGACATTTCGTGTGGCTGCAGGAAAGAGAATTAAGACCAAAGGTTAGAAATTACCGAAAGGCAGAATTTTCCAAAAAACAATCCAAAGGATGAGTAACCTAATAGGAATCACATAATAGGATGCTTTTGGGTTTTGGGATTATGGGAAATTTTTGTTGTATTTTATTTTAATAGTCCTTTTTTGTTTTCTGCACTTTCTACAATAAATATTATTTTTATGATCAGAAAATATTAATTTAAAAAACATGTGGACTGGTGATAAAGTAATGGATTCTCTGTCCCTAGAAGTGTTTGAACAGCTGGGAATGACACCTGCCAATGATGGCAAGGAAGGGACTTCTCTGTGGTTGGGGCAGAGGAGGTTGGACCCTACGTGCTCTAAGGGTCTTCTAAGTCCAACACCCCATGATACTGTTAACTGAATGACAAATGCTGAGCCCCCTTTCTTGGAAGAACTTGGCCTAGTTTACATGGCTGTCTTACATTCTGCCAGTGACTCCCTTACACTGGAAGCTCACAATGACAGTATTGGCTGCAGTGGAATTTGATTTGTATTCACCTGAGGCTGATATAACAGGAGGATTTCTGGACATTATAGTGATGTCAAGAACATGAATATATAGGTGAGGGATGTTTGTGTGGAAAAGCTTAAGATATCCCTCTATGAAATGTTTCAGTGAGTCCTGATTAAAATGTTCTCAAATCAGCACTTAAAGCACACATACCCTAAGTATTATACTTCATGGTTAATCTTTCAAGATAGACATTTCCAAACCGTGGTTTTGGTTAAATTAAAAAGATGGGCCTTACTCTGATTTTTGTGTTTATGAGCTAGTTTGGGCAAACAGGATCATTGCTTTTCTCTCTTAACAGAAAAGACGTTTAGAACAATTCCTCCATATTACAATAGCTTTGAATTAAGAGGAATAGAATACTCCCAGAGGTTATCAGATGTGTACGAGTGAATCTCAGTTAAGAACAGTGCAACACACACAAAGTTCTTCTGATTACGTGAAATCCTGGCCTAATTAGATAGATAGAGAGAGCGAGGGGGAAATCTAAGACAATGACATAATAAGACTGATTTCTACAAACTACATGTCAACATTGTTTTGTTGTCACAACTCCTGTGTAAAAGAATATGTGTACGTATATATGTATAAATGTGTACTATACTGACAAATGTGTATTATCCTGACATAAGTGGACTGGTAGTTAAAAAATAAAACAAGGCAAAAAAAGAATTCTAAAAGAATTCAAAAAGAAAAAAAATTAGAATTTACTATTATCTGTCTCCTCCCAAGTTTCCAGTGAGGTCTCATGGAGAGCTTGTTATTTCTATTAACAAATAAGTTTGTCATTTGTTTGAGTACTTTCCACTTTTACTATTTGAGTATTTTATAACTCTTCTAGGTTCTCAGTACCAAAGTGAATTCTAATCATTTTATTGACTGAAAGACAAAGGAAGTGTATTTTCTTTCTATTCGACGAAAGCTTTAAAAAGGTTTGTTCAAAAAGGCATCAGGAATTATGTAAACAGAATGTGTCTGATGATCATCTTACAGAATAACGCACAAGAAAGTTCCAGGATTTCTGGCTCCCCTCCCCATACCCCCAGAAAGTTTTTCCTTTGAAGTAGACAAGTTCAATATGTGCTACGTTGGGGGTGTAGAATGAGAAGAATGTCAATATGGAAACTGCTCTGCGAGGCTGGGGTTCTCATGGCAGCACCCAGGAGCTCAGGCCTCCAGTGGAGCTGGTGGCCTGTCCCGCCAAGAACAAGGCTGGAAGGACTTGTGTAACCTGGTAATAGAAGGACAGAGAGGAGGAGGTGGAAACCTGTCTCATCAAAGTGCACTGAATAGAAGTTTCCTTACCCAGGCAAGTACCTGGAAAAGCCCAGCCGTGGGGCCTGTCCTGACCCGCTATAGTTCATACAGTGGATCCATTTTACCCACTCTGCTCTGCACCTCCCTCTGCTCCTCCCTGGGTCCCCAGCTTCCAACTTGGCTCCAGGCCTTGCCTCCCTACTCTTGTCTGTGGCATGACTGACCTCTAGGACTCATCTGAATATGCCTCCTCCTTCTTGGTCTGGATTCCTCTTCAGACACCATCCCAATTTACCCCCATGCTCCCCAATCTGTGACAGTGGATAAAAGACACACCACATGCCCCTACCCTCAGCCCTGCCATCTTAGTCCATTCCCTATGTAGCTTCCCTGCCAGGGCAGGGGACTTAGATAAAGGAGAATACAGGAAGGGAGGCACAGAGGCACTAGAAACATGGCTTGTTGTGTGGACATTAGCTATTTTTATTTCCATCAAAACAGAGGGTGTGGTGGTTAATTTTATATGTCAACTTGACTGGCCTAAGGGATGCCCAGATAGCTGATAAAACTTATTTCTGGGTGTGTCTGTGAAGGTGTATCTGGAAGAGATTAGCACTTTGAAACAGTAGACTGAATAGATATCCACCCTCACCAATGTGGGTGGGTCTCATCCAATCTATGGGGACCTGAACAGAACAAGGAGAACCCTGACGAATACAGAGGGTAAGCACACACAGGAATGGCTGATCTCATACCTTTGAGAATGGGTGCATTTTAACCATTTTTAAAGATTTTAAAAGTTCTTATATTTGCCATATGATTTACTGTTCACAAAACTTTTACATACAGTTTTGAATACTGTGGAACCCTTAAATTAATACTTACTTTTGATCATTTATTTGCATTTTTTCTCCTATTATTTACCAGTTCTGAAATTGGGATGTGTCTTACAATCAGTGGTGTTTTGCAATCGTCATCCACCAGGAATGACTGTGACCAGGTATCACTTGAACTTGGCCCCGGCTCTTTGTGTTGTAACTTCAAGTGAATTGTGTACATGGTTGACACTACATGTTTAGTATGTAAACTGCTGTTTAGTATGTCTTAACAAATTATAATATGGTTTGACTTTGAAACAAAAATTTATCATGTACATAGAAAAGCACAGAAATAGAGGATTGGGATGAAATGTGACATTAGTGAACCAAAGAGCCATCATTGGAGTAATGACCACGGTTCCATATGGTCATGCAAAGCAACCACCAAGTGTTTTACCTAAGAAAGGAAGATATCAACATGTAATAAAGCCATGTTTCACTGTGTTGCTGAAATAGATACCGATCTATAGAATTACCTATCACATAACATGCAAAGTACCTAAAGTCAGAAAAAAATTGCTAAATCCCTCAGAACAGATAAAAGGCATTTTGGTAAACACTACTCATTGGACTGTTATTAAGGTATTGCATCATAATTTCATTGGTAGGATTTCTTTTTTCCATAGTGATAGATAAAAAAATGGAGTGTTATTACCAAGCACCTATTAAGATAAAGGTTCTCTGCTGGAGGCTTTTACATGACATTTAATCCTCATAACAGTTGTACTCCATAGATAATATTATCCCCAACCCAGAGATGAGAGAGGAGTGATTTTCTCAGGTTGGTAACTCAGTTTGGGCAGAAGTAGGACTCGAATCCTCATGTGTCCATGCCCCAATCCTGTGCTGCTTTCTCCAGACTCCGCTGCCTGGGGAGAACTCTCCCTGATTTTCCAACCCCTTTGTCCTTCAGAAGCATCCCTGGGGAGGAACCCCCCACCCCAAGGGGTCTATATCCTGGTGCTATTCTGGAACAAGACAACATCTTGGGTTTTTCATCTAAAAACTTAGTTAGCTTTTGGGAACTAGAAATCCTGACTGGGGCATCTGTGGTATTTACTTCTCTGCAGTGCACCCTGAATTTATCTCACATATTCTCTTGCCTCATCTCAGAATTGTTTCCTAAAATGGGGAATGTTTTTTCAACCAGGTAATCTATATTTATGTTTAAGAATAAGTCATAATAAATAAGCCCCAAAGTAGGCAAACTGAAGATGACCCAGTAAATGTCCCTCAACATCATCAGCCAAGGATTTTCTAGAAAACCTAGTGTTAGAAAAATATTGAATATTTATTTTTACCAAACTCCAGGTTCTCAAGAAGTAACCAGATGAGGGTCTCACACATAAACATTTATGTTTCCACAGCTATCTGGGAGGAAAAAAGAGTCAAAATGAAGTAAAAATGAAAACCACTTGAATTTCTGTCTATGATTATAATTGTATTCATACCAACATATTTAAAGGTTTAAACATGTTTAGAAAAGTGGTTTCTTCGTAGATCAGGATCAGCAACAGCAGCTCTCTTGGGAAAGGCCAATCTGTGGTAAGCCAGCTGGCCACAGGGGTAGAAGTGCCAGAAATATCAGTGGGAAGACAATGATTCTAAAAAGCCTAGTGTGATTCTGAACTCAGGAAAATCTGCCTGCATTTGGAATTACTGCATCATGGAATGAAACCAGAAAGATCATTCTTTACATTTCATGTATTTACTTCTTTTTAGAACTGGTTCAAAGGCTCTGAGAGTTGTGCTTTAAACTAGAGGCATCTAGTTAATTAAACCACAAAAATAATTCTTTTCCTCCAAATTGAGTTCGTAGGGCCATTCTCTTCTTTTTTTAAGACAAGCATTCAGTGAAAACAGAATCAGGACATAACCAGTGTTTTACTATAATCCCTCTTCTGTGAAAGGTTTGAGCACATTACTGGCATTTAAATTATTAATAATATAGTGTCACTTACTACTCTATTTCTATTTATCTGTTACCAATTTTTCCTAATTGATGAAACCATCTAGGGTTACTCACTGACTCTTAAGAATGAGCTGGCAGATTTAAAAACACTATTTAGAGAATTATTTATGACTATGCGTATTCTCACCATTTCCTGCCCAACTTCATAGAAGATGTCCCTCTAGTCCAAGGTGAATCACTTATCTAGATTCTGAATGTATACATTAAAACTAAATTTACCACCTGTCTCACCTCTCAAACTGTTGCTTTGGAATTTTCTATCTCAATGAATGCTATCATCATGCATCAAGTTTCCCCAAAGCACCCTGGAGTCATCAGAGACTCCTTCCTTCCCATTTTTAGACCCCAGCTCCATCCAATCCACTAGTGTCCTGTCCATTTTATTAATTCAATATTTTTCCTGCATTTCCATTTCCCTCTGTCTCCTCTGCTACTACATTGGTCCTCACTACCTTCCAAGAACCTCTCAAATCACCTCCCTGCTACAATCCATTCTCTATACCATGATCAAAATTATTTCTCTAAATGCAAATCTTCTTAAAACCTTTCAATATGTTTCACCATCTTAAGGAAAAAATTCAAGATCCTTAGCATGGAACCAAGCCCTTCATGCTATGGCTCTGCAGGCCTTTACAGCATCATTCTGCACCATCTCCCAACAGGTCCCTTATGTTCCAATCCCAGGTGAGGACTTGCTGTTTTGCAACTAGACCATGTTCCCTCTTCCTCCTTCACCTCTGCAAGGTGGTTCCCTCTACTGGCCATTTGCTCCTTGTCTGCCCATGACACTCCTACTAGTTCTTTAAGACAAGCTCATTCTCTAACACCTCTGGGGAACAGTAAGGGAGCCCAAGCTGAGTTCAGAGTCACTTACAGTGGTGCCTTCTCCTATGTTTCCTCAGGACCCTGTGCATACTTCCATCAAGGCACTTGCCACACAGCATTTCAATTTTTGTTGTACATGTCCATCTCCTCCACTACACTGTAAACTCCTTGAAGGGAAGAGCTGGATCTTTTATTTTTCTATCTCCAGGCCAACT